>NC_046155.1:49149244-49464964 GCF_011064425.1 Rattus rattus | reverse complement strand
AAAAGCATCTTGAAATGATTTTCCATAAGAGAAGCATGGTTTATTTTTAATTTCTGCCTTGATAATTTATTATGTCCTATCATTTACTGTTGGGGTATGGAATGTTCTCATTTTTCTAAAGCCATGAGGACCACCATTAGTTTATTCATTCAATAGCTTTATTATTTTTCAACATAAGCATCCATTGATATAAACTTACCTGTGGGGATTGTAGTACTGCTTTTCAAAGCTTCTGTCAGGTTGTAATGTCATTTTCATTTGATTGCAAGGTTTGATTCAATATACTCCTTCCCGGATTTCTTCAATAGACTATGTTTCTTTCACAATTTTATATGCATTCTCTATTCCTTCCTGTTTAATTTCTGTGATTTCTCTTGTTTTTGATTTGTAGTTGATAGGCTACAAGTTCCTGGCCAACATGGAGTCCCTCTAAGGGACCAAGATGGATAAACCAGATGTGAACCAGCCCCTTTTGAGGAAATAAAAACTGAAGATTCTCTACTTCTCAGATATCTTCCAAGCCTTATCTCAGTAGAGCAGCTTGACCACAACATCCTTATACCTTAGTGACTGGAAGTCCCCATATAAAAATTCTGGTTACTTCAGTTCCTTTTCTCAATGCTCTAACGCCACTATGTCCCCATGTTAAACCACCCTGTAGAATACCCCAGCTCACTTTTGTCTGGGCTGCTTGCCTGTCTCTGAGACAGGGTGGTAGTTGGTACCTCAATGGAGCTTTGTCCTTTGACCTCAAGGTAGCTCTGGTGGTCTTCTGTAAGCTTGACAATAGTTTTAGTAAGTTACTGGAAACAATAAAAGTGGCACTTTTTTTTTCTTTTACTCTTGAGAAGACTTGTTTTGTGACCAATAAACTGATATATTTTTAGATACAGTTTCATGGGATACTGAGAAAAATGTGCATTCTGTAACCACTGGATGAGATATTCTATCGGTATTTGTTGTCAATTTGAGCTACCTTATAGTTTCTTCTTGAACTTTCTTTTATTTTTAGTTTGAATGATACACCTAGACATCAAAGTGGGTAGTGAAATCAAACATTATTATTGAATCAAGAACTATTTAACCTTTCATATTCACTAATATTTTATTAAATTGCTAACTTCAATATTCAGTGTGTGTGTATGTATATATATGTATATATATACACATGTTTGTGTTATATGTGTATTGCTTTATTTATATTGTATATAATACAATATTATATAACATAATATAAATATTTATATAAATACAATAGTATAATTATACATATGAACACATATGCAATTATTATATACTCCTGATAGCTTGTTCCCTTTATTAGCATATAGTAATTTTGCTTTGATGTCTATTGTATAAAATGTCAAGATAAGTACATCTGTTTCTTTTGGTGTCTAGTTTCTTTGGTACATTGGCTTTCATTCTTTGACTCTATTTCTAGGGTTATATTTGGTAGAGAGAAGTGTCTTTTGGATACAACAGATAATGCTATCTTATTTTTTAAATCTAGTTTGTCTCTTTTCAATGGTAAGTTGAGGCCATTTATTTTTGATGTTCTTACTGACAGAAATTTGCTAACTCTTATAATTTTCTTGGTTGTTTTTCTGTTAACTGGATTATTTCTTGTATAGTTTTCTTTTCTCTCCTATTTGGGTTAGATTTTTTTCCCCACTGTTTCCTATTAGTTATATTGAATTCTTTCCTAGATGTCCTTTGTTTATCTCATGCAAGAAAGTTTTTATTTCCTGTATTGTTTTAATTGAGACTACATTTATTTTCCATCATAGTACTGTTTGGAAGTTGTAGATTGACTTAATTTGTACGTAGGATTTTATTCTCCTGACCTATCCTTTTATACAGGTCAATTTAAAAGCTAGGTCTGTTGGGCATATCCATCTCAGCTGACAATGTATTTTCCTCCCTTAAAATACATTGTTTTGTGATTTCCTGTCCCTGTTGCTGCTGGTTGTTTTGATAGTTTTGGTCCATTTGCTTTTGTGGATTCAGTGAAATTTTATACTTAGAGTTTTACTATAGGTATTTTTCTTTGTATTTTGGATATTCTGATAATAGTACGTTTTAATGATTGTATATTCTTCTCTTCTAATGTCTGCTAGGGGTTCTGATTACCTCTGCATTTGCATGTCCATTTATTTTCCTGTAGATTTGGGAACTTTTTATCTAGCATTTGAATACTTTCACTACACCTTTTGTTTTTAATCCTAGTTCTTTTTCTAGCACACTTAATCTTATGTTTAACTTCATTCAGAGAAAACTCTTGAATCATTATGATCATATTCAACTTTTCTTTCTCCATTAGTGTTTGACTAATTTAGGCTTGGATCTGCTTTATAAAATGTCAGAATCGATACAAATGTTTGTTTTGGTTTTTGTTTGCTTGATAAATTACTTCTATCCTTCATTACCAACTTATAGATGCCCTCTCACAATAGTGTTTTGCATGTCATATCAGTTACAGAACTGGTTAGTTTCTTAAATAAGAAACCACAAATGTTACTCTCCATCTTTGATATTCGTTTTTTCTTCTTTAATGAGCCCACTGGTCATGCTTTCCACTTTGATTTTTATTTCGTTAATATCTTTTGTCTTAATTTACAATGGTTTTATTTATTTTTTATTCATTTTTTCCATCTTTATTAACTTGGGTATTTCTTATTTACATTTCAATTGTTATCCCCTTTCCGGTTTCCAGGCCAACATCCCCCAACCCCTCCCCCTCCCCTTCTATATGAGTATTCTCCTCCCCATCCTCCCCCGCCCTCCCCCAACAATCACAATCACTGCAGGTTCAGTCTTGGCAGGACCAAGGGCTTCCCCTTCCACTGGTGCTCTTACTAGGCTATTCATTGCTACTTATGCGGTTGGAGCCCAGGGTCAGTCCATGTATAGTCTTTGAGTAGTGGCTTAGTCCCTTGAAGCTCTGGTTGGTTGGCATTGCTGTACATATGGGGTCTCAAGCTCCTTCAAGCTCTTTCAGTCCTTTCTCTGATTCCTTCAACGGGTGTCCCATTCTCAGTTCAGTGGTTTGCTGCTGGCAGTAGTCCTGTATTTGTCGCCATTCTGGCTGTGTCTCGGGAGATCTACATCCGTCCCCTGATAGCCTGCACTTCTTTGCTTCATCCATCTTATCTAAGTTTGGTGGCTGTATGTATGGGCCACATGTGGGGCAGGCTCTCACAGATGGGTGTTCCTTCTGCCTCTGTTCTAAACTTTGCCTCCCTATTTGTCCCTCCCAAGGTATTCTTGTTCTGCACAAGGAAGGAGTGAAGCATTCTCATTTGGTCATCCTTCTTGAGTTCATGTGTTCTGTGCATCTAGGGTAATTCAGAGCATTTGGGCTATCCACTTATCCAATGAGTGCATACCATGTGTGTTTTCCTGTGATTGGGTTACCTCCTCCAGGATATTTTCCAGTTCCATACATTTGCTATGAGACTTCATAAAGTCATTGTTTTTTTGATAGCTGAGTAATATTCCATTGTGTAGATGTACCATTTTCTGTATTCATTCTCTGTTAGGGCATCTGGAGTTCTTTAGCTTCTGGCTAATATAAATAAGGCTGCTATGAACATGAGTGGAGCACGTGTCTTTGTTATATGTTGGGGCATCTTTTGGGTATATGCCCAAGAAGAGGTATAGCTGGAGTCCTCAGGTAGTTCAATGTCAATTTACTCGGGACTGATTTCCAGAATGGTTTGCACCATCTGCAATCCCACCAACAATGGAGGTGTTCCTCTTTCTCCTTGCCAGCATCTGCTGTCCACCTGAGTTTTTGATCTTAATTATTCTCACTGGTATGAGGTGGAATCTCAGGGTTGTTTAGATTTGCATTTCCCTTATGACTAAAGATGTTGAACATTTCTTTAGGTGTTTCTCAGCCATTCGGCATTCCTCAGCTGTGAATTCTTTGTTTAGCTCTGAACCCCATTTTTTAATAGGGTTATTTGTCTCCCTGCAGTCTACCTTTTTGAGTTCTTTGTATATTTTGGATATAAGGCCTCTATCGGTTGTAGGATTGATAAAGATCTTTTTCTCTGTTTAGTTGCTGTTTGTGTCTAACAACAGTATCCTTTGCCCCTTACAGAAGCTTTGCAGTTTATGAGAGATCCCATTTTGTTGATTCTTGATCTTTAGGCATAAGCCATTGGTGTTTTGTTCAGGAATTTTCTCAGTGCTCATGTGTTGAGACTCTTCCCACCTTTTCTTCTATTAGTTTGAGTGTATCTGGTTTGATGTGGAGGTCCTTGATCCACTTGGACTTAAAGTTTTTGTACAGTGTGATAAGAATGGATCGATCTGCATTCTTCTACATGCTGACCTCCAGTTGAACCAGCATAGCTCATTAGAGATATATATCTCCATCTATCTATCTACTATCTATCTATCTATCTATCTATCTATCTATCTATCTATCTATCTATCTATCTATGCATTGGTATCTACCTCTTCCTGTTCAGAGAGCTTTTGAATTCTTCTTCTAGTACTTTGCCCATTTCCATATCATTGAACCCCTTAGCAAAGCTATAATGCTATTGCTTTACTTTTTCTTGTTCTCATTTTTGTGTTTTACTGAATTTGCATAGTTGTTTTGGATATTGCTCCTGGGTTTATTTAGGTATCTTCTCAACGAAAATTCTACTCTTAGGATGCAATTCCCAGTAACAGAGAGGAAAAACTAAACTGTGTTTGAATATTGCTTTTGTTCACCTCCTCCTACCAGAAGCGTCATGGTTAGAGATGTCCTCCAGTTTGTCTTTTTTATTTTCAATGTTCCATCTTGTTTTTTTTTCCCTCTGTACTTTTTAGCTAACATATAATTGTGTTTGTGGATTTTTGAAAGTCTTCTTTTTGGAGTAGTTTTTTTTTTAATTTTGAAGTAAAACATCTTCATGTTTAGCATTTTATGCAGGAATCAGATCATTCCCATAATTGTTCATAACCTCCATTGTTTTAATTACATTTGAAGTTAAAGTAAAAAGTTAATTACCAGTTCTTGTGTCATCTGGAAAATGAACTGGTGAATATTTCGGATGCTTGCTCTGACTGTTAATTTTTCTTAAACTGACAGTTTTTCTTTATTATCGCCACCTCCCATAGTTTTTTTTAGTATATTTTGCATTGATAAAACAAAATAATTCATTCCCAAAACAAAATAATTGAAGATGAGTTTTATTCTAATCATGTTTTCAGTGAATTAAACTTCAAAAATCAGGGCAATGATGTCCTGGCAAGAGACCCACAACACTGTGATAGCATGACAGAGAGGAAGGAAAGAAAGAAAAAATTAAACCTCCTATTTGTCTGTAAGCAAGGAGGAAAAAAGGCTTTAGAGGGTCTGTGCTTATTCTTTTTATAATTACTATTTTCTTTGTGAGTTAGCACACCCCTGTGAGATCTAACCTACTCTGAAATATGAACATTAATCTTTTTTATAGAAGATATTCACTACTCAATTGGCCTCTGTTTATATTCTACTCTTAAAGACTCTATCCAACTCAACATTACTGCAATGGAGAACGATCTTTGAGAACATATGAATATTGGACACACAGGCCATATCCTATTATATTAGGAAAGTCTTCTGGTCTGATATAACACCTTTCCCTACCTCTTTTAGCTTATTGTTATGACAAATCCATTAGTTAAGTTATTAATATGAATACATTTTTCTCTGTAATGAAAATATTTGGATATTGATTAAAAGTCTCTGATAAACGAAAATTTATCATGGACCTTGAAGTCAAATGTTCTCTCAGAGATTTCCCTTAGACCGTACATATGCTCTGGTGTGCATGACCTTACATGCATTCTCCTACACACATGCCCCTGCCTGCATGTCCCTACACATATGCTCCTATAGTCATGTTCCTGTTTTCCTCTCCTTTGACTTAGACTAAGTGTGTAGGAAGAAAGGTTTGAAGAGATTTAGAAAGTTTTGAGGTGCGAATAATCCAATAAATGTTACAAGAACATACAATATAAATGACAGTTCCCTTTTCTTAGCACAGGGTGATATGCAAATGTCATTTATAGTCAATAGGTTAGAAAATCCTCATATCAATATTGTTATGTGAATAGAAAGCTCCCAAAGTAATTTTTTCTAAATATTAATCTTTGGATTAGTACAGTTCTGAGAAACTATTTTCACTGTCTGTAGCAACATATGACTATTATCAATTTATTAAAGTTATTTTTTGAAAAGTATATTCTTTAATAATTCATATCTTACTGTTTTTAGTGTTAAAATTCTGTGACTTCTCCAGTAAAATACTCTAACAGTATCAGGTAGAAGTTGTTACATTGTTTTATTAGTCCCTTTACTTGACAATGATTTAAAGAAGTATCTTTTGTTGAGTGTCATTATTTTCTTCTTCCAGGTAAGGCATGGCCACAGAAAGGGTAGTGTGACATAGTTCCTACCCCTAGAACAGAGCTAGCAGGTGATGGGTCTTTTCAAGTGCTGATAGTTTCTATAGACGTAAGGCCTGTTTGTATAATAACGAATATATTTTACTTTGTGTTCCTCCTTTGGGGACTGTTCCCTCTGCCGAAGTTAATGACTCCATGATAATCAGAAACAGCATAATTCCAGGAAGTGAAAGTACACCTATGATCCTCAGCAAACTGGTAACACTGTGACCTTCAGTAGAACCCTTAAGGCTGTGGGAAAGAACTCTGAAAACATGAGTTCAAGAATGTATGAATCAATGTAAGAATTTTTCTTTATAGGTTTTTTTTTTCCAACTACACAAAATGTAAGGATGCAATACAAATTGCATGGGGAGCTTCATGGACCTGAAAGAAAAGAGGCAGCTGCACTAATGAGCCTTTGTGAGAAAGATATTTAGGAGGTGGTGATCTCAGGGCAGGATCCTATCCAGGTGAGCTTATCCTTTGCTTTTGCAGTTGAACAAGAAATAGTTTGGACTTTTACTCTGGAATAAACTACAATTTAGAAAGGGAAGGCACACTTGTAGTCTTGATATTAAGGCTGGAAGACACAGGATTTTAATGTGGATCTTGAGGAATAAAGGCCAGGAAAAGCTTAGGCCCAGGCATGGTGGTATACACCTTTAATACCAGGAGACAAAGGCAGGTAGATTTTTGAGTTCAGAGTCAGCCACAGACACAGTAGGCTCTAGGTGAAGAGGGACTGAGGTCCAAATGTGATTGTTCATTCCTTCATTCTCAGCATTCATGAGACAAAGTAAAGTAAATCTCTTAGTTCAAGGTGTGGCTACAGGGCAAGTTCCAGATAAGCTTTGGCAGTGAAGGAGTTAGAAAACAGAAAGCTGGTAATAATGTAATAGAATAATGGGGCCATGTTCCAGGTCCACCAAGCAGTATAACCCAGCACCTTTCAGCCATGTGGCTCTATCTTTAGTGTCACAGGCTAAGGTTATAATATACTGATTTGTGGGATAATCAAAAGTAAACCTGGGTAGATGATCTAATCAAATGTAATTCTAAAGTGGGTTGTAAAATAAATAACTTTGGTATACCAAAGAGTGAGTGGTGATCTTGAAGCAGGAAACTATTTTGTGCAGAATATTTAAAGCTGTCAGCTTAAGAATCCATCACTGACTCCAAAATCATTCATTTGACTCTCAAACCACCTCTTTCCCAGTATCCTCTACCAAGCAAGACAGGAACTTGGCATTTTTCTACATCTATGTAGAAAATTTATGGTATTTATGCTACAACACTAATACAGCAAGGAAGATATACTCACTAGGTCATATTGGCATTCGGTATTTGGTGGATAACCAGTACATCTGTGCTTGAAGTTGATGCTCTCTCCCTTGGAGGGGAAAGACATTATATCAATATCATGATCAATAAAGATAATCAAAAGCCTATGGCTGGGAAGCCATAAGTCCAAGGGAGGAACACATTACTGTTGCTTCTCAAAACAAAAGGAATATCAAAATACCTTCTAGATTTTTGTTCTGAACCTGGGTCAGAGAAGTTTATTTTTGCATGGGGTTAATGCAGAGAGTCCCATCTGGTCAAGTGCTGAAGATAAATGACAGATGAGTGCTATTGCTTAAAAATAACAGCTGTCTCACACAATAATTAGCACCACCATGGCCCAGGGAACATCATGGAGAAGAGGGCAAAAGGAGCAGAAGATTTGGGGGATGGAGAAGATTGCTGTGAAATTCTGTCATCTAGATACAATATTGTAATTGCTACCATCAACCCATTATGGCTATGGATACCTGTAAAAATATACCTGTACAAGTATTTTGAACTTTCCCCAATGTATAGGTCCTTAAGGACCTTAGTTTTTCCTGAATTGCTATTGACCATCAGTAGTTGCTGGGGAAGAGATGCCATTTTCTTTATGAGTATGGTCACCAGGGAATTAGGTGGGAAGAAAGAATGTTCAGAGAGAACGGGAAGTACAAGAGGGTAATAAGGGATAAAGAGAATCTTGAGCTATCATATTAAAGATATGTATGGACACACTGAGACACATGGAACTGGAAAATGGAAAATTCTTTAAAAGTCTTTCCTTATGCTTTTAATAAGAGATAGCTCAGAAATCTTTGTCTTTAGAGTATAATATGCAAGTGCAATATAGAATGAAAACAGAATGTAATTCTAACTTGGAAGTCCATTTGACATTTAGGTAGAGGATCATTCTTTATTTGTTTATTCTTCTCATGGAAACTATTCCAGATGTATTCTTTTAATTGATCAATGTAACTACCTAGGCTATGCACAGGGAAGTTACATGATTTACTGCGACTCCTATGCTCTTGTTCTGTATTACACATTGTCCCAAGGTTACTGTTACTGTACTAGAAAAGCTACTTTTGTGGTTTTGTTTCTCTTTCATGGCTACTTATACAAATCTTAAGCCAAGCTGAGCTGATTTATAACAATATATGAACATTTGCTTTTCTTCGAAGAGAAAAAGGATACTCATGTAGACCTGGAATAACACTCAGGGGTTTAGAATCCATAATACCATTGCTTATTAATGAGATCATTAAGAAAGTTAGGGGGAAAATATAATCTTAGGATCTAATCACATCTCTCTTTTCTGAAATCCTTGGTTGTGAGATGAATTTCATTTATTCTTATATCTTGAGCACTGGTCATAGTTCTTGGCATGTGATGAACATCAAGCAAAATTTGTTGGAAAAGACTGAAAAAAAGGAGTGATTTAACTAATCTCATCAAGTTTTAATTTCATGAATTTCAATGCATATTTAATCGTATTATCAGATGCAATTTCCCTTGCCCTTTTGATCTTAATGGTGTGAGCTGGCAGTAAGTGTTCAATTTTCCACAAATCCACACACTAATTTTTTTTTTTTGGTTTGAGTTTGCAAGGGTGGCTGTAGAAAGTCATTCTATTGGGTGAATTATAGTCTATACTTTTTAATATTTTCATGATAATATATTATGTTTATGTATTTCAAACCATTCTGAAACAAACTGACCTAAGGAAAATGTCATTCATGGAGTTTGACTTTATTTTATAGTTAAGTAAGTTCATATGATGGTGTGTACATAAACTGACTTGTTCACAATTCAAAACAACTGTGTATTTTCAATTCAGTAATGAGTATTGCAAGCACAAATACTATTTTTGATAGTGACCTATTTATTCTATGAAGTCCTGCTTTACATATTCCATCAATTTTGTATTAATAAATTTTCCCAAGAAAGAAAGTGTCCAGGTAGAAGACACTTTCTTTTTAAACTTTTTTTTTGGCTCATTTTCCCTATTGCCTATAAACAAATCTGCATTATAGTTTTTAAATTAAAGTTATTTAATTAAAAACTGCATTATAATTTATTAAATTAAAAATTTTTTAATTAAAATTATTTATTAAATTTTTAAAAAGCAAAAAAGGAATATTTGGCAACAAATTCCCTCACTCACCATCAAATATACATTTCTTAGTTTGGAATGGGGTGATGTTAAATCTTCTGGACTTTTATATATATTTTTGTTTCTATTTTTTTCAGACTAAATGTACTGAAATTTAAAACATTACTCTAGATAATTTTATATCTCTGTTTCTATAAGCTCTTATCGTGATACACGAAATCATTTTCTTGTAACCTAGCATCACTTTTTGAGAAATGAAAGTTGGGGCAGAAATTTTCTCCAACTCTAAAGGAGTGTAAATTTGTGAATATTTGTACTTTCATGTTAATCATACTAAATCAATTAAGTTTCTAATTCTTCTATGTATTTTGTCTACATTGCTGTCATGCTTATGTTCCTGCAAGCATCTTTTAAATGTGGCCTCCATACCTTCAGTAAATGCACTAACAAAGATATGGATCCAGTGGCTAGAAAGCCAGCCATGTTGGGAATCAATACATTACCTGCTGTTCTTTGTGCTTGGTGTTTCAATTGAATATAAGCATTATAACTTGAAACTCATTTTTGTACTTTGTTTTCCAAGTATCAAAAATAACTTTAACATTGTTCTTTATATACACTTGTATTTGCTTGTGAAAAAAATCCTTTGAAGAATTAAACTGTAAAAACTACAAATGGAATATATTTATAGAGATGAACTGGTGAGTACAGTACTGTAAATTTTTAAATGGTATATATGCAACCTGTTGTGTGCCTTGCATAAGGGAGCATTTTGTGTATACATTAAAGGGTGTAGGATCAGCCAGAAAGAAAAAAGGGGGCAACTCACAAGTGATAAAACTGTTCACAAAGCGACAAAACTCTAGAAAACAAATATATTTGGGAGTGGAGAGACGGCCTGTGAACCAGTTCAACTGGAGATTATGCTTCAGAGCAAATGAAGCATGTTTTCCTGGATGGTATATTAGTTTTCTATTACTGCCATGAAAAATGACTTCAGTGTGATGCTATAAAAACAAACCAAATTTATATTCTCACCATTGCGATGGTGGGAAGCCCTCACTTGGCCAAAATTGAACAATCAGCAGGTCATTGTCTTTCCTCTGAGTGCTTCATTCTCTTTTGCAGCTTCGAGAGGCCAATTTTATCCCAATCTCTGCCTTATCTCTAATGCGAGCACTAGGAGAAATAATACTTTCCCTTCCTCCCATCAGACTGAACGCCTTTTTTCTAGAGACCACATTGGATACAAGCAACTCATCCGGACAGATTTTTCCTAACTTCTTCAACTTAATCACATAATCAAAGATGCATACCAAGAAAAATATTTATAGCTTCTAAAATTAAGATATTCACATCTTTCAGGTGGAGAGCATCTTTCTGCCTACTGCATATGAATTGGTGAAAAAAATGGAACCTCTTGTCTTAGGATATCACATTTAAGATTCTAGGAGTGAATGAGAAGCCACTAAGAGGACCTGTTCATAAAGTCACTGGGGCTTTATGACACTCACCACCACAGTCATGCCAGGAGCAGTTGCATCCATCATTTAAATGACTTTACAGTTTATTTTTTTTCTAATACTTTTGTACCCGGAACCAATTATTTCCATACCAGGGAACACAATGTCAGTAGCCCCTATGATACTGTTATTGTGAAGCTTGGTTCTTCAAATGTCAATTACAATAGAGATGTTAGTATTCTAATGTTTATTCTCTAAGGCACAGTAGAAGAGAAACTTAGCTAAAATAGTAAAGAGTAGGACCAGGACACAGGTCTTTACTGTGAAACTCAAGGCACACAGAGTCATTGGGGAATTGGGAGATCGCATTACATATTCCTCCATAAAAATGAGATTGAACATATGTTAGGTGTTATGGATGTGAGATCGGGAGAAAAAGCAAAGCGTAGGACACATGCAGTGGACCAGCTAAAAGGGTCAGCAAATGTATGTCAAGCTGAGTCTCCCTGGGCTACAAGAGACAATTACTTCTTAAAATACTGTCATCCTACAAAGGCTGGGGAAATGGCTCAGTGGTTAAGAGCACTGGCTGATCTTCCAAAGATCCTGAGTTCAATTCCCAGCTTTCAGATGGTGGCTCACAATCATCTGTAATGGGATGTGATATCGTCTTCTGGCCTGCAGGTATATCATGCAGATAGAGCACTCATAAACATAAACTAATCTTCCAAAAACAGATATAATGCTATCCCAAGACTTGAGCTCTCTTGTCCGGCCTTTCTCCCTATGTCCTATAAGACTAGAAAGTATGCTGATAAAAGATAAATAGAAAAATGATACGAAATGTACTTAATTAGGAGTAGTTTCAAGGGTTGGGGATTTAGCTCAGTGGTAGAGAGCTTGCCTAGCAACCGCAAGGCCCTGGGTTTGGTCCCCAGCTCCAAAAAAAGAAAAAAGAAAAAAAAGAAAGAAAGAAAGAAAAGGAGTAGTTTCAAGTCTACACTTTAATCTCCAGGAATGGTTTTTTTAAAATGCACAGTTTCAAGCAGATTAACTTGTTGATCCAGTATGTCCAAGATGTGCCTCAGGGTGTTTTTATTTTCATATACACTTCCAAATCTCCTTGCAGAGAGCTTAATACAGGTCAGAGTTCTTATAGACAGGTATAAAAACGCTAGCCATGCATGCATTTGTTCTCTTACTTTGAAGAAAGTGACATTGGACTCTAAAGGAATCGAGAAACATTTTATTCCCTTTCTGTCATTCATTTAATGAGTTAGTCTTTTTGTGACCACCCCATAGCTTCAGTAATGGTGTCAGGTCTTGGGGCCTCTTTTTGAGTGGATCCCACTTTAGGCCTGTTGCTGGAACTTCTTCTCCTCAGGCTCTTCTCCATTTCCATCCCAGCATACCATGATTGCTCTCCAAAAGACCCAACAAGCAGCTGAAAGAGTCAGATGCAGATATGTGCACCCAACCAATGAACAGAAGCTGTTGACCCCTCTGGCTGAATTAGGGAAAAGCAGGAGGAAGCTGAGGAGGAGGGAAACCCTGTAGGAGGACCAGCAGTCTCAATTAACCTGGACCCCTGAGATCTCTCAGACACTGGATCACCAACCAGACAGCATACACCAGGTGAGATGAGGCCTCCAACACATATACAGTAGAGCACTCCCAAATCTGGTTTCAGTCAGAGAATATGCACCTAACCCTCAAGAGACTGGAAGCCCTAGGAAGTTTAGAGGTCTGCTGGGGTGGGTAGGGTAGGGACACCCTTATGGAGACAGGAGGGCAGTGCAGGAGGTTGGGGGAGGGAGGAGGTATGGGATATAGAACTCTCAGTGGGGTGGACCATAAGGGGAATAAAATCTGGAGCGTAAAAATAAATACATACATAAATAAATATTAAGTTAGTCTTTAGCCAAAAGCCTGTAGTCTGACCGAAGAAGCACAACAATTTGAAGACCAAAACTGCACAAAATATCTTCAACTGGTTAAAATATTTCAAGTACAAAGTCTCTGCCTTCCCCAGAGAGGGTTCAGTTTGACCTTAACATATGGCAAGAAGGTAAACGTGTCACTCAAAGAGCTGATGGATCTAAGTGGATTTATGCTCCCACTTGCTCTGAAGCACATGCAGACAATGTCCTGCTTTCACAATGAGGAACTTTAGGATGTCCGCTCAAAGACTTCTGGCCTCTCATTTCTTCCTCTACCCCTATCCTCAGCTATGTCTACTGTGCTTGAAATGTTAGACATTCGTGACTTTCTCTGGGCCCGTAATACATCCTCTGAAATCATTCCAGAGAATAGAGGTTTGATTAGAGTGGTACGTCTGAAATGTCAGAGGCTTTTTCTGTCTCATCTGAAGGAAATCAACTACGTTGACAGATGTTCTCAGAGATAACACTGGAGTAGAACTCCACAGAACCTTACAAACTACCTGGGCTCTTTAATCTCTCCCTTTCCAGAGTTTCATTTTTGAATTCAATAATGTAAGCACTGCAGATCCTTTTATAAAGTGACTTAACTTTTACTAATTAATATTTTTACTCCTTATTTATTATTTTATTTGCCATTTCTCAATTTCCTCCCCAAACTTTGCATGTCATAAGAAGAAACTGTACTCAATTTTACTGAGGGACCAATTAGCTTATGTCAGAGTTTTGGGGAGGAAATACTAATTAAATGTATAAAGCAAATTATTATGCTGCTCTTGTGACTGACAAGAGGTGGCTCCTGATCACCTACTCCTGTTACTGACACCCCACTTGGTGCTTTACCTTGAATGTTGGCAAGACCTATATCCCGCTTCTACTTAACAAAATACAATATGGCTCAGATGATGACGTGTATGTGATTGTGTGGTTTCGTGATTATGCACCATTTTGTGCTATGGTTCTTCTTACTTGAGTCTCCCCTCTCTAGTTGTCTGTTACGAAGCAAGCGACCTCTTTGGGGAACTTCATGAGGAAAGAAATCATGGGCGAGGCCTGACGGTAAATGCCCAATAAATGGTGTAGAAAAATGTTCTTAAGTTTCCAAACCCCTGAAATGTCAGGTCAGAAGCCCCGTACTCAGAACCACCAATAGAGGCAGACGGAAATGCTCAAAGGAAATCATGTTCTATGAACAGAATCATTTTGATAATAACTGCTCTTCTGTGTCTGAACAGCAGAAGGATAAGGCTTGTGCCACTGTGGTTTCAGTGAGGCTGACTAGATTGCTTACCTTTCATCTCCAGCCGTGGGAAAGTAGGCCACACTCCGTAGTCAAGGGAACTGGGCTGGCAGCTGCTATCCTATTTCCTGTCCACTGAAACTAGGCAATATTTTGACAGTCTGATCCCCTTATCAATTTCTCCGTGTCACGTCTGCATCAAGCAGCTAGCAGAGACAAAAACCTAGATTACTACCTGACGGTGGAGCTTAAGAAGATTGCTCAAGATCCACCGATCCACCTGGGCTTCGCTCCTGCCTTCCTAATGTCAGCTGAACCACAGACAGCTGATTCTCCTCCTCCACTACATCAATAAAACGAAGCGAGACCTAGGAATTTGGAGTGTTTAGCATCTCACATTGTGTCCACCTTCTCTCACCAAAACAATCCTGAACAAGGCAGTGAAGAGTAACATTATTTTGGCACTGTGATTCTTCGTGGCTATGTAAGGAGGACATAATGGATACTTGAGCCTTCAGCCGAGCTTAGTATCACAAGCTTCAAGGGAATGGGGATACAGGCTAATTGCCACTCCCGAGGCACCATGCCTATCTTCCTCTGTCATTCTCGAGGATCACCCGGTGAGTAAGGACCAATATGTAATTTAGCTGCTCCTCCTTCTACCTTCTATCCCACGGAAATAAAGCAGCTTAGATCAATTCACAGATTTCTCTCTCTCTCTCTCTCTCTCTCTCTCTCTCTCTCTCTCTCTCTCTCTCTCCCCCCCCTGTATCCTATCAGGAAACTCAATTATCAGCCCTTTCTGGGGAAAATGAAATTGTGTAAGCTATCTCACTTCCTCTGAAATGAAATCAGCAAGACCAAGAATGAAAACCGGATGTCTACCCCACCTAACTGACATGAGGCTATGGACTCAGCACTGTACTTTAAATAAGGGCATCGGAGAGCCAAGTAGGAGCATGAGCATGTGCAGTGTGCACACTACAACTCCTCAGGGGGGTTGCATGACAAATAAGAAGTGATAAATAAAACCCATATCTCAGAATAATGAGTCCAAGGTAAAGTCAAAAATCACTTATTATAAGAAATACCAGGTAAGTCAAAGTATGAATAAGAAATGAAAATCATTAAATTTCCATACTTAGATTCATCAGATATCAGCATTATTGAGTAAAATAATTTAAAGCAGTCATCATAATGACTTAGCAAATAGTTAAGTCTTTTACTTAAGTGGAAAAAAAAAAACAACAACAGGAAAACACCAGGAATGAGAGAAAAGCTATCAGTAAATGGAAAACACAGACCTGAAAAATATAACAGATAAAATTAAAAATAAAAGATCAGATAAGATCAGTAGAATAGTAGAGGAGATAAGCTCTGCCTACAGCATACTCAAACTTTTCTTATGTGTAAAACTTGTATTGTACATTTCTTTAAGTGCTTCTCAGGCATTTGAGATTCCTCTGTTGTGAATTCTCTGTTTAGCTCTGTGCCCCATTT
This sequence comes from Rattus rattus, assembly GCF_011064425.1. NCBI lineage: Eukaryota > Metazoa > Chordata > Mammalia > Rodentia > Muridae > Rattus > Rattus rattus. Next base: position 49,448,950 of record NC_046155.1, on the reverse strand, counting down.
TTTAATAGGGTTATTTGATTTGCTGGGGTCTAACTTCTTGAGTTCTTTGTATATTTTGGATATTAACCCTCTAATGGATGTGGAGTTGGTGAAGACTTTTTTCCTAGTCTGTAGGTTGCCGATTTGTCCTATTGGCTGTGTCCTTTGCCTTACATTCTGTTTCTTACATTTCCCATTTCATGAGGTCCCATTTATCAATTCTTGATCTTAGAGCCTGAGCCATTGGAGTTCTGTTTAGGAAATTTCTGTCTGTGCCAATAAGTTCAAGACTCTTTCCCACTTTCTCTTCTATTAGATCAGTGTATCTGATTTTATATTGAGAGATCCTTGATCCACTTAGACTTGAGCTTTGTGCAAGGTAACAAATATGGATCTATATTCATTTTCCTACATACAGAAAAATGCCAGTTAGACCAGCACCATTTATTTTTGGAAGAAGCTGAGGAGGAGGGTGACCTATAGAAAAACCAGCAGTCTCAACTAACCTGGACCTGAGATCTCTCAGACACTGAGCCACCAACCAGGCAGCATCCACCAGCTGATAGGAGTCCCCCAACACATTCACAGCAGAGGACAGCCAGGTCTGGACTCAGTCAGAGAAGGCGCAGCTAACCTTCAAGAGACTTGAGGCCCAGGGAGTGGGGAGGTCTGGGGATGGAGGGTGAGCGTAGTGGGGTGGGACATCCTCTTAGAAACAGGGAGAAGAGGTTTCCGGTATGGAACACTCAGAGGGTGGACTGGGAGGGAGATAAAGTCTGAACTGCAAAAACATGTTTAAGAATAAAGAAACAAAACATTAAAAAAAAAAACCACCCAAGATAAATATTGTAGTTTTCTGTCTGCCCACACAAAGCAGTTTCAGAGGCACACAAGACACAAGATCAGGCCTAATACATGAAGGCCATGTATTTCTATAGTGCCTCTCCTATTATTTTCAAATTATTCTTCATTTGTCATTAGTTACTTTTCTTACTGCTATGACCAAATAACTGACAAGAAGCAGCATGGAGGATGAAGGGTTTATTTTTCTCACAGTTTGACAGCCCAGCTCATCATGGCAGGGACTGCATGGCAGTGGGGATGGTTTTGGCTGTGGTTGTTAGGAAGCAAGAGCCTCTGTCTCATGTGCAGGCAGACCAGAAAGCACAGAGAGATGAACGCTGGTACTCACATCCTCCTTCCTTTCTCCTGTTACATGCAGTCTGGGGTGCCAGTCCATGGGACTGCTCCAACCATGTTCAGGGATGGTGTCTCCGGTTTCGTTCAAGCCTCTTTGAATACCTCCACAGACACACCAAACTGAGGGGCTGGCTAATGTTCTTGGCACTGCTAATCCAATGGAACTGCAAACCAAATTAGCTGATGCTAATTCTACCACTGAATCACCAATGTTAAGCACAACAGTTAGTGGAAGGGTTTTGCCAAAAGAGGAAGAAAGATAACAAAGGCTTGGAAATGCAAAATGGGAAGAACACTAGAATTCATGGTGATAGAGGTAAGTCTATTTTTCCATCTTCAAGATTATAATTAAAACTGGTGGCAGCATTAAAAATTGTGATGGCATCTGGTGATATTCAGTGTATTTAAGGGAAATATTTAAGGCAATTGTACTTAACAGTAGGGAAGGGCAAAGTGGGGACTTTAAGTGTTATTATGTTAATACCAGAAGATTGTAGTAAGCTATTCATATATATATTGTAAAGCCCAAAGCAAAGGCTACGAGAATGATATAAAGTGGAATTATAATAAAATTCGAATACTAAAAAGTTTCATTAAGTCACAGGAAAGTGAGATCGGGAAAAACAAAGAAAATAAAATAAACACAACAAAACCAAATGCAATTATAACCAAAGAAATGAATAATAAAGTAGTGTAATTGAATTGTAACAGATAAGTAACCACCTTTTCGATACACATTCTTAGTACTATTGTATTAAGAACTATTAAAAAACAGATGATACAGAGTATTACACATACACACACATGCACACACACGCACATACACTCACACACACACATACACACACATACACATGCACAAACACACACACACTCAAAGACACACATACACACATATACACACACGCATGTACAAACACACACACACTCACAGACACACATACACACAGACATGCACACACACACTCACATAAATACATGCACACACATGTACATACACATGTATAAAGACACACTCACATATGCATACACAGACACACACACTCACATATGCATACACAGACACACACACGTACAAACACACACACACTCAGACACACCTACACACACAGACACACACACTCACACACATACATGCCCACACACATATACAAATACACACATTCACACATGCACACACAGACACACACACATACACAGACATACACAGACACACACAGACACACAAACACACTTAAACAGCAATGCACCAAAGAACAGAGTCTGAAAGTATGTGAAACAACATATGATGTAGCAGAAAAGAAAAAAAAGGCTTTGTTTTCAATCTTTTGAGGATCAGGATATGATGATACTTTCATGTTTCTCTTCCATCTCTCCAAATTTAGTCATGTTACTGTTTTTAGACAATTTTCTTGCATACATGTTTGCTGACCACTCTCAACCACATCCCATGCCGTCCTCTCCACAAATCTCTTTTTCATGTTATGGCCATTTTCTTTATGCCCCACCTGAGATTAACCAGGACTATCTGTGTGAATATGAGTCTGTAGCCATGTGCTCAAGGCTGGTAGGCTCAGAGTCGTCATACAACTAAACGCAGTGCTTTTCCCTCCTACAAACCCTATCAGTAGCCAATAGTTCATAGGGAAAGTGAAGGACAGGCTTGGTCCTTTCCAGCTTTTGACTTTTTATTGGATAATAGGTGCCATTTTTATGTATTGTCTTATAATATCTTCAAAATATGATAGTTAACATAGATTCAGTTACTCTGTACACATTTGACAATATCTAGGCTTATTTATTGTCTACTAACTCAGCAGATTACACAAAAACTTTGCTGCTTAAAACTACAATTACTTTCTCCTAACTCTAGAGCTCAGGCAGAGATGGTGAGGGCAGTTCATTTCCGCTCTTTGAAGAGTTGCTTCTATGTAACTTTAGAGGGTATAAGACTTGCCCCTAGCATCGTTAATTATTGTCATGAGAAGCTGCTGTTGGGTAAGTCCAGGCAGGGCTGTGGGTTCCAAACGGTCCGCATATACTTTTAATGAGAGTTTGGTTTCAATTGCCAAATGTATCAAAACATCCAACAGGTGTGTTTGATTTATTTTATCAACTGGCCTCATAATGATTTATTATGCCATACCTGTAAGCTACCCAGATTAAAGTGATTAAAAAAAAAAAAAGACCTTTATGCTTGGCAGAGAAACTCAGTATAAGACACTTGGTAGGAGAACTTTGTTCCAGACATTTCTGAAACACCCACACCACATTTCATTTTCTTTCAGAAGAGCGGGTAAATTAGCCTAGCAGCTATAAGGAATATCCCCCCCAATCTGAATTATGTAGCAGACCACTTGTTTAATTGTCACCTTGCAACCTCTGTGAGGTGAGGTGTCCTACATAAATATCTGTAATTGTTTGAGTAGAGGTTTGTATGGTACTTAATACGTACACTATTTTTATGTTCTCAATTTTTCTTATTTTTTTCAAATTTATGGTTCTGGAAATGGACAGAGAACTGATGTAAGTTTTTCTTTCTGCTCATGAACAGAGTTTTAGGTGGTTAAAGACAAACTGGAGGTGTAAGTTATGTTAACCTACCTTAAGAAATAGCACTGAAGTCTTCGATATGTCTGGCACCTATGACTTGTGTATCATAAGATTCTTCTATCTGGTCCCTGTCATGGCTGTCTTAGACGGAGCACCTCTCGATGAAGATGTGTCATGTCACCTTCTATTGATCGTTATCTTTGTACTGGATGTGTTTACTGAGGTGACGTGTAATAGTGAGGACTTACTTACAGGACCAGGGCTTTTTTGTCTCTCTTTCAAGTAACAGTGTAATAGTGAGTCTTCTTCTGATCCTCTGCACAGCATTCCAGGAAAACTACTTAGACACGATGATGATATCTTTCCTTGATTTTGCTCTAGCAACATAGGAACAAACTGTTGAATGTTTTCTGATGCGTACCCATGGGAACAGTTCTGTAGAGGCCTATGCTTAAATTTGTATCAACTCTTAATTTTCTTAAGGGAAACTTAAACATTACTTTTAAATGTTTCATAGATTAAGTGCTCAATATCCCCAACCCATGGCCCCAGTATTTCCACAAGTTTGCTAAAATGGGTATTGCATTAACTTGCAGAATACTTTCCTGTAATCTTTCTTTCATGTAGAAGATTCTCCTGCCCACGGTTGGCTTTCCTGTGAAGTATTGTTATGAATGGTAGCATCACTCACACATGACCGTCACACAACAGCATTTCCCCTCGCTTTTCCCATTACTGTGCCATTTTGTGTCTGAACAGGTCAAGCCTGGTTTGTTCCTCACAATTGTCACCTAGCATGGTTTTTTAAATAAAAAATAGGCTATATACCTAATTATGTGCTATGAGCTTTTAAAGTATAAAGTCTATTATGATGGCTACATTTAGTTCATACCCAAAACTTGTATTTAAACACATGGATATACTATTGAGCTTACTGAGAACATTATGCAGCATATGTGCCAGGGAATTAATTGTATATCTTAAAACGATATTTACAATGCCTATTAAATTATTTTCTATGTATCACTGGTTACTATTTCGATTACAAACTGATATAGTACTACTTGATTTAAATATGATGTGTATAATTCTCTATTCCAGATGCCTAGAGTGAAAGTACTGCCTTATTTTCTTTTCTGTTGATTTATTTTCTTGACCACTTTCTTCACCAAACACACTTTCCATACACATAAAACCCCATGGGACTTGTACAGTGTCAGAATATAGAAAGATTGACGTTATTTGATAGCATATGGCATGAGCAGTGGAATTTTAAAATGATAATCACATATACAGTTTTATTATTAACTGCTTAATACTTGGGTCCAGGCTTAAAGAAATACAAAGTTACCAGTCTCTTTGGAGTAGGGGTCGGGCACGGAGGCTCTGTCTTATTTTCTACAGAAACATTATTTCCTATATGTGATAAACGGGTAATTCGGCCAATAGAGAAATTTCCTAAAGAACAAGAACGGCAACACACTTGCATCGGTGTGTTGTCCGGAAGCTTGCTTTAAATTACGTTTGCAAATTAGTGATCAGTGAATATCTCCAATCTGTTTTTTCTTAGATTTCCTCTTCAGTGGCCATTATGGATTGGGACATGGAAAGGCTTAGAGTTGGTGTTCATTAATGGACTGATAAATTCAATTACGTGGTAACAATTTGAGGCAAAAATAACCACCAGAGCCAGGTAGAGAACCTGGAAACCAGAACTTATATTAATTAGGCCTAGAATCTTGCTTATAAGGAAAATAAAGCTCCAAGACTATTGGTAATAAGTTAGAACAAAAGGAAACATTTTTGTAGTAGAGATTGGAGGTCTAAGGCTGTAGTAGAGAAAAGCAGGGACAGAAGCCTTCACAGTCACCTAGAAGTAGATAAGGCAATAACTCAGTGTTCTTTTCTTGAAGAGGGCTGCATATATGCCTTTGTTCCTTCAAACGGAGCAAAGTACATTGTAATCTGTCGTATTCTGTTAAGTACAACTATTTCTTGTCTAGGCAAAGAGTCTTGACTGGGAAAAGACTCTTTTTAACTAAAAAATAAATCAATAGCAAAACTGGATTCCATGAGAATTTAAATACTGTGAGGTTTTTTTTTTTCTGTTAGCCTGCCAATTATTAAATATGGTTGTTTAAGGCTGTGAAGAGTCCAGCAGGTGCTTCACAGAGACTCAGACTCGAATGGTTCTTGAAAGAAACCTGCATGATTAACCCCCAGATGCAGTTCAGAGTCAGAGATATCTTCCAGATATTGGCAGGAAGACAAGGGAGTTGTGGGGAGAATAATCTGATAGTGAGGAAGGTCCCTTCACTTGACCTTCCTTTATTTATTATTTCAGCGTGGGACTTGTGTTTTATCTAATTTTAATGTATTTATAGATTTCAAGAAACCATTTTTCGCCTGTTTCTATCAAAAAATACAGTAAAAGGTCTTGATGATTTTTACGACTGAGAACATTTTTCAAGAAAAAGAAAAAAATCACAAGCTATTCTCTATATTAAAAAAAAACAATTCTTAGTGACATGCTATACTTGTTATTCAAATTTTAGATGTCACGAGCGATTACAACTTCAGAAATAATTTTCAAAACCCATTTGGATTAGATTTCTCATTTATTCAAGCAAAAATCATTAATGATGGGAAATAGGAAGGAAGCTTTGCTATATAATTGTTTCACTAAGAAATCGATGATATTAATAAATGTTGATTGATTATAACTTCCAAAAAAGTAATTAATATGCTTAAGTAAAATTACATCTCAGCAGGTAACCATGACTGCTGCCAACTCTGACAACCTGAGTTTCATCCCAGGACCCACATCATGGTAGAAGGAAAGAACCAATTCTAATGAGAGGCCCTCTAACCTTCTCCTCCCTGCTTTCTCTCCCACAATCAATAAAATTATTTGAAAATAAGAGTAAACCCTTCCTGTTAATATAAGATTAGTAGGGGTCGATATATTGATATTTAAATGCCGGTTGATTATCTCTTGTTTGAAATGCTTAAGACAAAAAGTTGATTTCATATTTGAGATAATTTTGAGGGGAGCAGGAAGAGTTTGGTTTCCCAAATTTGCAGAATAATAATGAGAGATCTTAGAGATGAGATGAAAGTCTTACTTTAAAGTTCATTTATGGGTCATTTATTCTTCACACAGACAGGCTCGAAGGCATTTCATGTGACCTGTCCATCAGTCCATAAATGTGACTTCAAAGTGAGTTTACTATGGCTACTTAACCAAATGAGAAAAGTCAACCATTTACATTTATTGATGTGTCTGCATAATAGGATATCATCTAGTGGAAGTGATGCTTATCTTAGAGACCCTGTCATGGATGGCCTGAGGATACACAAAGCATACAAAATCAGAGTTTCATTTAGATACCTGTTGTTCCAGTTTGTTTTCTGTTGCTGTGATAAAAAGTATGGTCAAGGGCAACTTAGGGGACAGGTGGCTTTTTTCACTTGTACCTTCAGATAGCAGTCTACCTTTGAGCAAGGCCAGAGCAGGAACTGTCAGACCCTCCAGGGTCCCCTGTAGTGTTTGACCCCTGCTGAGCCCTGCTGATGCATATAGAAGCCTTTTGTTCCTAACAAAGGAACGCTCTGGCCTGGTAACAACACACCTGGGTGCACACCTGGCCGATGGCCCATTCTTTCCTGTCTTTTGTTCTCAGTCTTTGTTCCTGGGACTTAGGCTGGTCTTCCTGGATTTCTCCCCAGTAAATTTGGGACAAGAGTTGGGTCTTTTGTTCCTGAATCCTTGAGCAGGGTTTTCCCACTGTGTTACTGGAATTTTCCACCCTGCGAATTTGGGGTATATATTTGGTGAATAAAGCTACAGATTTGGCTTTCTTAGGATATGACTGACCCGAGTAAGTGTGTTTTTTAATCCCGCAGGTTTACGCCTGGTTCTCGGTACCATGTTGGTGCGGGCATCAACAAATGGAGGTTCCGCCGAGATTGGAAAAGAGGTTTCCTGAAGGTTGTCCTGGGAAGCTGGCTGGCAAAGAAAAAGGAACGTATTGGGGTAAGTTGGGCTAGAAAGGCCTCGGTGATTTGGGCTAGTGTGAATAAAATTTGTAAAAAAAAAAAAGGGGGGGGGGCAAGGTAATGGTTAAGTATGTTTGCGGATGTGTTCTTTTAGAGTTATGTTTTAGACTTTGGACCCTGACTAGAGACCCTACACATGAGAGAGAATGGGTTTGAGAAAAACAGTCCTCTTGGACTTTCTGAGGATGCTTTGGAGAAAGAGAAGGAAAATGAGCTTAAGCTTTTTCAGAGTTCTAGGGACAAAAGGAAGGCAGGAGACATCCTACGTCTTTGCTGGGTCCTATTGGAGAAATGCTTATTTCTGGTTCTGGGTTCCATAGGTAGAATATCTGGGTCCCTTTCGTAGGACACCATCTAATTATGTCTATTGTCTGTCCTTGGTGCACCAAGCTGTCCATGTCTGTCAGTTTATGTCTGTGGTCTGTGTTTCTTGTTGCTTAAATGTTTTATGTTTCTTGTTCAAAAGAAAAACTGGTAAAAACTTTATCTGACGGTCCTTCATGCCTTGATTTGGTTTTTAACTTGTTTCAAAAAAGGAACAAATAAATAAAAAACAGTTTCAATCGGCCTTTAGAGTCCTGCACCTGTAGCTAGGAGCCTAGGTCAGCTGGAGAAGCTCCCCAGGGGCACCAGCTGATCTTCAAGGTGCCAGCGACTTCTTAGCTTCTATAGTAAGGGAGCTGATGGCTGTTTCTCTTAGAAAAATCCCTGACTGTGAATATTGGACTTAGCAGGTGACAAGGTGCTTCTCTTAAAATTACATCTAGAAAAAGTAAAAATGATGTTTGGTCTAAGTATTAAAGGTATGTGTAGCCACTTCATCTTTGTTCCTGATTGGTTTTAAATGTATAAATATGCTCTACATGTCTTGGTTATAGACTATTGGCTTTTAAGTTATTGGGTATGGTTAAAAAATTGTAACATTGGTAACAGAAAATTGGCTTAAAACTGGTAATTTGGATGGAGTCATTCAAGACAACATGTGGCATCAGCAAACACAGGGTCCAAATTGGGATATATTTTTGTGGAATTCTTATCCTATAAACCAAACTTATAAAAAATTTAGGGCAATGTCTCTTTGTTGAGGTATTGAAGGCTGCACCATCGTGCATTCATATGCAGGAATTGGCAGTGTACTTTATAGCGTGAGGGGTAGACTCAGTGTTTTGGAGAGACTAGGTTTTGGAGACTAGATTGTTTGCTGAAAGTTGAGTTTTGCTTTCCAAAGTTGTGGTTGTGCTCTGGTGTTACCAGGAGAACTTAAAGATTGTGGTTAAAGATTGCCAGTGTTACATTGGCTAACTCACACATATTTGTAATTAAGAAAAAAATCATACAGGTAGAGATTGTTACAAGATTTACAAAGGGTTGATGAGGCTGTGGAACTTGTGAGAGCATTACAGCCTGTTTGCTTACTCCAACTGCCATTTCAAGATAGATTTAGAGGATTGTTTTTATGCCGTTTCTTTACATCCTGGTGATTGTGAAAGGATTTCATTTTGTGAGCTTGCTTATACTTTTAGAGAGGCCATGAAGTGTTTTCATTAAAAAGTTTTACAAAAGAATGGCTAATAGCCTTATATTATGTAATTTTGCCCCTGCTTCAATGTAAGAAGTTAGGACTTTGAATCTTTCAGTGTATATGGATATTTTATTATTGCTGTAAAAATATAAAAATAAAAAGGTATGGTTGTCTTTTTCCCCGCTAGGTCTGGCACCTCAGTGCCCCAAGATATCTGCTAGATATCTTGGCAGAAACACATCCCAACTCCGAGGCCATCACACACTTTCCTACACTCAAACCGTCACATAAAAGAACACACAACACAATAACCTTTGACCCAAATGGTAAGATATAATTGCCCACTTAAACATACAAAGCCTGGTACCATCCATCCCTTAGAAACATTAATAACAACCTGTAAATACACAGAGCAGAATCTTAACATCACCTGCCATATTGTCCTGCCACAGCTTCTCTCCTTCTCCTATCTCTTGTCTCCTCCTTTCTCTTTCAGTCTCCTCCTCTTCCTTCAAACTTCTCTCCCGCCCATCCTTCCTTCTCCTCCAATAACAGGCCTCCTTCTATCCTGTGCCTGCCCCTCTCCTGTACTTTACAAATTCAATGGGGAGAAGGTTCTGGTTAAGTCACCTGATTCCTGAGTATGTGACTAGGCAGCTGTCCTTGGGGCATTGCAATTAGTATCCAAATACAGATAACTTCAGGGCAAACCACAACATTTTATTAGCTGATCCCTCTAAAAAATTTTTATTACAAGTCTTTGCTCTTACAATGTGCTTTAAAATTTTAGAGTAGTTACTCCAGAAAAGATTCAAAAACAATATCCTTTTTAATATTTGAGAAATCGGTTGTTCCCTAAACAAATTGTGGCACAGAAAATTCAAATAGTTTACTTTAAATTATTTTAAAAGCTTCTAAAGATATGTTAATTGGCTAAGACCTCACCTTGAGCTTACCACTGAGGACTTAAGCCTTTGATATCCTCAAGGCAGATACAAATCCCAATTCATCTAGAAAATTAACTGATGAGGGAGGAATAGCTTTGCAGAAAACAGAGAAAGCTATATGTCAAAAACAGATACATTAATTATATAGACTATGATCAGTTGTTGGTTGTTTGTACCCACAGTAATCCTTTGGCAAAAGGGATCATTAATGTGGACTCACTTTTCCTCTTCAAGTAAAATTTTTAATGCCCTATTATGAAGCTGTTGTTGTGTTAGTACAGAATTGTAAGATAGAGTCGTGAAAGTATTTTAAAAAGGAACCTGGTGAAACATACCGTATTCCAAACAGTAATTAAATTGGTTATTACAAAATACTGATATTTGGCCTATTACATATACAAATTTTTCAGGCAAAATTGATAATTTTACTCTATGCATGCTTTTGTATTTCCTGTTAATTTGTGCATACAGCCCATAGAAAATGAGCTTACCTTATTTATAGATGGTTCATCTAATGAAAAGGCAACATATATAATTTGATCACATGTTTGTTCTCTTGAGTTTTCCCTTGCTTCAGCACAGATTATTGGATTATGTGCTGTAACTACTGATTTTTAAATGTTGAATAATCAAGCTTTCAATTCATATATTGATAGCCAATGTGTGACCTATGGTTTACAATTGATTAAAAATTTTCCTTTTTTAGATAGTGCTTACCATCAAATTTTACAATTATTTATGCTATACAACTGATTGGAGGCAAGTTTTCTACATGAAATCAGAGAGTGGTGATTTCAATGTGAATGTCTGACAACTCGATGTCCTTTCAGAGCTCTGGCTCAGGCAACTGACTTAACAAAACCATAGACTCATAGCTAGCTCTTTGGAAATAGTAATGGAGTTCATAGCACACTCCATTTGCTCACTCTCAACTGCCAGCCTTCCCCTGCCAGCTCAGGGATTTCTAAGTAAGGCTGAATCTGGACAATATTTACAGGATTTGGCATTTCTAATTAATGCTTAATGTTTAGGTAAATAAAGCTTGTGAGGGGCTAGAGAGATGGCTTATTGGTTAAGAACACTAACCACTCTTCCAGAGAATGTACTGTTCCATTCATTATAGGCCATTTAAGAACTCAAACTGGATTGACTGGACCCCTTAGTGAAGGAGGGCAATGATACCAGACAGATTACAGACCTTACATAGGAACAATTAGCCAAGCAATCTCATTCTTTACACAATCAAAACAGTAATAACTAGAGAGAATAATTTGGTATACAAGTCAAATTATAAATACAAGTCCTCAGGGTCCTCAATTTCTTCCTGTATCATATAATAGTGTTATCCTTGAGGACTTATAAACAATATAATAATAAATAAAAAGGGGGAGTCATATCCCTATGTGCCATACAATTATGTAAATAATGCTCTTTGTATTTTAAATTTTAAAATTTGGATGCTAAGGAACTCTCTGAGTGAGTGTTTATGGCACTCTATAACTAGGCATACTTCTGCGTAGGTGAAATGGAAGGAAGGATGCTCATATTGGTATATGGCATGATCCAGTCCAGGTATTTTATATGGGGAAGAGGCCATGTTTGTGTTTTTTTCTGCAGGATATTGCAGGAATGTGCTAGCTGCCAGAGTGGCTGGTGAGACATGCTGATGCTAGGAACATGAAGATTCAGCTCTTGTGGTTCAGGTCCCTGGAGTCATTCCTGTGCCCTTGGATGAAGATGAAGGATTCCCCCTCATCTTGTGTTATCATGGAGATTTTAGCATTACTGTAGTCATTGTTACCACTGCTGCATGTCCTGTCCCACCATGGCCTGCATTCTTACCCTCTGTGCACTGCTGCATGCTGGAGGAGAAGACCGGACTCCAGCCGTTACCCCTGCCCCTCCTTGTTCCCCCGGCAGTTGTTGCTGCTGTGACTGGTGTTGCTATTTTGCAATCTGTGGCTTCACAAGAATGCCATCTGTGTGAGGCTGCTGGAGACCAGGGAACTCTGCCCTGGTTATGTGGATCTCAGCCATGGTTCCACTGCTTGAGGGTTGTTCAGGAGAAGGTTGGTTGTTTGGGAGAAGGTCAGCTGATACTGAACTGTCTTGGGAAAGACTTTGACATCATCGCTGCTATTGTACCAGTCATTGTTTCTGCAGCCACTGTGTCTGAAGTGTCTGGAATTGCGCACTCCCTCCCCACCAATCTGATGTTAAGGCAAGCACTGTGGGTAAACTTTCAGGACTAGTTGCTGACAAATCGGAATTCTAAATTTAAATCAACAATCAATACTCTTACAGGAACAGCTTGACAATAGCCCTCAGTGTTATGGCCCTCAGTGTTATGGCCCTTGGCACTGCAGTAGTCTGCTTTGTGCTTCTTATCGTATGCGCGAACAGCACTAACAGTTCTGGTCAGTGATTAAGCAAGTGTTGCTCTCCTTGGTAGGAGACAATTCCTCTGCCCAAATCGAGTTCAGCCTTCATGAGAAGCAGTTAGCCAAAGATGGGCAAGTCTTTGGGACCAATCATCACCTAAGACAGGAAACTCTTGAGACTGGCAGAGTTTTTCCAGAGTTGGGAAAGAGGTTGACACCCCAAAGTGTCCTAAGACAGGTGTTGCTGAATAAAAAGCAAAAAAGGGGGACTGGTCGGACCCTCCTGTTTCCCCTGCAGTGTTTGACCCCTGCTGAGCCCTGCTGGACTCATGTAGTAGTTTTTTTTTTTTTTTTTTTTTTTTTTTTTTTTTTTTTTTTTTTTTTTTTTTTTTTCTGATTCCTTCAACGGGGGTCCCGTTCTCAGTTCAGTGGTTTGCTGCTGGCATTCGCCTCTGTATTTGCTGTATTCTGGCTGTGTCTCTCAGGATCGATCTACATCCGGTCCTGTCGGTCTGCACTTCTTTGCTTCATCCATCTTGTCTAATTGAGTGGCTCTATTATGGGCCACATGTAGGGTAGGCTCTGAATGGGTGTTCCTTCAGTCTCTGTTTTAATCTTTGCCTCTCTCTTCCCTGCCAAATTCTTGTTCCCCCTTTTAAAGAAGGAGTGAAGCCTTCACATTTTGATCATCCGTCTTGAGTTTCATTTGTTCTAGGCAACTGGTGTTTGGGCTAATAGCCACTTATCAGTGAGTGCATACCATGTATGTCTTTCTGTGATTGAAGGATGATATTTTCCAGGTCCAACCATTTGCCTACGAATTTCATAAAGTCGTTGTTTTTGATAGCTGAGTAATATTCCATTGTGTAGAAGCCTTTTGTTCCTAACAAAGGAATGCCCTGGCCCAGTAGCAACACACCTGGGCGTACACCTGGGTGATGGCACATTCTTTCCTCTCTTTTGTTCTCAGTCTTTGTTCCTGGACTTAGGCTGGTCTTCCTGGATTTCTCCCCAGTAAATTTGGGGCACGTGTTTGGTCTTTTGTTCCCAAAACCTTAAGCCGGATTTTCCCACTGTGTTTCCTGGAATTTTCCACCTGGTGAACTTGGGATATATATTTGGTGAATAAAACTACAGATTTGGCATTCTTATGATATAACTGACCCGAATATGTGTGTTTTTTAGTCCCACAAGCTTACGCCCAGTTCTCCGTGCCATGTTGGTGTGGCCATCAACAAGGAACCTGGAGCAGGAACAATGGAGGAACGCTGCTTACTAGCCTCCTCTCTCTGGACCATGTTCAATAAGCTTGCTTATATAACCCAAGACTAACTCTCAGGGATGGCAGTACTCAGAGTATTCTGGATTCTTTCACATTAATCAACAATCCTAACTGTTCCTCACAGACTTGGGCATAGGCCATTCTGGTTGGGCAGTCTCTCAGTCGAGATTCCCCTTCTACAACAACTGAGTGTGTCAAGATGAGAATAAGAACTAAGCAGGATACCTGTATGCAAGTACATGTCATGGCACTGTACACAATGTGTGCATACCTATGACATGTATGGCTCAAGATCCATAAACTAACGGTCCTCAGAAAATCCACTGTGCTATTAATTCTGAAAAAGTTCTTGCCCAGATCCTCCTTTTTTCTCAAACAGTGGAAATGGCTATATAACTAAACTTCTTTTTAAAAGGTTTTAATCAAGTGTTACCTTAGCAGGCAACAGATGGAAGGAAAACATTTGATAACACTTTGGTAGCAATGTGCCCAATACACGATATGAAGCACAGATGTTTATCTGGAATGGCCTTGAAGATGGAGAATAAAAACTTGGAGGAAAGCTGTTGAGTTCCAAAACCTCTCTGATGCCATATTGTAAACAGGCAGGACAGCCTCCAAGGGGTCATGTTAACATCTGACTCTTATAGTCTGCTCATAATAGAAGATGCCAAGGTGTGCTTGGGCTCAGTCGGCACCAAAACATGGAACAAAAGTGTCTTTCTGCACCTTCTGAACAGTGTTTTCCATCACTGAGTTTTCATGACAAATTTCTTCCCTTTTTCTGTAACTCTCTTGAGTCTTATATTCCTCCACATTTCATTGTATGCCTCATATGTATGTGATGAAAATCCATGTTGATTCTCAAACATCTTAAACTACTTTTAAAAACATGTGGTTCAAAAGAATCCAGGTGTTCCAGGCATTGCATGCCACAATTATACTTCTGGGAATCCCCACTGCCTACCTGCAGTGGTTGGACTGTTCCTATGCTCATCTGTATTTTACATTACACTATCTTTAAATGAAGCTTCCACTCAGAGATGAGGGAAAGTATTGAGGGATCTGTCATTTGATACCATGGTCATACGTTGAAGTACTTATATCAGAAGGAATTTATATATTCCATAGAAAGTTTGCTATCATTCGTGGGGCCTGAAGTACAAGAACAGATGGACAGAGTCTCTTATTAACTGAAATTCCCAGGAAGAAATGATACACCTATACTAAACTTTTTATAGGGCAAATTAATGGCTTAGAACCTCTGTGATTGTAGAAAGTTGAAGTGCTATACTTCAGGAGGCAAATAGCCTTTGGTTGAACCCCTTAACAGACCTTTACTGGCCACTTCTATCTTATATTTAGCATCCTTGTGGCTATTAGGTAAATTCTTTTGGAATGGGCAAACATAACCCTAGCTTCAACCAATTTGATGGCTAAGAATATCAGCCCACAGCATCTGAGTCTGGAGTAGAGGTGTGCATACTTTGCTGTGACCTGCTCACATGAAGCTTCCACTAATGGGCTTCAAAGATAACTTGATTTCTGGTTTTCTTTTTGCAGAGACAATGAAAACTTTATAAAATTGTTTGCATGCTGGAAAGGAGTTGTTGGGAAAGTCCACAACTGTGTTCTAAGGCCATGGCCATTCATAACTGCCTCCTCTGAGGTAAGAGCTGTTTTTTTTTTTAACTCTTATAGCACATATTAAATTAAAATAGAAATACATCACTCATGTGTAAGACTAGAACAATGGATATATCAATAGACATGTCACCATGAAAGTGGCAGTGTTTCACAGGAGCCATCCCTAGACAAGAAAATCTATAAGCAATTAGTGAGTGTTGGTAGAAAGAGAGTCAATTTCTCTTGTGTATATATATATATATATATATATATATATATATGTTTTGTATATATAAATGTTGACATCTTCCTCTCCCTTTTCCAAGTCTATCCTGCACTTCACATATCCACATAAGTTTTATTGTCCACTGCAAACATCTGAAAATGAGTTACCTCTTAAATTGACAAGAATTGAGAGAATGATCATCATAGAACCATACTCTTCATTGGGGACAATAAGTACAATGGTTCAGAGCACACTTTGGGCTGTTTAAGCAATTCTCTCTGTGTATATGAGGAGCTACTTGAGAGTAGAGTTTTAGGAGTTTGCCCTAGTCTTGGCTTCATTAATTAAATATAGCAGATCAGGTAGCTTAAACAAAGAATCATTTTGTAGTTTCCTGGATTGTAGTGTTGAGTTAGAAGTTTCAGCCTATGCGAAGTCTGAGCAGTATACTTCTCCCAGCTTTGTTCTCATGTGGCAGTTGCAGTTTTTTGTTTTTTGTTTTTGTTTTTGTTTTTTTTTAGTGGATACCTATCCTATCATAAGCACTCCACTTTCATGATTTACCAGCTCTCTTGCCCTCCCTAGTGAGCTTAACACCAAATGGCATCCCATTAGGCATCAGGGTTTCTTCCATACATTATATTAATTAGTTACATAAAGTATCCTTCATTTACTAGTTCACTTATTACTTCCTGTTCATTCTTCTTGTAGATACGTTTTCTTCAGTTTTTATGTTGTGTTTCACATTCTTGGCCTAGAGTGTTGCTCCAAAGTTTTCTACAATCTTTGGGAAGTCATAAAAATTGTGTTTGGCTTAATATGACCAAGCAAAGATGATTATTTGAAGGTTCTTCTGTGATATTAAATGACAGAACTTTGGTTTTGCTTTCTCCTCTGCTACTCAGATTGTCCCTGCTCTTGCCATGGCACCCCTGCTGCTCCCCAGCAGTTTCCACACCTACACTTTTTTGTTAGTCACTGGTATTGTTTGAAATCCTACATATGAGGGAAAAAAAGAATGATTGTTCTTTCATGATTGCGCTTGCAGTTTCAAATATCACTCTTCTTCTAGTCTTGCCACCTTCTTTTCTGACCTATTCTACAGCTTCCCACCTGTCCCTCTGACCCTTTCCTGATTTCTTTCCTGGTACTCAACACAGATAGAAATATTTTAACTTTCTTTATTGACACATTTCAGGTTTGTTATTTAAAGTTAGTCTCTGAATTAGAATTTTATGTGAGGCTTTCATCAGTTAAAATTATGTCCTCTAGAATGTGGGGATGAGCAGGGAGGCTGGACATGGTGTCACCCACGTTTAATTCCAGCACTTGGAATGTAGAGGCAGGCAGACCCCTGAGTTTGAGGTCAGCTTGGTCTACAGAGAGTTCAATTATAGCCAGGTCTACACAGAGAAACCCCGTCTTGAAAAACAAAATAAAAATTAGATGTAAAATATTTTATGTCTTCATAGTCAACTCCAAATGCATGAGTTGTATAGGTAGATTAGATGCTCTTTAGCTACTTACATTTATAAAGAAAAATGATGCCACTCTGCATAGCTTTTGGCCCACAAACTCCTCAGAAGATAATAATAGTAAACTTAAAGAAAATCTAGAAAGGAGTCACTTAATACATGTCTTCATAAGACCCAGTGATACTTTTGCAAATCCTAAAGATGGTAGCCTTTTTATTGATAGAGTTGATTCAAAAAAACTTCATAAAAAAAAAAAAAAGGAAATCACCTTTGTGTGCTATTTAAAATGTGGCGGTTTTAGAGGTCATTTGAAATGAATGATGGATTCTTATCTGTGATATCTGTGAAAGAATTATACAGGTATGTATTTTTAGTAGTACAGAGCCTAAAATTCAGTGGCAAAATGTAATGAGTGGCACACATTTCTGCTCTAATTAGTTCCTTGGCTGGCGAGAATCAAATGCAACCTCCTGTGGGTTCTTGTCATTCTTGGTTGGACCACTGAACATTGGCTTACTGTCCCCATAGGCAAAATAAGAGGAAGAGTTGAGACAATAATGAGGGTAATTCAGGCAGTGTATGTACTAATAAAGAAAACAGATGCTTGGGGCTTGGTTGACCCTGTCTAAAATGAATACCATGGGCAAATGGGCTTCTCAATGTGTTCTGTCATGTAACTAGAAGCCATTGAAATCTCTGCTTTCTCAATGCTGCTGGAATTTAAACTGATGCCTCTTTATAGAAATGCCCAATTGCTGTAGCTTAACCTACTTACAAGGACATTATAAACCTTAGCCATAATTGCACTGTATCTTATTAATGCAGAGACTTCAAATAATCCTGCTAATCTAAAACTGGACAATTGCACAAGAAATGGGTTGGTAACTCAAATGTCCAGTCACTATAGGAAATGCTTACTAGAGAAGCTCTGAACAGAAGAAATGATGTTAAATTCAATTTGACTTGAAAGTTTAAGAGCCTTCTATTATTGAATTAAGTATCCCATTGATGCTTCAAGGGGCATGGTGAGGGAACGTTCTGTTCCAGTTTGCTAGGCGAAAGTAAGAGAGAAGGTGTTTGATTTTCCATGCCATTGACTCCTCTTAAATAGCAGATGAGTTCGCTTTCTAATGTTGATGTCAATATCTACTTTGGGAATAACGCAGGTCGTTTAGTCAAACTTCCTCTCCAGTCATTCCTTAAAAGTTAAAGGAACTATCCTAAAGTATCCATGAAGTATTTCCATTTGACATCAGCACTCATTTACCTATGTCTAGTCAAAGAGAAAACCCATGTGAAGTGGCAAAGATGTGTAGGAGGAGTTCACTGGTACAGAAAGTTATGTAAGAAACTCCACGATAAGAACACATCAGATGGCCCAAGATCTAGTTTCAACAGCATTTATTGCTTCCTACAACATTCCAAGTGAAATTCTTGAGACTTCAAAGACGTAACCACGAATAGATTGTGAAAGTTTATCACTATGAACCTCTTTGTTTTGCATAATTAAAGCCTTTCCTTTATTCTTGAGAACTGCATACAGGTATATGATGATATATAATTATATCTACTCTTCTCTAATAAAACCCACTGTCCTATCTACTTCCCCTTTCAAACTTTATGTTTTTCTTTCTTACTTTCTTCCCTTTGATAATACAATGTCTAGTTTGTGTTGGCTTGTGTGGGGCCATCTACTGGAGCATGGGATACACCACCAGCCACACTCACCAAAATAATAATTCTTTCTCCCACTATAGATTTTTAGAAAGAGGTAGAACCTGATGATCATTTACTCCATCTGATTCAGAATGTTGGCTGTCTTGATTGTGCAGAGGTGATCATAGCTGCAGTAAGTACATGGGTGGGGTAGCCATGTCATACTTAGAAGATAGCATTTCACAACACTGCTCCGTATATATATATTATAGCTTATT
Source organism: Rattus rattus (assembly GCF_011064425.1). Lineage (NCBI taxonomy): Eukaryota > Metazoa > Chordata > Mammalia > Rodentia > Muridae > Rattus > Rattus rattus. Next base: position 49,429,766 of record NC_046155.1, on the reverse strand, counting down.
CCTTTTTGAGCTTCTCCTTCTGCAGTGCCCTCTCAGGTTGTGTGTGTGTGTGTGTGTGTGTGTGTGTGTGTGTGTGTGTGTGTGTGTGATATAGGTGGTATCCTATCAGAGTTAAATACTCAGTCTCTTTTTTCTTAGCATGTTGGCTAGTTATGCTTCTTCCCACTGAATGCTATTCACTATAGAAGCTTCTGTAACCAACGTTCAGAACTGCTTAGGTTTCTGGATTTATAAATGATAAATGATAAATATGTCAATTTGGTAGCATAACCACTTAACAAGATTACAATGTAGGGTTCTATCCTGGTGTCTATGAACTCCCTAGCTATGACTTTTGACCAGGATTATTCTACCAGGCATGAACTTCTATCCCATGAAGCAGACTTCAAATCTAACCACAAAATGGTTATGTACCCTTTAACAGTCATGGAACTACTGCAGGAGGTGGCATATCTTGCCTAGCATGTCAGTTTTGTGGAATGCAGGGTTCAATACTGGGACTCTCCACTGATGTCTTTCTCCTCCAGCAGCCTTTAATGCTGTTTTCAGTTTCATAATTGTTAATGCAATTAATGATTAAATTTAGAACTGTGGCACAAAATCTTGTGGGATATTTTATTTCTAATTTTTTTTCATAACCATGGTCTTTGGTTACCTAACTTCCATGAGGACTGTTTTTAATATTAATCTACTATCTGTATCTCTTATTTAATCAAAATTAATTTGCATATTGTAATTAAAGATTCTGTTTTATTTAAACAAAAAGTTTAAGAATTTATTGTTGCTTGATTTCAGTAGGAGTGATAAACACCATGACCAAAAGCATTGTGGGAGGAAAATTTCATTTCATCCTTCAGTTTACAACTCATCATTAAGGAAGAACAGGGTAGGTACTCAAGCAGAAATTGGGTCAGGGGCCTTGAACGGAAGCTGCCATGTTGTTCTCTTTCTTCCTGGCTCAAGCAGCCATCTCACCTATCAAAGGTAACACACCCACGGTGGGCTTGGCACTCCTATATCAATCACAATCAAGGAAATACCACACAGAAATGTCCATAGGGTAGTATGATATAGGTAATCACCCAACTGAGACTTCATCAGCTAACTATACTATGTAAAGTTGTGAGCTAAAGCTAAGGAAGGAAATATTCATAAAGAACTTAATATATCCATCCCAATTCTGAAGCTATGTTTCTTTTTTTTAAATATTTGTTTATTTATTATATATAAGTACACTGTAGCTGTCTTCAGACACACCAGAAGAGGGAAGGGCATAAGATCTCATTACAGATGGTTGGGAACCACCATGTGGTTGCTGGGATTTGAACTCAGGACCTTTGGAAGAGCAGTCAATGCTCTTAACCACTGAGCCATCTCTCCAGCCCTGAAGCTATGTTTCTTTAAACAAAGCTATACTTAATGTACTTATATGAGATACTCCACAGTTTTTTTTTCAACCAGATGAATTTGAATATATATTTTCCATGCATATTATTTTCCCCCACCAGTCTTAAGGCAAGTGAAATAAGAGCTGATGTATTCATTTGATATTTATACATATTCTATGTTTCCTCTTCATAAGAATCATATTTGTTTTGCTGTGATTTAAAAGGATAGTGAATGATCACACACACACACACACACACACACACACACACACTATTCCTTACTTTAATGAATCTTAAAAATTAGCAAAGGCCAAAGATTTTGTATACAGGTACAGATAAGTAGAAATAGATACACAAAATCTTAAAAAAAAAAAAAAAACCCCAAAAAACTACTATATGGTGATAGAAGAAATTGGATCCCAAATGCATGATGGAATGAGACTAATACCATTCGCTCTTTCAAAAACTTAATGCTATTAATTTTTTCTCAAATATGGGATAAAACACTTTTTAAAATTATATTTTTATAGTTATTCTGCTTTTGTCTATAGCATTCTATTTAAAATATTCCACTTAATTCTATTTGAACTATACACAGTATTTGACTTCTAAAAGTGTAGAATATAGTCAGTATATCAAAGGGAGCTAAACAACTGTTACTGAATTAGGGAACAGAGATATGACTTATTGTGCAGAAACACTTATCATCATTCTTGTTGATTGATTGAACTATTTTTGAACATATTTATTGACCATATGTCATATCCAAGAATAGTGTCAACTTTACTGTGTAAGTTTGTATTTAGCCAATCCTACTGTACTAATTTCTGGCTTGATGGATAGAAAATCACTCATATAGTTCATGAATTTCTTCCACAAGGCATTTACAGACTATGTGGCTTTCTTATAAAAAGCATACTTTTGATGAATAAGGAATAATCAATAAGAAAATTTGTAAAGAAAGTGTCCAGAATATATATATGAAGGAGAATTGATTGAATGATAGTTCAAAAGTAATAGTGCATTGTCAAGATATTAGAATAGGAAGAGTGTTGTAAAAGTTAGTAGAAAGAAATCAGACTGTTTTGCTTTGAAGACAATGTTAAAAGCTAAGTTTCATTCTATTTGTAGTAGAATGTTTTTGAAAACCTTAAACAATATTTCCATAGTTACATTTAGGCTTGTAAATTGAACTTAGAGAAATCAACTCAAGCAGTTCTTATAGAATTACCATTTTCTGTTCATAGTTATTGAAAAAGTAGAGCTTATCAACACACCCAGATCATGCATGATCTGAAACGTAAATGTCTTATTGAGGAATAATGTTCCTTTTATTACAGAATTTATCTCATATTATAATGATGAATACATTAGAATACATGTACATATAAACTATGCCACAGTTGATAAGAGATATTCCATAAGAGTGGCAGCAAGCTTTCAGTTTTCTTTCAGAAACCCAGTCCATATTAAAAAATTTTAAGTGGCTCTTAATTTTATTTTCTCTTCACTTTTTGTTTCTGTTGTTATTTCTGAGAAAGCTTTTCAAGGCTATTTCTGATATATATATATATATATATATATATATATATATATGTAAATATTATATATACTATTACAATATTATATATATGCCTTTTGAGCAAATCACTGTAGAACAATGAAGACATACTGTCTTATAGTGATGCCATATAGACAAATAAATGATTTCTTTTTTCTTAATGATGTTCCTATATGAATTCCTAAAATTATATCAATATTTATTAAGCTCTATTATAGTGGGACTACTATTAGGTTCTCTCTGATAATCAAAACTGCATTGAGAACTGTGACAGTCTTTAGTGTCAGGACTTAATTGCATCTGAGATAGTAAGTATTTTGCAACTTAGAGCACATCCAAGAAGTTGTAAAACCATTAACCCAAGGTCATCAAAAGGAGACCTAACAATTTATTATAGGTGCTAAGACAGAAGATAAAATAATTGATTGGGTTTATCTATACAAAACTTCACAAATAACTTAGTTATCGTTTTTAACTCTCCATGAACCTGTGGAACTGTGACGGGTGATGAGTGTTTAGTCAGATAATTACTTGTAATGGATATGCATGTAAATCTTCTCTGCTGTGAGCTTCTTATTTGATTTATGATTTGAATGTATGTGTAAACTAGTGATGCACTTTTTACCATATGATCATGTATTCTGAAAGATGTATAAGTGCTAAAGACAAAGAGAGGAGAGCATTATTTCTTTATTCCTCCTTTTTCTTAGCAATTTTCCTTGCCCTGCTTTTCTTAGCACTATTATCCTTATCTCCCCCTTCTTAGTTTTCCTTTTCCTGCTTTTTTTACATTCCACTTATCTCCTTTTTCTTACATCCCTTATTCCCCCCTTTTCTTAGAAACCCCTTTCTCCTTTCTCTTAGAGAACTTTCCTCGGAAACTTTTTAGAACTTAGATATAAATGCTAAAATTCCTTTTCAAAGAGTCTTTTTTTTTCTTCTTGCAACTTCAACTAACAGGCTGGCAGTTAGAGCCCTGCAGTTCCTGCAGAGATAGAACAAAGACTACATTACTTAATCCCCTGCTGTTAGACTACAGGTGTTATTCGTCTAAACCAGGGAATTTTAACCCTCAGAATGAGCAAGAAAGTTTTTAGTACTTTTTAGAATTTATCATCAGCATTCAGTATAGTTAGAGAGCTACAATGTCTGGAGACCCTCAGTCTTTAAAGCCACACCTGAGTCCTACTCTATGTCTTGTTTCAATTTGCTCCAGACCAGGAGGCTCATGGGAGGTAACTAATATAATAATGTTTCCAAACCCATGCTCCTTGTGATAGGTACAAATAGATACAAAACTGAGTTCAGTTTGGGTAATAGTTTAGAAATATTTACTTCTTTTCTGAAAAGCTTAGTCAGAATAGGACAATTGTCTGAATGTAAAACTGTTTTCTGTTAACTTGGGCAAATCAAGTTCTCTCTTCCAATGTTTGTTTATCTCAAAAGGGATAGTAAGTCCTTTATCTATGAAGGCTTTCTGTAAGATAGAACTGACATCACTTTCAGTTTACAATTAAGTGGACATACATACAGAGTTTTTATGTATTAAGCATGAAAAAAAATTCTAGCTGTGAAATGCTGACCCTTGGAATAGATGTATTAATAGTGATGATGAGTTCTCTGTGGCTCATTATTAAGTATATATTTAACATCAATGGAATTAGCTATAGAGATTTTGGAATATTTTTTATCCTTTTATTTAAGAAGACACAGTTGTTAATTTCTTTATTGAATACCTACACTGTGGTTCTTCATCTTGCCAGGGGCAGGACTAGTATTCCTCCTTTAAGTTACAGGAATCCATGCCGATTATTTAGTTGCCTTTTTGCCCTTCAACACTATTGCTGTGTGCTCTGTCATTTAACATTCTCTTTTTGCAGATCCAGTATTTTTAATGTGTTCAAGCCTGGCTATGGCTATTAATTATCACATTTGCAAGCTGCTCAGAAAATACAGATTTATTTTCAATCTTTCACAAATTTCGTGGTTGCTATTGCCACTGAAGGGTAAAGACAGAGACAGAGGTTAAGTGCATAATATCACAAATATTTTAAAATTCCTTTGTTTCTGCAGTTCCCAGCACAATTAAAATAAATAATATTGATATTAGTCACTATTTTTGAAAAGAATGACGATGCATAAGCAAATTATAGAAGGAAAGTGTTCTCATAGAAAGAATATGTCAGAGACTGGGTACCAAATGTGGCTCAGCTGGCTTCTGAGCACTAAGTTATCAGAGGAGAAGTTCTGAGTCACTGGAGACCTTTTTATTATTGTCTCTGTCTTACCTGCTGGCTGATTCATAGAAAGTCATAAAATATCTTTGCTGAATTGGTAAAGCATCAACCATTTGGGATCATTTTCTTCTTGTGTCAATAATCAACCCACACAGGATGAACTAAGAATCATAGAAGAGTCTCAATTTAATGGGATTCATCACTTCTGAAATTCAAAGAAACATAAAATAAAAATAAAATCTCTGAAAATTGTGGCCCTCAGAAAAATCAGTTGTTCCAGATACTGTATTCAAAATGAGTCACCTCTGCATCAAATCATTAGCTAGAGAAATAGTTATATAACAGGTTGAAACAGCTCAAGCACATTTTCAACATCTAGCTGTCCAAATGAGTAGAAATTAGAGATGAAGTGTATAATTAGTTAATGTAAACATCTTACACACACATATACAGACAAATGTTCACACACACATACACACTCACACATACAGTATCTGAGAATTGATATATAGAAAGAGTGAATCTTGGTGAAGACTGGGTTATTCTGTGCTAGCCTGGACTCTTAAACAGATTACATTGTGCTTTTTACAAGAAATCCAATAAGCTGTATAGTATTATTATTATCTGTATGTTATAGCTGAGGGATGTGTAGATACAGAAAAATATTAGACAATTTAGGCATGGATCAAAATTCAGGTAATGAAAAATCTGGTAGTTCACTCTAAGTAGGTAAATTGCAATACTAAGTGTGAATTTTTAATATAGTAGAAGTAGAAAATTTTATAGCCACTGAGAACTGAAATTGAAGACACATCAATACTCAACTAAGGACTGATATGCAGAACCGATATACATAGGTTCCTGAGTTCTGCTAAGAAAGATGGAGACAATGAATGTCATTGTGAACAAGCAAACTAGAACCCAAATCTTTACTGTAAAACCCATATTTTCACCTGTGCTCCTTCCATGAGTAACATCATCCTTATTTAAATAGGTATGTCCAGATTTATGAAGCATGCAGGTCTCTGTATTCAGATTGTGTCGGTGACTATGTTAATCAAAAGATAGACTATATATAACGATACTACCTCATACTTTAACTCCTGACTGCATTGCTTGGATCACTGTAATCTATTCCTCTTGGTGAGAAACTTAATCTACACCACGTACGTGTTATCTACAAAATTGCTTAAATGTGAGATATATATATATATATATATATATATTTGTGTGTGTGCATGTGTGTGTATACACATACACACACATATATACATATATATGTATATATACATATATATATGTGGTGTGTGTGTGTTTGCGGTGTAGTTTACCAGTGACAGAGAACAAGAGTATTTACCTTTCCAGAAACACCAAAACAACATGAAATGCATGTGGTGGCAAGGATATCACCCCTCCAAACCTTTAAAAGAGGCTCCTTTCTCATTCCCACCATCTTGTAGCAGCACAAAGCATGGTTTAGCTTATGGCAGTCTAACGTCAGTTTCTATGTCTTCTTACTTTTCTGTATCTTTTTCTAAGGACATCAGTTGCATTCCATTAGAGAGCACTTTAATGGCTTTGACTTGGTTATCTCTACAAATACCCTAGTTCTAGATAAGGAGATATTTATAGACACTTACCATTAGAACTTCAAAGCATTTTCATAGTACCATACAAAAATGCATAGTAGTTTAAGATTGCTAGTCTATGTATGAGGATTGTAATCTAAATTGATAAACCATATATGTATTGTTAGTATTGCTCTTATGGGTAGTTTCTCTCAGCCTTACAGAGTCCTTATTTCCATAGTTAAGTCATTGCTTTCTCTTCATCCCATTTGTAAAATATGTTTTATATATATTTGAAAATACTTGACAATTTTCATTTCACATTTAGATTACATTGTTATTCAAATTATTTAAAAAGATATGTATGATAAAGTCCATCCACTATGTTGTAAAGTTCTCTAGGCCTGGATTACATACTTTTAATTGTCCATCATTACCACCCACGAAGATCATGCAGCATGCAATGTACATCTCCTTGTAACATTCAAATCTAACCAAGCTTATTTAATCTTTAATCTGCTTTGTATGTCTGTCAGGAGCCATAATTGGACAAGCTAGCAGGTGAGCTTCCATGGATTATAATATAATCTGCGACAGATTTGCTCTTATTTGGCAAGACTGTTAAAGAATTCATTTTAGGAAAGATTCCTGCTATTAATATTCTTTTCCTGTTACTATTAAACCTATATAACAATCACTGGGTATTAGCTCACCTCTTTTTGAGCAGATCTCTGCTGATGTATCAAGATGTACTTATAGTGGTGCTGTATAGACAAATAGATGACTTCTTACGTTTTAATTATGATCCTATAAACATTTCTAAAATTATATCAGTATTTATTAAGCTCTAATATAGTGGGACTGCTATTAGGTTATCTCTGATAATCAAAACTGCATTGAGAACTGTGACAGTCTTTAGTGTCAGGAGTTCATTACATCTGTGAGAGTAACCAGACTTTCTACTACTCAGAGCATATTCCAAGAGGTTGTAAAAACATTAATCAAAGGTCATAAAAAGGGAAATAATGATTTATTATAAGTGCTAGGACAGAAGATAAAATATTGACTGGGTTTATCTATACAAAACTTCACTAATAACTTAGTTATGGTTTTAAACCTTCATTGAACCTGTGGAGCTGTGACAGGTGATAGATGTTTAGCCAGATAATTATTCCTAATGGATATGCATATAAACATTCTCTGTTGTAAACTTCTATTTCAGTTTATGATTTGATTTTTTGTGTGAACTTGTAATTAATTTTTTAACATGTGATTGATCGTGTATTCTGAAAAATGGTTAAGTGCCAAAGAGAAAAAGAAAAGTCAGAATTGAGCTAAGAAGTATTGAGCCGTGAGAGAGAACTGAGATGAGAAGTATTGGGCTCTGAGAGGGAAATGAGCTGAGGAAAAGTTTTTAGAACATTTTTAGACAGAATTGAACTCAAGAACTTAGAAATATAGGCATAGAATTAGGAGAAAAGGCATTGAGAGTAAGAGCATTGTTGTGACATCACAGCAGGAGTAGAGAGCAGGATCAGAAGGAGAATGCAAAGTGGAATAACTTAGAGACTACAGTTAACATAAAACACTAAGAGAGCAATGTGCAGAATGCAGAGGGAAAGAAGAAAAAAGAAGAAGTTGAAAAGAGCAGAAGGAGTAGGCAGGCTTCTCCTTACCATGGGACAGAACAGGTCCTTTCTTAATAACAAGGCAGGCTTAGTCTTATTAAAAAGAACAAAGCTTTTTTCTTACAAACTTGTGTTTGAATCATTTATCTTTAAAAGGATAGAAGTTTTTCTTTCTCTATGCAATAAAGATTGGAGCTCACTTTTCATCCAGAATGTGTGAATTATTTCTCCACTGGTGCTTGGTCTGTGTATATAATGTAATAGGAGAGGTCAGCATCATCTACTCTTCACTTATGTGAGCAGTACCAAAAGACAGGTCTTCCATATGCCAGAAACAGTGTACAAAAGTGAAGAAGCATATGTAAGTGTAGATGTGTGTGTGTAAGTATATAAATTATAAGAATGTATGCGTGTGTGTATGTGTGTGTGTGCATGTGTGTGTGTGTGTGTGTGTAAGAACATAATTGTGAGAATGCATGCAAGCTGAGCCTAACCGATGTGAATGGAATTGTATAAATATTCATGTGTGAATCTTATATGAACTTATGTGAGTTTATGCTTATTTACTTATGTAAAAGTCTTTCCTTCCTCAAGGTTTTGGCCTCAGAGGAACATAGAGGGCAGATGAGTTACAGTTGCATAGTATCTCAGACTTAGATAAGTATTATTGTACAGCAATCCTAAATATCTTTCTGCCTCAAAAAGAACCAACTTGAAAAAAGACCCCCTTTCGGATCTCCCCCCAGCCCCCAGTTTCTCACACTCCAGAATGCTGTCTAGCATAGTTCACTTTGTACCTTTTCACACTGGATTTTGTTTTGTATGTTTAGTGACTTTTTCTTTCTCTCTCTCTCTCTTTCTTTCTTTCTTTCTTTTTTAGTTGAGAGTTTTATATATGCTTATGTGTTTGGAATACATGTACTCCCCATTCCCTTCCCTGCAGTTTCCCCCCTGCCACTAAACCACTCATGCTGTTAAATTAATATTTTCCCTTTCTCTTTCTCTCTCCTTGCATCGAGTGTACAGTACTCCTTGGGTGACTATCCACTGGGGTATAGATAACCTTTCAAGAACTACATCCCTGAATATTGACTCACACCCACCCCCAAATCAGGAGACATTAATCACTGACAGCTGCTCAACTCAGGGAACACTTCATGATTTCTTTTTCATCCATCCTAGAGTTTGTCTGGCTTGATCTTGTGCAAGTCTTATGCATAGAGTTGCAGCTTTTGTGACTTCACTGTGCAATGCCATGTCCATTGAGTAATGTTTGACTGCAGGTGGCCACTATTTCTGGTTCTGATAGTCTTTATACCTCCTCTTCCACAATGATCCCTGTGCCTCAATAAACAGAAGTATGATATAGATATCATACTTAGACTGAACTGTATTCAGTCTTACATTCTCTGAATCTGATGTGAGTCACATTATTAATCACCATCTACTGCAAAAGGAATTTTCATTAATGAAGAAGAGAGATGTACTAATACATGGTCATAAACATGAGAATTTGGGGGACATTTCAATGTTATGTTCGTTATCAAAACAGTAATATTAGATTCTTCATGAAGATCTATGATCTTGCCAGTGATGGACATTTTTTCTAGTTAACATTACTAGGTCTGAGTTCAATCTTGTGGAGTGGATTTTAAATCTAACCATAAAATGATTAGCTAGTCCCATAATATTTTACTGTACCAGTTGACAAATCTTACCATCTACCTGTATTTATAATTTGCAGGATTCATAGCTGGATAAGGCTATTGATGTCTCTTCTCCCCAGTAATATTAATAGAAGTACCAGAATGATACTTCTATATTCAATGACTTAAATGTGTGTACTTTCAACAATATGGTCCTGCCAGCAAGTTTCAGTGGTAACTAAGAACAATTGCAAGCATCTAATGTTTGGGAGGGATCTGTGTGACCCCAGTGACAAGTAATTGAAAGAGGTAATCCATATATTTCCCTGGTCTTTTTATCTGATAACACGGTGTCTAAGAGAAGCATTCTCCATCTGTTGTGTCTATTTATGGTTAACACATTTTTAGTGGCTTCCTAGTTTACTTTGCTTCATTTTTAGTATTGTATTGAGAATTACATCTTTCAGTAATATTCTGTTGAGTAGCATTTCATAATTTGATGATCTGTTTATCTATTGAAGGATATTTAGTTCTTTCCAATTTATTGGGGATGTGGATTAAATCAGCAGCTGATTTTAATATGTAGAGTTTGTATGGATATGAATTTCCAAGTTAAATGGCTGAGTATTTAGATACTCAGCTTGTAGGTTCTGTTGCAACAAGGTTATATTAATTTGAAGATCACAACCATCATCTAAAGTAAATGAATCAATTTGTGTTACCATAAACAACAGATAGGAGATTTTCTCACTTTGTAATCTCACCAGCAGTTGGTATCATTAGCATTTTGGAGCAGAGCCACTCTAACAAGAACTAGCAATATCTCATAATTGTGTTAATTTCTATGAAAAGACATAAGCATGTTATCCTGTGCTTGTTTCTCATCTATGTGTTTTGTGTGGTGAAATGTGCATTTGGATCTCTTACTCATTTTAACAATTTGGTTGGCTGCATTCTGATTTTTGAGTAGGTAACTATTTTTAATGTGTGATTTTAAATGATGAATAATGGATCTGAGGAAGATATATTTCATAGAAAGATAAACTATATTATTTTCTGGCATGTATCACTTTATTTTAGTTTTTTAGAGAAGTATTTTTAATAGATGTTGAGGGATATAAGTAATTTTCAGAGACTAAGCAAAAGGGAAAAGATATGGTGACTTTTTTCCTGATATAGTCTTCAGATCCATCAAACCTAACAGCCCCCTAGTGTTACAAAACTTTTACAGATTTACTTTAATTGTGTGTTATGCATATATATACATGTGTGTATATGTATATGTGGAAGGTAGAAGAGGTTGTCATATTATCTGGAGCTAGAGTTACAGGAGGATATGAAAATCTTGATATGGGTGAAGGGAATAGAATTCCTGTCCTCTGGTAGAGCAATACAAGCTCTTAACCACTGAGTTATGTTACAAATATTTTTACTTCTGCCTACTATCATAAAAATTTAAATAATATAACCTTTAAATGTAAAACAAAACAAATTGATAGAAAACCTTTTATATGATCTTGAGGGACAGTGAAAGGCTTAAGAAGAAGTAAGCTCTTGTGTTTACTATATGTGTATAGCTGTGCATGAGTACATGAGACTACACTATTGATATTAGCTGAGGCATTTGCTTATAATAAATACATTTCCATTTAAGAGATAAGAAACCTTTCTATAAAAGATACTTGGAAATTTATTATTATTATTATTATTATTATTATTATTATTATCTTTAATCTTTTCACACAGTCCAGTCACTATCGGCCTTTCTTTCTGACCTCCAACAGTTACTCATCCCATTCCATCTTCCCAGTCTCCAAGAGATTGTCCCCACACACCCCCAAGACCCCCATGCCTCTCACTCCCAAGTCTCTCAAGGGATAGGTGTGTTTTCTCTCACTGAGACCAGACCAGTCCTAACAGGGGGCTTCGGGCCAGCCAGTGTATGCTGACTTGTTGATGGCTCAGTGTCAGAGAACTCCAGGGTCCAGGTTTGTTGGGACTGCTGGTCTTCCCATGGGTTTGCCTTCCTCTCACCCCCTTCCAGCCATTCTCCAATTCAACCGTAGGGGTTCCCGACTTCAGACCATTTGTTGGGTTGCAGATATCTGCCTTTAACTCAGTCATCTGCTTGTTGTGCCTCTCAGAGGGCAGTCACGCTAGGCTCCTGTCTGTAAGCATACCACAGCATCAGTAATCGTGTCAGGCCCTGGAACCGACCCCTAGGATAGACCCATATTTGAGCCTGTCACTGGACCTCCATCCACATTGTTTCCTCTCCATTTTTGTCCCTGCAATTCTCCTAGACTGGAACAACCTTGAGTCGGAGTTCCTGACTGTGGAACGGCAACCCCATTCCTCTCCCCACTGTTGGGCATCTCACCCAAGGGTTCTTCCTCTGCGTCTTGAGATTCTCTCACCTCCCAGGTCTCTGGTACATTCTAGAGGGTCACCTCACCTCCCACCTCCCGAAGTTGTGTATTCCCATTCATTCTGAGACTTGGAAATTTTACGGAGAATTTATGTCAGAAGATGCTAGAATAAAATTTAATGTCAGATTATGTTTTTGTTATTAACCAACCTGATATATTTGAATATAAAACAGAAAAGAAGACAAAGGCTTTTGTAAATAGACAAAGCGCGTCAGGGAAAATGGCAAAATCTGAAAGCAGAGATAAGAGGAAACAGGATGTCATCGCAAACGAAAAGGATTCCAAAATCACAGAAGACTTGGCACAAACCCTTGCTGGATAAAGCTCGTCGCTTCAGGCACCAAACAAGTAGCTTCAGCAATGCCTGCACCAAGTGTGTGAATGTCTAAAACATATCTCAACCTTTCTCTGTGCTCCCTGAACCTAAAACACGTTCCATTAGGTTCTCATTCTTAAGGGGCAATTTGCCTTTCTTGGGGACATGAGATTCTGTAACAGTTTCCTCCGAAACTGAAGCAGTTCATCTGGTAGGAAGCTCCTTAAACAGGAAAGTAAACTACTCAAAATAACTTCTGGAAGTCCCTGAAACTGACCAGATTGACTAGGCACCTCCTTGCCAGGGTGAGCTATAAAAGCTGGTAGTCCCTCTCAGAGGAGCGGTGCCAAACCGCAAAGAAGACAAGAGGAGCCAAGCTGCAAGGACTCTGAGACCAGACAAGCTGCTTAGTTGAGGCAGAGACCAGCTGAGCCGTCTGGACGAGGTTTATACCACCTGTGGTTCTTGGAAAAGACGCTCTCCAACCTGTTGAGCTGTGCAGTGTGCTCCAGGTTCCAAACTTTGTGAGCCGTCACCCTTTCTGAGGCGCGCTTCGGGGATGCAGCTCTCTTTGAGTCAAGTCTGCTCACCCAAACTCCGTAAGTAACCGCAATCACTTCATTGGTTCTCCAGCTTGGACCTTGGTGGTATTTTTGACTTCTGACGTGATTTCCTAGGCTCCCTTTCTGGGGTAAATGGACTTGTGTGGTTTTTCTCACCTGGAAGTTTTGTCTCACAACATATGGCAGGTCTGTAAGGCACATCTCCTGTTACTTTGACCAAATTTCTTATGATTAACGACTTAAAAGAGGGAGGGGTTTATCTTGTGGTTGAGGGTTTTAGGGACGTGTGGCAGTGGGAAAAACTCTTGTCTTTGGCAGCCGTAGTGTGAGGCTGCCCCAGTCTAGGAGACAGAGAAGAATTCCTACGCTTATCTCATTCACCCGTTTAATACGTTCTAGGACTCCAAACTCTGGGATGGTGTCAGTCCCATTGAATTAAGTTTTTTTGGGAACTCGTCATAGATATGCCCAAATATATGCCTCTGTGGATGTATTTTAATCCAATCAAGAGGTAAAGCCAAGATTATCCAATTGAACAATATTTAAAAATATCTAAACATTTTTAATCGACAGCAAGAGTAATGTCAAAAATCAGTTTAATAGACCTTAAATTTATCTAACTTATGGCTTGAGTCAAATGAGTCATCTTGGGTAGGAAGAGAGTTTCATGAAAGCTAATAAAATCTGCGGCATAATAAAATTGTGTACTTCATATTTAAGTCCAAGATGGGACTCAAAGTATTGAAATCGTCCACTGGTCCTATCATATAGGACTCTTAGCTTCAGTAACAGTAACGTATTTGCTAAAAACATATGTGCACTGTTCTCAATTTAATGAATATTTATTAAATGATTTTTGTACGTATTAAAAGTATGCCAGGTAGCTACTTACTTAATCAAAATATATCGTTCCTTTTAACTTTCTATCTTCATGATTATAACTCAGATAAGTGATTCTGTGTTTGTCGCTAATGGAATCCTAGATAGACAGCATGGCTGTCATCTTTATTTGAGTTTCCTTGGCATGAAATTACAAATTTTTCACGGACCAGCTCTAATGGTCATGCATTTTATAGGCTTAGAACCTGTGTCATCAAACAAGCTTAGTGTTTATTAGGGCTCAGCTTGGCTCCCTTCCTTCTGTAGGATTAATTTTTATCAAATTAACCTACCTAAGCTAGAATGGGTCTTTTAGGATTTTTAAAAGGCAATTCCAGATAAAAATAAAGCCACCAGGTGGCAGTAAAACACTCAAACTTAATTCAGGCTACCCTCTGCCAGGTCGGGGAAGGCACAATGAGAGGCTGACAGGTGAGAGGCCTGGACTGGGGCAGTACCACAGGAAGGGCAGGATAAGCAGAAACTTCCCGGGAGTCCAGGGGCGGCTGGAAATGAAGCAAGGACGCTGCCGTTACTCGGCAGCATGCAGTTCTTTGGCTCAGGTAGCTGCAGAAGTCAGCAGAGGCTCGGGGTGTTCATTGTGCAAGAGCTCCTCTTATCTATGCAAGCAGATGTTGGGCACCGTTCTACAGAGGACCGCATGCAAAACAAGCAGGCTTAAAATGGCAAAACCCAAAATCTGTCTGTTGCGGTTATCTTTGAAACAATTGCATGTTTGAAAATTGGAGTTTGATGCCAGAGAGCGTTTGAGCTCCTGGGTTTCAGGCAGTAACAACTGGAGAAGCTTCAGATCAGAAGGTCAGAAGCTGAGGTATTTACTTGATCTTTTATATAGCTGCATGACCTCTGTAAACTCTGTGTCTTCCCCAACTTCTGAGATTTAGGTTGGAGATAAGGGAATTGAAGTAGGAAATGACACAACAAAGGCCAAATGTCAGATTCATAGTATGTGCCTAGAAAGTATTAATTGTTCTCACGATTCTTTCTCATATTTTGGAATATGACCTGATTTGATAATGTACCTGCTAGGGAACTTGAGTCTAATTCATTAAAAAAACAAAAACAAACAAAAAAAACCCCTAATGTGCAAGAATTTGCATTGCAGCATTCTTCCTCTTTCTTCCTTCCTTTCTTTCTTTCCTTTCTTTCTCCTCCTTTCTTTCTTTTTAGAAGTGTTCTTAGAAATCAGGAATAGGATTATGAAGAGAGGAAACCAAAATAAAAAGCTTGAAAAGACATAAGGATTTTCTGTATAGTTCTTTGTGGTGGCTATGATCTGATAAGGACATTGAATGAGCCTCAGAACTGTACCAGGGGTTCGTAGCAAAGGAGATCAGATCTAGTGGTATGTCCTTCCATGCTAGCTAGGTGACCGAGACCAAGTTAGGTTTTCTGGTCTGCACATTCCAGCTCTGGCTGGTTACCACATTCTCACAGCACTATTATTGCAAAGCCAGACAGGAGAGAGGTCAGAAAGCCAGAGCCGTGGTGCATTCTTTAAGGAAGAGTTTCTGAATGTATCTGTTGGAAATTGGTTGCAGCAAAGAGCTGGAATTCAATATAAGAACTTAGGGAAAATGGAGCATGTAGTTAGTACTTGTGTGTGCTCCAAGGCCAATGCGGAAGTCACCAATATCATCAGAAAAGTTGTAACCAATAACAGGCAATGCTGTCTCAGAGGGAAGGGATCAGTTTTTAAGAAACCCATGAACCTACCCACCAGTTTTCATTTCTGGGGAAGTATTTTGTATGCTTGTTTTACGGTTTTCTTTGATGACTTTAGAGCAAAACTAATTTTAGATTTCTTCCATTTTTCTATTTTTCTGTGACCAGATAAAATGATTTTATGCATAATTTCCCGATTCTGCTTGGAAACATTGAATTGGAAGATAGTAATGCTTCTCTGTTTGCCTTAATGTAGCTGTGATTACTCAAGACCATGTGTACAAAAGACAACCCAGGACACATCTTGAGAAAGATACATTTAATTGATGCAAATCACACAGTACTGGCTTCTCACAGAACATAGAGGAGTGGACACCAAGCATATGGGATATTCTTGTTACCATTTTACCCAGCGCAGGCCCAGCATTAAGCGTGAGCTGAAAGCTGAGACTTTTCTATTTCCTTGGACATCATGCGAGTGGAATCATTAAATGTAATTTTGGAAGTGTTTAAGTAATGGAGTTTTCTCTCATGCTTTCCTTCAAGCAAGGCAGCTACTTCATGTAGTATTCAATGAAAGAAACCACCAATTGGATTAATGCTAGGAGAAAAAAATTGACTCTGTGTCCTTGTCTACAGTACTATTCCCTTAGAGTATTTTCAAGAGAAATAATTACATCTAATCTCATATCACACTCACTGTATGCTCCAAATTCTAAGTAAAAACAGAAGCAATTGATGGGCTACACTACACTACCAGCTTGGTTACATCGGGGAAGTTTCTGAGCTCTCTCCTGTTTTGCTATTTTACCTTTTCTGTAATGCGGCTCTTTGATTGACATGTTGATAAGCTACTTTCTAGACCTTGCATGGATAGAATTTGGCTTAAAGCATTCTGGGATCACCCATGTATCTGCTAATAGTCTCCCATTCCAAGTATCGTTCGTTTTTAGCTGGAATTTCTAAGAATCTCATTGACCCAGCACAGGTTATTTATTGTGTTTTCCAAGGTGTACCACCTCAATTATATCTGGTTAACACAGGCATTTACTTTGGGGTACAATTGTCCGAGAACGATATTACCCTTGCAGATAATATGACTTGAAGGATGGACCTTATATCTGTAAAGGCCTTCACAAACAGCAAGCATTAGGAAAAACAGGCTGAGTTCATGCTACAAAAAAAGGGTAGTGTTGTTTGTCTGACAATTGGACAATTGGCATTTTTCCATTAGTTATGTGATGTTCTCTGATTTATAGCCAGTAGGCAGCTAATACCCTGTATAGCATTCAGATAAAATTATATCTAAAAGCTTTCTAGCAATAATTCTGTACCCTAGATGTATATGGTGGCACAGACCTATAATTCTTGTACTCTGAAGGTGGATCCTGAATTCAAGGGTAGCCTAGACTATACAGGGAGTCAAAATCAGTTTGATTGGCCTAAGGATAACATACCTCTTAAATTCAAGGGCTAAATATGCTGTTTACTGGTAGAGTGCTGGCCTGGCATACCCACAGTTTTGTGTTGATCTATATAATTGTGGAAAAACAAAAACAAGGAAGAAAGAAATGCAAGGGTAATCAAAATTACATTTAAACTTTTCTGTCTTCTATTTTCTCTAATTGTTCTCAACAACAACAACAAAGACTGAGTTATTTGCTCTTTGACGTTCCCATTTTTTTATTAATAAGTAAGCACATCACAAAATTCATTTTCCAGTCTTTTTTGAGTACAAGTGGAGATAGAAAGGCTTATTTAAATCCAGTAGGTATCATGATTAAACTCCCTGTAGCATTATATGAAGGTCCTGGAGAGGGCAGATAGGGCTTGGCTTCATTCAGATTAAGAATAAAATTTTATCTATAAACATCATCCATATCAACACAAAGCTCAGTTATTTTGAGTAATAAATGGTTGGCTTTAATTGAAATGAGTTTTCATTTAGAGAATAGTTTAATAGATCTCTTCTTAATTTTAAATTTACAAAATAGTGAAAAGAAGACTAATGCTTATTATTACATATGCACCCATGTCATTATGAATTTGAGAATATTTGATGTGGATGACTTATAAAAGAAAAAAGATAAGTTATATGACATTCTACACAAAGAATAAGAGACAATGTCAGTACCACTTAAGTATAACTATAGTTTACTCATTAAGGAAGACAGAGCATGGGTTTCTAGACTATTCTATATAAATATACTCTAGTATTAAAATAAATGGCTTTGGGATTTATACATTATGTTTCAGGATATTGCTCTTTCTTCAATAAATGGTCAGATTATGTTCTCAGATGATAAGAGTGTATACAGGAATTTTAGAAGCAAATGATAATGAAATTTATATATTTTTCAAGCAAGGTGCTACATCATTCAATTTCTCAATGTCTTATAAAATAAAATGATGCAAACTTTGATCTGTTGAAACAAAATGAACTGTGCAATCATCTCATTACACCTGCTTCCTTAAACTATATTAGTGTATATGCCCATAATTATAGGAAATTGCTAGTTTATGCTTTAACTAGGTACAGAGGTTAACAGAAATGACACAGTCTCTCTCTCTCTCTCTCTCTCTCTCTCTCTCTCTCTCTCTCTCTTACATATACATGTACACACACACACACACACACACACACACACACACACACACGAACCCTACATGAAATTATAAAGTGAAAGAAGCTATGTCAAATGCCATAGCTTAGGTAAGAAGAGTATGATTTTTTTTTAGTTGTATCAGAAAGGTATTCTCTGGCTGCATGAAGAATAAGCCATGAGATTATATATATGCAAGATGTATGATGCAGAGTTCAGAGATTATAAGGTGAAGATAAAGCAGAGGAGACCTATAGGCAAGAATGAAGGGCTGGAGTGAAATATGTGGAAAGTGTTTGGAGAAAGTTTATGCTCTGTACATTGTTGGTAAGGAACATTTGCAAAAGCAGAATTGTAAGAATGTGGCCTATGTGAGTTTTCTCAACTGAGGAGCTCAAGAGTTTTAGTCATTCCTTTTTTTTTTTAATCTTTATTAAATTGGGTATTTCTTTTTTTTTAATTTTTTATTAGATATATTTCTTTACATACATTTCAAATGTTATTTCCCTTCCCAGTTTCCTGTCCATATATCCCCATCACCTCCCCTCCCCCTCCCCCCAGTTTAGACATTCTTAAAAATGAAAAGATTCAGACCTTGGAAGACAGCGCAGTCTTAAGTGACTCGTCGGTGTGAGGATCTGAGATTAATCTCCTGGAGCCGCTTTAAACACACAAAGATGGGTGTGGTAGTGTGTGTTTGATGACTCTCTGCCTCCAGCCATTCCTAACTTGAGTATTTCTTATTTACATTTCGAGTGTTATTCCTTTCCCGATTTCCGGGACAACATCCCCAACCCTCCCTCCCTTCTATATAGGCTTCCCTCCCCATCCTCCCCCATTACCGCCCTCCCCCCAACAATCACGTTCACTGGGGGTTCAGTCTTAGCAGGACCCAGGGCTTCCCCTTCCACTGGTGCTCTTACTAGGCTATTCATTGCTACCTATGAGGTCAGAGTCCAGGGTCAGTCCATGTAGAGTCTTTGGGTAGTGGTTTAGTCCCTGGAAGCTCTGGTTGGTTGGCAGTGTTGTTCACATGGGGTCTCAAGCCCCTTCAAGTTCTTCCAGTCCTTTCTCTGATTCCTTCAACGGGTGTCCCGCTCTCAGTTCAGTGGTTTGCTGCTGGCATTCGCCTCTGTATTTGCTGTATTCTGGCTGTGTCTCTCAGGAGAGATCTACATCTGGTCCCTGTCAGCCTGCACTTCTTTGCTTCATCCATCTTATCTAGTTTGGTGGCTGTATATGTATGGGCCACATGTGGGGCAGGCTCTGTATGGGTGTTCCTTCTGTGTCTGTTTTAATCTTTGCCTCTCTATTCCCTGCCAAGGGTATTCTTGTTCCCCTTTTAAAGAATTTTTTTTTTTTTTTCCGGAGCTGGGGACCCGAACCCAGGGCCTTGCGCTTCCCCTAGGTAAGCGCTCTACCACTGAGCTAAATCCCCAGCCCCCCCTTTTAAAGAAGGAGTGAAGCATTCACATTTTGATCATCCGTCTTGAGTTTCATTTGTTCTAGGCATCTAGGGTAATTCAAACATTTGGGCTAATAGCCACTTATCAATGAGTGCATACCATGTGTGTTTTTCTGTGATTGGGTTACCTTACTCAGGATGATATTTTCCAGTTCCATCCATTTGCCTATGAATTTCATATGTGGAGAAAGAGGAACACTCCTCCATTGTTGGTAGGATTGCAGACTGGTACAACCATTCTGGAAATCAGTCTGGAGGTTCCTCAGAAAATTGGACATTGAACTACCTGAGGACCCAGCTATACCTGTCTTGGGCATACACCCAAAAGATGCCCCAACACATAAAAAAGACACGTGCTCCACTATGTTCATAGCAGCCTTATTTATAACAGCCAGAAGCTGGAAAGAACCCAGATGCCCTTTAACAGAGGAATGGATACAGAAAATGTGGTACATTTACACAATGGAATATTACTCAAAACAATGACTTTTTTTAAATAAAAAACAATGACTTTTTTAAAAAATTGGATATTTTCTTTATTTACATTTCAAATATCACATTTACTGGTTTCCCCTCTCAAAATTTCCTATTTCATCCCTCCTTTCCCTGCTTTTCTGAAGTTTCTCCCCCATCATCCACCTACTCCCTCCCACCTCCCCACCATGGCATTCCCCAACACTGGGGCATCAAGCTTTCACAGGACCAAGGGGCTCTCCTCCCATGGATGCCTGACAAGGACATCCTCTGGCACATATGCAGATGAAGCCATGGATCACTCCATGTGTACTCTTTGGTTGGTGTTTTAGTCCCTGGGAGCTCTTAAGGTTCTGGTTGGTTGATATTGTTGTTCTTCCTATGGGGTTCAAAACCTCTTCAGCTACTTCAGTCCTTTCTCTAACTCCCCCATTGGGGACCCTGTTCTCAGTCCAATTGTTGGCTGTGAGCTACTGCCTCTGTATTTGTCAGGCTCTGACAGAGCCTCTTAGGAGACAGCTATATCAGGTCTAGTCAGCAAGTATTTCTTGGCATCTGCAATAGTGTCTGGGTTTGGTGACTGTATATGGAATATATCCCCTGGTGGGGCAGTCTAAGAAGTTGAAGTCATCTTCTCTGACTGAGTCCAGACCCGGCAGTCCTCTGCTGTATATGTGCTTGGGGCCTCATATCAGCTGGTAGGAGGTGTGGGTTGTGGAACAGTCAGAGGGTGGACTGGGAGGGGGATAAAGTCTGAACTGTACAAAAGAAAATTAAAGAATTTAAAAAAAAAACAGTTCAAATTCATAAGAATATAATGAAAAATGCAATTACACTGTTATTTCTTGTGCCTAAAAAAAAGTTGAAATCAGACAGGCATACATGTCAGCAACTAAGATACTACAATAATACATAAGACCTCTTTGAACCTCAAGTTTTCAGAATATGGTTCAACTGCCACTTAATGAATTTTCTCAAAAACACACATTGTTTCATCGTATATATTAAAAATTATTTTTGTGAGGTACAATAGAACCTCAAAGATATAAAAGATGAATTATTTTTAAATGTGACATCGCTTGTGTATTCATTTCTCTTCACAAATTAATGGAGATGTGGGTTTTTACTCATTATCTAAAACAGTGGATCACTGCAGGGAATCCCTGCAGTCCATCTCCTCTTCTGTCAGCCTCCTCTGAAGGAAATATCTCAGTAAGTTTAGAAGAATTTTCTATTTTCAGATAGGGTTCCAAGGAGAACAGAGGGTTGTGAGATCAACTGTGTGTTGAGATCAGTCTCTGTAGACAAATATTCTGCACTTTAAGGTTCAAAAGAGTCAAGAATTTGAATATAGGACTCTTTGCTTCAGGATCGTGATTCCTCTAACTAGTAATTTTTCTTGACATAGTCTGGATTTATTCATTAGGTAGTGTGATTCATTGATGGCTTGCTTTATCCTAACAGTTAAAATCATTTTCAAAACTCTTAAGGAATTAGAGCTGGATATGGTGTCTCATGCCTTTACTCCCAGCACATGTGTGCTCAAGCGTGCGCGCGCGCACACACACACACACACACACACACACACACACACACACACACACAAATATATGTAAATGCAATCATTTAATGTTACTAGTGTATATGTTTTGTGGGGCTGACCACTTGATACTGATACCTTACTCAGCAGTTGTAATTGCTTATAGCTCTTTGTCTGTGGGTGGACCCATATGATATTATTTGCACCCTGTTTGGTTTGTCAACAGATGTTGTCACAGTTTGGATCTTGTTTAGGCAGCCATCTTTGCTGAGAATGCATGAGTGTAATTCCCCTGTCAAACACAAGACCCAATTTTGCAGCAGACTTTCTCCTCCTCCGGCTCTTACTATCTTTCTGGCTCTCATTTAAAACGTGGGACTTTTGAAGATGTGTTGTACTTTATTTTGTGGCATTAACATGAGACATTGGGGGACAAACAAGAATATAGATTTAGCTATATATTTGTGGGCAAATTGACTTAGAAGGAGTCTTCTAGTTTTTACAGCTATCAACTTGACACAGTCCACAACTATCTGAAGGATTTACAACTGGGAGACTGCCTTCCCCATATTGGCCTGTGGTTGTGTCTAGAAGACATTTTCTTGATTGGTAATTGGTAATGCCATCCCAACTATTCATACTGGACTGTATTTGAAAGGTAGGTGAACAGTAAGTTTGGGAGCAAGCCAAGTTAACAGTTTTCTTCGGTGGTTTCTGCTTCGAGTACCTGCCTTGAGTTACTGTCTTGCCTCCCCTAGATGATGGATGATAACCTATAAAAGGAAATGTACCTTTTCCCACCCAAGTTGCTTTAGGCCATAATATTTACCATAGCAACATAAAAGCAAGACAGAACAGTGAATTTCTATGAAAATTTTCTTCATGGTGTGCTGCTTTTGTATGTTTATAAGTCCACTGTTATGATCTCGCTGGAGAATTCATCAACATAAATTAAATTTATTATAAGAGAAAAGAAGAGAGGAAGTAGAGGAGGAAATAGGGTGTCCAGGAAGCAGAGGGGAGGGAGAAAGGAATGAGAAAGTGGAACCAGTTAGATCAGTCAGGTTGGTTTTTGATATCTGTAGGTTTGATCAACTGAAATAATCCATATCCTAAAAGAATACTACTTAATTTTATACGGGACACCATAGAACATACAAACTGATACCAACACCACCGCCATGGTCCATCTAGAACTAGGCACTTTTCCCTGCCAGGGAGTCAGGAATTGTGATTGTTGTCATTTAAAGATCTACTTCCTGTTGCATTCTGGTTTCCATTTTGATATTTTCCCCCTTCCCCAAATTTTGCTATTTTTAAGAATGAGATTATGAAGTTGGGTGAGCAGAGAGTCGGGAACATTTGGGGAAGAAGAAGGAATGTAATCCAAATACATTGTATGAAATTTTTCAAAAAAAATTTAGAAAGTTAAAATAAAAATGTTCTACAAGCTCTAGAGAAAACTTTAAAGTTCATTTTACTGATCAGAGATTTGAGACCCCTAAAATTAAAAACTTCAAAACCTGAAATGTAGCTGTGTTTTGAATCTAAATTTCTGACTTCAGTTCTGGAAATCATGCTACACTGACATCATCATTTAGTAGTCTAGGCATTTGCCACATAGGTTAGTACCAACTATGCTGTAGACGGTTAAATCTGCACATTTTTGAAATAGAGTCTCAGTTGAACCTGATGTTTTAACATTGAACATGAGGGAAAAGTAAAGCAGAGAGCTGAAATGATTTGCCCAACTGGATCAAATGGCAGCATGCTTGAGTCACAAAGACTTCACGTTGGTAACCTGTAAACCTAAAAAGCAACCACTAAAACGGAATGGCAGAGTGGATGGAGCTCTGAAATATGGCTGCCCTGCTCCCTTAATCACAGATACATGCATCTGTGTATGTCTGTGTGTGTCTGTGTGTCTGTGTGTGTGTGTGTGTGTTTATGTGTGTGTGTTTATGTGTGTGTTTATGCATGTGTGTGTGCCTGTGCTATGTGATTTTTATATAATGACATATTTCATATGTAGTAGAACAGTGATATTCTATACATTAGAATATTATCCCATCTTGTTTTATTCTGTGGTCTAGTACTATATGTTTGCTCTATTTTATAGATATATACTTGAAATAAAGATCCATTTGTAAATTTAGCACAGTAAGAAATTTAAAATATGTAACAAATTAGAGCAATTATAGTATATACTATAATTAAAGTTATGTGAATATGATCTCACCATGAGAATGCCTTATTATACCATATTCAAGTCATTCCTGCTTATGGGGACATTTTTCTACATGATGGGATAATGACTAGGAAGGGTGATCATTTTCTGGAAGCATTTAAACAAAAACACTGCTCCAACACAGCAGTGGATTTGAATTCAATTTTGCTAACTAAAAAGAATACAAAAAATAGCTAATGCACATTAAACATATATAGTCATGGATATTCTGGACAAGAAGTGATTAACCCTCACTCCTAGCCTGGGAAGCATCATGACATGATTTTAGGATACTAGACTGAACAGTGATCAATTTAAAAATCAGAATTGCATGCTTCTAGAATTTTCTTTTTATTATCTTCCCCCTCCCTCTGTGCATGTGTGCACATGTACATGTGCACTTTGTGTGTGTACAGATACACACACACACACACACACACACACACACACATGTGCACGTGCACACATGCATTCCATAGCTGGCACTTGGATATAGGAAGGCAACCTTAAGAAAGTTGGTTCTCAGTTGCTATCATTAGATCCAGAGATAGAAATTAGGTGGTTGGCTTTGTGCTGCAAACTGTGTTCCTCCACTGTGTTATCTTGTTTCCCATTGCTGAGATGTTCTATTTAGTGTCTTTGAACTACAGGCAAACCCCTGACATAGCAATCAGAAAGCTTCCAGGTCCAAATCTATCGCGTGTATGTTAGTGGCTTTAGTGTAGATTCTGGGACCTAGAACTCCGCTTGTTCCTCGTGGAATGGAGGTGTAGAATTTAACTCCCATATTCAATAGAAATTTTTCTTTCCTTGAAAAAGTCATTTCATCTCCCAACACTCATTTATTCTGTCTTAAAAGATGATAGGAATAATCTCTATTTTAGGGTTGATGGAAGGACAAAATGAGGTAATCTTAATGGAATGCCTGGTCCATCATTTTCACTTTGTTGATAGTGATAGTGGTGGTGGTGATGATGATAATGATGATCATGATGATGATAGGTGGTGGTGGTGGTAGTAGTAGTAGTAGTAGTAGTAGTAGTAGTAGTAGTAGTAGAAATCCAAAGTCCATTCAGATTCTATAGTTGTGACAGATCAGCAAGAGCTGAATATCTACCATGCCTGCAAGGTCACTTACTCCTGAACACACATTGCTTATAGAAACACTTCTTTCAAGCCCCGAATGCAAGGTTTTTGAGACAACAAATTGCAAATCATGTTTCTGTAGAATCAAAGAAGGAAGACAAGCAGGTATAAGTGAACAAATGAGAGCATTTAGAGTTTGCCTTTCACAAGGTTATACCCCTTAATTAAAACTACAAGAGTCTTTCTCCATCTTATAATTTGTATCTGACACTGCTTCATTGTAAGTACTGCTTACCGGCTTATTGATTGCTTACTGTCATGGGCTTTTCCTGCTTTATTCTGACTTCTTCATGATGGAAAGAAAGCTAATAGTTTATTGTCTTTATCATCACTATCAAGTGTAAGAAGTGCACCCAGTGCGCTCTGGCTGACAACACTACAACTTTATGTCCTTGGGAAACAATGTACGGCCTTCAAGTGTCATTTTCTCAGTTTTACGAGCTATGGACACCTGGTGATTCAGTGACTACAGTTTACTATGGCTGCTTTGCTCATAGTTATTTAAAGGAGAAAACTTGTATTACAGTCATACTAGAAACACCAGCCATTGTCTCCGTTCTGGAATTTTGTCATCTTTCTTCTGCCTTTCATTTTCTTTCTTTGAGGATTTACTTAAGAATTAAGATATGTCAGAAGTGGGCTGTGCTCTCGCATGGCCTCTTTGAACAAGGTGGACTTCAGAATATTAGAGGTTTGTGAAGTGAAATGCTGGTTACACCAAGCAATTAACATGATCTGTAATCAAGGTTGAGGGCCAAAAGCCCAGCTCAAGCTTGAACTGACTTGGACTGTATTGCATGGATCATCCAGTACCTGGCTTCGTAGCATCTTGTACAGAGTTAAGCTTTCTTAGGTGGTGATGGCACAGGCCAAGATGGGGAGGAGGTGACCTCAAGTTAGTAGGTTAGGATATTTGGTTATTATTCCCTTTGTTATTCATCATAAAAATATAAAGATTCATTAAGCTCATCCCTGTGGTACAAAGCAATTCTAAAAATGTGTCATTCTTGTTTCTTGCTTTTCTCATCTCTCTGCTTCTGTGTCTGGACAAAATTCTGTTTCTAGAAGTAGTTTTATTTAGCAGGATTCACCTCATTCCAGCGGCTGTGCCATCCATTTTCTTAATTCAGATCTCTGTAACCTTCCATTCACACATGACAAAAAAAATCTTTTGGTAGGTGTGCTAACTGCTCATCAATTTGCAATACTGAGTGCTTCGGGCTGCTGTGTTCTTATTCCAAGCACTATCACAGGCTAATGTCCTTCTCTACAGATGACTTCAGGCAGGATTGAATCAAGTAGTAACTGCATGATTTCTGAGACGAAGTATAAGATATGCCATCTTTAATATCAAAGACCCACAGATAGAACCATAAATAGAAAAATAGAAAACATTTCATTTTTTTTTTGATGTTTAGTAAAATGAAGAACACACTTCTGTTGTGGACAGTACTAGTATTATGACCAGCTGAGAGCAGTAGGAAGTCAATCAAATACTTAGCTTTATATTAAACACTTCCTCATGTGAATGAGTGTTCCTAGAATGAAGTCCTATCACTGTGTCTTTACTAGAAACATCTAAGAGGGAGAAGCCATGCTTGCTTTGTAGGTGTAAATAAACACACTGGGGGTAGGGGAGCTCCTCTAGTGCATGCAGCGAGTAAGCTCAGCGTAGAAGAGAAGGGTGATTAGGAAATTTGATGAGGACCTGTTAGTGAGAACACATAGTACCTGGGCTTTTATTTTGATATTGGTTCACTTTGGCTTTTATCACAAATTTTCTCCCTTCAGAAAAGAATGTGTGTTTTTAAATATGTGAAATTCTTTTCTTGTTTATTGAAAGATTCTTCAGATGTCAAGTTCGTCTAATTAATATAAGTTGATGTGTGAATCTTGTTTAGTTTCTTAAGAGAACACGGAAAAAGTCTTATTTGCATGAAATTTAGAGTTGCAAATTTTAAGGCATAACCAGCCAAAAAAAATCCCATCAAATATTTTAATTTAAGGAGCTTATTTGTAGAATAACAGATTAAGTTGAATTTAAAAATATTATCAATGTGATCTATGGAAATTATTTTTGAATACCAGTTACAATATCTGAGTTCTGACTTAAACCATTGCTTTAACCATCTGTATAATTTTGGTAGTTATTTTATATAGATGATTTTGATTTAATTTTTCTTATCTGAAAAATTAGCAAATTTTGTTTAAATTAGCTTTGTAACTTCTATAAATATTTTGACTACATAATAAATATATATATTTATAGACATAGGATAGCTTTGAGTCAGCTTTCCTTTTATTATCAAAAATTTGCAATGAAGGATTTTTAAAATTATTGAACATTGGCTTCCTAACCTAGAATATTGAATTTACAACGTACTTCCAGGTATTTTCACATTCATTGTGGTTTGCAGAAACATTCAGAACCTGAAACATGTTACATCTTTCTATGATTTCTTCACAGGTCACTTAATAATCTTAGATTAGAAATATTCTTCATCCTCCTCTATCGAAAAATAATGTCCACCCGGAAATCTATTCCCAGTTCATTTGTGACTTTTTTCTTCACTTTACAGTCCTTTCCCCAACACCTCCCTTATCAATTCTCAATCATCCAAGACAGCATGCAGCAGCACTGTATGATCGTGATGGTGACGATCAATTCTTACAGGACAAGGTTTTCCACACTTTGCAGATTCTATGCAGAAGAAAAAAAAATACCCCAAAGGTTTTGTAATTGCTGTGATCCCTTAGGGGTGAACATGACAGCTGTTTTAACAGCTGGAAAGTCACGTCTCCTGACAGCTCAGCAAAAGTGCTATAGACTGCTGAACATATCAGAAAGTGTGCATGAGCAAAACTGTCTTAGAACTTCTCCAAGACAAATTGATCTAACAGCTTTGCTTCTCTGAATAGTTTATAACCATGAACTGTCAGCAGGTTGGATCTCAGACCTGGGAATGTTTCCAGCTCCCCATTATTCTGAAATCCCTTCTGGAGTCTCAGATTAGAAGTGCTTTAAGAACAGTGAAAGCACCTACTTGATGCTAATACAGATTTCAAAAACAGGAAAAACAAATCAGTTGGATTTGATGAAAGCCGAGAAGCTGTATGGCTGCTATTGAAAGACACTCTTGAGAAGTTTGGTAGTAAAATGGTCAGACGAAGGAGCAGTACTGTGCTTAGCTATGCATTGCTAAAAAAATCAGAATGTTCTTTTTGCATTTTCTTCACAGGGGCATGGTACACTCCCATCAACTCTTCAAATCTTGCTTTCACTTGTTTTTTTAGCCCTTCATTTCTTTCTTTTTCTAGTTCATGATTTCTATGTGGTTATGAACATCTATTGTATGACAGAGCTAGCTTAAGTGCTGAAACACACTACCTGCCTTAGTGGAACTCAATGAAGAGAAAACGATTTGCCGAAGAACGCCAGGAAGTGTAACTGCAAGTGTATTAAGTGCGGTGAGCATGGCGAATGGTGGGGAAGACCAAACGCCTCACATGTGCCAGCAAGTGTGATCCAGGGACCCATGACAGTGTTAACCTGGGTCTTCTTGATCCATCAGGAGCTATCAATAGAGAAAGAAGGAGACACATTATATTTTTTTTTGACAGATCTTCCAAAAACTGGAAATGAGGAAGAAAGCTGGTGGGTACAAGAGAGATTCCAAGCAAGTTGTGAAAACACTGCCATGGTCAAGGAAGGAGATGATGCTGGACTTGTGGCCACTTGTACTTATGTACAGCACGTTTGGAGCGTGAATAAAAACTGACAGTTTCAACATATTGACAAAATGACTATCTTTTCTGTAGTAGTGATGGTAGGATCTGTGTTCTACTATATTCTAGACAAAGCACAAATTTTGTTCCAGCCCTCAATTGTATTTTGAGACAGGGTCTATGTTGCCTAGGCTGGACCTGATCTCATGAGGTAGCCCAGGCATGTCTTTATTTCACTTTGTATCAGACTCCTAGTAGCTGGAACTGTAGGGCTGCACCACAGCATGGCTAATAAGTGCCTTTAAAACACATGTCTGATACCAAATGCCTCTTATTTCTCTGTAAAACAACCATTGGCGATCAACTGACCACATTCAGTCATTACTTTCTTTTTACGTATAGTTTTATTGCAACACAGATACAGTTTTGTATGTATGAGTGTCTGGCTGCTTTGAACTATAACAATAAAGCAGTATAGCTTTGACTACAGATGAGTGAACCAGGAGACCAAAGTTTTATTTGGCATTTTATGAGAAAAGCTTGCAAATTTCTCCTCTATTCACAAATAAACTGGCCTTAGAATGTTCACTTAGATAGTTACAACACTTTTTACCAAATGATTTTTTAGTGCATAGGAAATTAATCAAGTTGAGGGATTAAAGCTTTCCATATTCATCAAAGTGCTCATTGTGTTACAGAATGTATCAAAATGTGATAATATTTACTGCAAAGGAAATATATTGCTATCAAGGAAAATTTAATAGCAGGATTATTTTTCAAAATACAATCGTTTTAAGTATCTGAATAAGCAAACAATTTATATAGACAAACATGGTTTTACTTTTGGGTGGGAAATGTTGTAAAGAGACGTATACCTAAGATTTCATACCTAAGATTGTAAAAAATAAATTCACAATCCTACTTGTAACTGGTGAGTGGAGGGTTCAGCTTTCCTACCTGAAGCAGGGAGAGATGACCCTGCACTTTCCTGAGGCACTGTTGGAAGGCTGGCCCCTTATGATATAGCAGGTGGTTATGAGTCTGAGAAAGCTGGCCCTGGAACTTGCAGAGTACAAGAGATTGCCCTACTGACATGGGAACAGGAAAGCTGGTGGACTGACCAGTTCAAATACTACCCAGGCCCAGATCCAGGGCTTTGAGTTGACCCACCCCAACCTCTATACCATCTGTGAACTCCTAGAATACATGAAGAGGCCAGTCTTACAGAACCAAAACTGCAGTATCTCCATGACACAAGGCAACAGCAAAATATTCCAAAGGAGTCCAGGTGAGGATCCAGTATTGGTACTGTAAAGGAAGCCAGAGGCCTTGAACCAGACCAGTGACTCATTGCAATGTTTATTTACAGATAAATCTATGTGGACAAAAGAGTATACTGTGACACACCTCAGCTTCCACAGTAAGATATGTATACACACACATATACGTATGTGTACATAATATATATGATACACATGTATATTTATATGTGTATATGTTATATATGTATATGATGTACATGTATATACATGTACATACATATGTTGTTTTGGTTTGGTTTTATTTGATTTCTTGGTGGGGGTTGTTTGCAAGGATGAAGGACAGAAAGATGAGTGAGTTTGGGGTACATTCAAAATGAATGAAAAAAGATTAACAAAAATCTCAAATGTGGTATGTTGAAATATTAGCGTATTTGTATGATCAACAAATAAAGTCAAAGCTCTGTTGTGCGTGTCGCTTATAGAAAAGTGAATAGTTCATGATATAAGTATTCAGATTCCTCTACTTTTCTCAGCTTAGTCAAGATTGATTTATATGCTGTGTCTATGCACTGATGGCTGCTAAAGTCTTTCTGATATCGCATCAATGTCACGTAGAGAAAATGAGGGGCTTTGACAATCCCCCTTACGCCCCCTGTACTTGATTACTTGTTACAAAAACATTACCCAGGGTCAAAGCCATTTGAGTGGATCCCACAAAAATAAAGTTTAGGTCCGAATTAACTTTTCACCAAGTGGTTTTCACAAAGCATGAAATTATCTCAGTGCTGAGAGTCACCACGTGGAATTAGATCCTTGTCGAATTTTCCCTAATTAGACATTACTCATGGCAACTTGTTCTTTCTCTGCCCTTGCAGAACAGGGCCTCTTTAGATTGAGAGTTGAAGATGTTTCCACCCCTCAAGTGCCACTAGAAACTGGCAGTGAAGACTCTTTGCAGCCTGTGTGGGAGGTGCGAATCGTGTCCTTGATGACAGCAGTGGAGATCAATGCATCCCTATTGGCCGGAACTCCGTGACCCCATTCATAACTAAAAGTCGGTTATCTTCACAATGAAAAGGGGGTCTCAGTGCTCACTGTTTGGTATCTTCCTTGATCCCCTCTTAAATTTTTTAATATTTCACTTTATTTTCATGGTAATCGAACCTATATTTTTATTTTAAATTTCAGACATTGCACATGTATGTGTGTGTATGATATAGTGCATGTACATACACGTGTGCAGGTACATGTGCCTGTGACAATACATGAAGAGGCTGGCTGAGGATGCTGGGTTTCCTTTTCTATTGCTTTCCACTTCATTCTTTTGAGACAGGTTTGCTCACTGCATCTGAGGTTTGTAATTTCACCTAAACTGGCTGAGCGAGTCAGCTCCCAGGGCCAGCCTGATTAGATCTACTGGGGTTATGCAAATGCACAACTGCACTCAGATTTTGGCTGATTCTGGAATTTGAACTTAGGTCCTCTTGCTTTCCTTGCATGCACACCTATACACTGAGCCACCTCTCCAGCCTGCAAGAAATTTTTTTTTATTTGTAAAGAACAGAAATAAATATTTATTTCTGTGACAGCTGAGAGAAATGATGAAAAAAATTAGAAACTAAAATTGTCAAAAATAGCAATAATTACATGCACTTATTTGGTTTGTGTATTCAGTGGAGATCTATCCTTGAACCAAAGAACATTAATTTTTTTATTTTTATTACTTTTATTCGGTATGTTTCCACTAAAATTTAAAAGATTACTCCATAATGTATCAAAAGTCATATTGAACAACAACAACAAAAAAATGTAGCCTACATGTTTCTGTTATTTTCTTTGATCATCCATCCCATCCTGAGGGCTCAAAAATGAACTCAGTATTAATGATTAAAAATTGGCCAGACCAAAAGGGAATAATATAAATGGGACAAAGGTGAAAAGACCACATGTGCAAAAGCTTCAAGCGAACAGAGAGTGTGGCAGGTTTCCTCTGTGTCTTGAATAAAATCCACAAGCACCAGTGTCCCTGGGTTCTTCCCTTTCTATTGGCATAGTGTTATTCTTTTCCTGTGTATAGCAAACTTCTTTCCACATGATAATTTCCCTCTGGTTCACATTTAAAAATCCAAGACCGTGTATCCTCCCCAACAGTTCTATTCTACTTAATCTGAAAGCTATTAGAAGATCTCCACGTTTATTTATTTTTACAAGGATATTCTCATTGAACTAATCTGTTCAGGAACTCAGAGTGGAGTGATGTTTAAACTCCATATCCTCCTCCTTCCCCATAGTAAGAAGGCTTCATTGTTTAAGGAGCAGAGTCAATTCCGTTTCCTTCTTTGTTTTATATAAAATGTTAGTACAGGCAGCTTCAGGGTAATTACAGCCATGCAAACAGTTTGGGTGTGAATTTTAAGGACAAGTTTCTATTCACTTTTCCTCACAGGTCACAGAGTTCTTCCTTGATAAAATTATTCTGAGGAGAAAAAAAATGTTTCTGTGGTGAACCTTGTGGCATAATGCACAGGCTGTTGGCATTTTGCACTGAGGAGAAATTTATTTCTTGTCATTCTATTAATGTTTCGTTCAGAAATTATCTTCAGATTCATGGTGATTGAGATGGTGGAATAGCTGAGTCCTTTATAAAAGAATGTTAAGTCATTGTGGTTTCTTTCCATAAACAGGCACAGTTCTGGCCTTGGACATGAGCAATTATAAACTAATTTTTCAAAGAAGGATGTTTGTAGAGGGCCTCTGGCCACAATGCATCTGACCTTGAAATCTGCTTAGTAAAAAAAGAAAAGAAGAAAAAGGAAAAAGGAAAAGGACTCTCCCACTGTGGAGATGGTTATCCACTTAGCAGAAAAGAATCCTGCAACAGTGCCAAAGTTAAGCACTGTTTCCACAGACAGCCAAGCAGGCATCCTTACATAATTCTGTGGGCCTTGAAGAACACCAAGCTCTCTCAGTAAACTTGTATTTCAAAGGGTGTAGCAAGTCCTCCTTGTACTACACTTCACTGTATCCATGGTTTGGATTTTTCTCATGAAAATAGGGATAGATCGTTTTGAAAAGACAGATCTCACGTGTGTTTCTGATACCTCTCTGAACATCTGGGAATCGGAGATGGTCTCTGGCCACTGAGAAAACCCACGTGTATCTCTGTCAGCAGCCATGAGAAGCTTCTCAGCCTCTTGGTCTCCTTTATTTCCGTTAACAGAATGGAACACGTTTCAGAGAATGTCTGGTGAACTTTGAGGGGAGAGATGAGGCTCTTCTCAACTTCTAGAAATTTAAAAATCACTGGGCTAACGCAAGGACAAAGGGGAACACAGAAGATGTCAAGTTGTGTGAATTAGGTTACTTTGTCATCGGTGATGATCACGTGACACCTTTGCTCTCACCCCCCCACCCCCAGTTTACAGGGATTTTGAAGTTCACAAAATGGAATTCAGCTAAGAAATATAAATAAACGTATCCAAAACAAAAAACCCTAGCATGTACTATGAAACAATAAAATGACTGACTGAATCTAATCTTTCATTTCTAAAACTTTTTTTTCCTGAGGGGTGGTTTCTGAAAAGAAGAAACTTACGTTCACAGTAATTAAAGTCAAGAATTAGTTAAAAACATAATTTCCATGATTGTGCCCTGAAGTCTTTGGTCAGGCAGAAGGAGAAACAATCACTGATTATTTTTGTAACCTGAGCATTAAGCAGAGATTCCTATGGGTGGAAAATTGGAGAAGGTGTCTCAAGTTACTTTCCAAGGTGTTTCTGGTGAAGGCACTTTCCTTTTGTCATCACAGGAATCTAAAACTCTGTAGTCTTTGTTCTATATCATGGGAAGGCTGGAGGGCTGTTGCATAAAAATGGAACCAAAAGAAGCCATTTCCTATCCTAAATCAACACATTTGGATTAGCTCAATTGAAAATCAAGTGCACCCAAGAAGAAGGAAGCCTGAATGTGGAAGAAATGGGAGCACCCTAGAGGTTTGTCCAAAGGCTAGGTTACACTGCTGCTCTTTGCCATAAAGTCATGAGAAGACATAGGATGGCACCAGCAAAGGACACCTTGTGTAGGGTTTTAAGTGTTCCTAAGGAGATTAATCAGTAGCTGGAGCACACACTTCCTTCTGACATCCCAGCTTCCGGGTGGGCCCTATAAACCAGCTGAGTCTATGAATGTAAAGGAAGGTACTGGTGAGAAAGTCTGATGACTCACTCACTCATTTTCAGTGTACGTTCCCAGGATTAGTTAATTCTGCAGTTGTTTATTATTAGATAAAGGCTGCTTTTCTCCAGGGAAATAGAAAAATAGCAAACGGCTACTAACCTTCTTGAAAAGCAGATGGTTAGAAAGAAGCAGCTTTGCCCTGAAGGACAAGGGCAGACAGCATTCTCTTGGGAGAGAATTTAGCCTGTTGAGTGAGTTTCAATCAGAAAAGCCTTTTTTTTTTTTTTTTTTTTTTTTTTTTTAGGAAAACAAGTGGAAAGCCGGCGTGTCCAGCAGCATGACCTCCTAAAATTAATGACTTAAAATCAAATAAAGGAGAGTGGAGTTAGACTGTTTGCTTAGATCTTCTGCTTTTTACATTAAATCAGAAAGTAAAACAAAATAAAACTACGCCTTTTTGTTTCCTTTTGTTATCTTTGCGGTTTTTATTTCAGTCTTTCATATGTTGAAATTACTAATTTTAATCATTTCAGACTCCATTTTCATCTTTCCTCCTCCTTCTCCTGACAGAACCCTTATCCAAATTATTTTTTAAAAAGTATTGGTGATTAATACTTGTGTGTGTGTGTGTGTGTGTGTGTGTGTGTGTGTGTGTGTGCACGCGCTCCACACCTGTGCATGGTGTATGTGAATAGGCATGCATGTTACAGTGTTGTTCATTTAGAGGTCAGAGGTTACTTTTGTGGAGTCAGTTCTACCTACCACACTTATGTCTGCTCTGGGGATCTAACTCCTCTATCTTGTGTGATTGTTTTTGACAGCCCAACCTTTTTGTTTATTATTTACTGCAATTCAGGAAATTTTGTAGCTGTTATACACATATTAACTATTAGCATGTATTACAACCAGCCCACAAGTTAAGAACAAGACACCCATTTTACTGATAAATATTTGAGGTACCCTTTCATTTTTCAAGCTACTGATTTTTATAAGTGCCAGAGGAAGGATTAGGGCAAACACAGTATGTCCACAGAGCTGTGCGATTGATTGTCTACAGTAACATGCATCTTGAAAACAGCATTCCTCAATTGTTAATAAGAATTCATTATGGAGGTTACCTAATCTGTGATTTACATAAAATTTTCATTCTATATTTCTTACTTCTGAGCAAGGATGCTAGCCCAGACTTTTAGGGAAGCCTTACTTTTATGAAAGAAAACTTCTCTGGGTCCTTGTTCCAATGATCAAGGAAGGTCTAGAGAGAAGGCTCAGTGGTTAAGAGCCCTAACTGCTCTTGCAGAGGACCTAGATTTGTTTGCTAACACCCACATGGTGTTTAAAACCACCTTAAACTCTGCGTGCAGGTGACCCCATGTCCTCTTCTACCCTCTACTAAGCATGTGCCCAGTGCACATGCATGTAAACACTCATACACATAAAATAATAAAAATAACTTAAAATAATCAACAGTCATGGAAATTCAAATCTCTTTCCCCTAGAGCTCAATTCTGAATAATGTAGAATACAGCCGGGGATTTGTAGTCAAGCAAGAAGAGCGAGGGGCCAAGGGCTAGGAAGTGACTAAGAGTGAGCTGAAATCAGAGATTTAGTGAACCTCGACTAAGTATTTTCTTGTGGGCTAAAGACTTAAGCTTCCAAGGTGAGGCATGCAGGACTCCATCCAACTCTGGAGAACTCATCCAAGGCTGGAGATTCTCCCTAAACTCGCTAAGCTGCTTTTACACTAAGTCAAAGGAAGGAAGCTAGAAGACAGAACAGGAGCAAAGTCAAGGTTTTGTTAAGAATGAGTCTTAGAAATGGTAGAGTTTCTGCCACAATCTTGTAGGAAGGGGGCTCTGGTGAGTCAGCATGAAGTCTGGCTAAGGAGAGACCATTTGGTTTTATTATCTCCTCTTGTTCAAAAGATATTTTCCTCTTCTCTAAATGATAGAAGATCATTTTTATTTGCTCATGTTTTGTTCAATAAGGAACATTAAAATCATGGGATAGGCTGAGTCGTAAAGGTTATTGGCTGTGTGGTGCTTGAGTGACAGTAGCTATTCAAGCATGGAGCCTTACCCTCAAAGCCTTCTTGTCTAGTAAAGAACTGGGCTCTGGGGGTTCAGCTCCGTGACGCTATATTGGGAAACAAAATAGAAATGTTAATTTGTAATACTGTAAGCAGACAGCCAAGGAAGGATGAAGAACTAATAATATGGCGAAGATTGACAAAATATAGAGACAGCAGGACCCCAACCACTCACAAGAAAATTACAAAGTGAAAGTTAAATGTAGCTTACCAGGAGGGGAGAATAGCTCAGAGACAAAACATAGTAACGTAATGGTATGCTAGAGAGTTGTTAGCTCAACGTTAACTCATTAACTTTTTGATTAAAGATAACAGGTATATTATTTTCATATAAAATAATTATAATCTTATGAAATTGCCCTGATTAATAAGAGCA
This sequence comes from Rattus rattus, assembly GCF_011064425.1. Classification (NCBI taxonomy): domain Eukaryota; kingdom Metazoa; phylum Chordata; class Mammalia; order Rodentia; family Muridae; genus Rattus; species Rattus rattus. The sequence continues at coordinate 49,392,781 of NC_046155.1, read as the reverse complement.
GTAAGAATGAAAGCTGACCGAATCAACCTTTTTCAGTGTTTCTTCTGCTAGAATTTCTTATTAAGGGATCTCAGCTCAGACTTCTAAAAATATCTTAAGGATAAGAAGGCAGATTTCAACGGAAGAAATTAACTACGTGGGTGAAATTTTCTGGTGGAAATTATCAAAGTATTCTTTGAGGTCTTGACCTCATGTTATTTCGCTCCTGGAAGGAAGGAACCTTCTAGGTTAGTTCAAGCTGGTTTTCCTCTATTATTTTCTTGGCATTAGAATCATGAAGCCTGGGTTAGCTCTGTACACCTGGATTGTCACATCTGTTATCACCAATACCATGTTCAACTGTGACATTCCAATCAGTTGGCCACACAAATTTTTTTCCAATTAGATTTTGCTACCAAGGGGCTAGATTCTTGTTGAACCTCCACAAAGAACTCTGTGGCCATGAAAATCAGAGCACGCAGTATGAATTGCTGGATTCACATCGACCAGTCAAGAAAACAGAAAGCAGTTCATCATTTGGCCCTACTATGTAGCTTCGAAGTTGTCTAAAGCCACTTTCTCAAAAAGTTGCAACAATTGTCAAAAGAGTGCAAAACTGGAAATGCTAACCTTCTCTTATTTGCCAAAATTACTCAATCTTAAGAACCAGTTGGACAAACTTTGGACAAATTTGCAATCTTTAGTTTGTAAGCCCTTATTCATCTCAGAACCAATTAGAAGAGAGTTCCTTTGTGTGGTTTTGTGAATAAATACAAAATTATGTGGAGGGAGAAAGATAGCCTACATACTCAACATTTGTATACACACTAACTAACATATACACAAAAGTAAGCAGAGATTTCAACAACATTTATCCAAAAACTTTAATGACCAGGTAAACAGCAATAAAACCTTCACTGGACTTATATTAGTTGGTTGATTCTTGTTTTTGTCTCCTTCCTATTGTTCTACAAATATAGATTTCCAGCAATTACAAACTGCAACTGTTAGCAATTCTCTAATGAGGTAAATTGCAAAGTCAAGAATAAACTTTTCTATAATTTTATGGAAGGTTTTCAGAATACATTTATGCTTATTGAATTTATTAATGAAATGGTCGGCTACTTAATATGCATTAGTTTTTCCATTTTTTTCTAATAACGCATAATTATCTTTCTTTAGTAGACTTAAGGGAATAAGGAATTAATAAGTATCCTTAGACATCAGTGTTTGATGTATACTGGTCTACACCAGAACTACAGATCTACAAACTATTTGAACAAACCCAAGAATGTGGCAGTGTATGCAAAAAAAATCCAATTATACGGAGAAGTCCTCTTGCCCACTCTAGCTTTGATTCTGTTTTTGCTATTTTTATCTCTGTTCAGAGTATCAGGTTTCACCGTGATCATGATATAAGCTCCTTCTCACATTTAATTTTTTCAACAGAAAGTTTGCTTTAAACATTCAAATACCATCCCGATGAGGAGAATAATCATCACAGACAGTCACAGTTTGGTGATAACTTTCTAACCCCTTACCATGTCCTGTCTTTAACTGTTCCCAGTTTCCATTGCGGAACATTGCGGAGCTTCAACCTTAGTTGGTACAGAGAATGTTTGGCAAAGAAATTGTAGCCTTCCATATCTTAGGAGGGTATGTGAGCCTAATTAAGGAATGACACACAACCTACTCGTACAAATCCTTGAAAGTGGAGTTTTTAGTCAACCAACCGTCACTTCTTATCCACAGCACTTATCACACCCTTTCACCCCTCAATTAACTGGTAGTTGCAGCATTTTCGCATGTGAAGTCTTAACAAACACAAAGCAATAAGTAATCAAATACATGTATTGATTAAATGACAATTACAATAAAACGAGATTTAAAAATGTCTCAGAGAATGGTACTCTGAATCAAGACAATGAAAGGTTCCAATGAATTTAAGTGATTTATAACAATCTATCATGGTTTTTTCCCTCTTGGTGACAGACACTGCCTATAATTTAAAAAGGAAACAAAGAAGCTGTCCTTTCCCAGCATGCAGCACACTACGATTTTACTTGAATCAAATTATCTCCTTTCACCAAGAGTTTTAGTTTTTCCCCTAACTATGAATGGGTTATTGTCTGTGTGATACTTTAATGTCTTTATAGTTTGATTCTTTTTAAATAGATATTTTCTGACACAAAATTGAGACCTCCTTTTGATCTCAATGCATTATTGCACCTTTTAATCTCGGATACATTATTATCCACTGAAGTTCCTTAATCCCATGTTCACAATACAGTAGTCTCTGGTAGGAAGCCCTGAAGGCAATATATTTAGAAGAAAGGGTCAATGTCCTTGATTAAATCTAATGGTATCTTAGGTATCTAAGAAGACTGTGGGTTTGGATGTCTTTTTATACCATACAAGAATAATTCTAGTCCTACCCATTTACCTAGTGTCTTTGTGTGACAATCCCATGAGATGAGTGCTATAAATCTGTCTGAGTGTGGTGCATCGCTGCATTCAGAATGCACAATAATAATATCTTGTCAGCGAAGGGATTCTTTTTACCCTGAAAAAGTATAGATCAATGATGAGGAAGCAATGTAAATGTAGGTGGCCTTGTAACCATAAATAAACAAGAGGTGTTCAACATTGCATTTGGGCAATTGTAGATTTTTGTTCTTTGATCCGGTCCTCATCATCATGGTCAAATATGGATTACTTTGCAAAATCAAAGTGTGCCCCCTCCCCCGTAATATATGGATTAGGAAGGAAGCAAGCTGTGAGCTGGCCATCTCTGGAACTAATTCCTGGGGAAAACTTAAAGACAGGTATATTGCAGCATTTCTTTTTCAGTATCCTGACTGTATAGAAGTCCATTGAGATGTATAGACCTTGCATCTGGATAATTTTATTCTGTAGTGTTTACTTCAGTTTTAATTTTTTGTGTTTTATTTTAAAATAAACTTTAAAATAATTTTAAAGGAAGGAATTACTTACTTTTTCTCAGAGACTTAGAGGTTTCGATTTGTGACTGTGGGCCCAGGCTGAAACAGAGAATGATGTTCACTGGGATTTGTGTAATGAGCAGGAAGGAGGATGAAAGAAAGGGGAAGAAGAGAAGAAGAGTGGGGGAGGGAAAGGAGGAAGAGGAAGGGGAAGGGGATGGAATGGGAGAGAAACTTTCTCCTTCGAAGTTCCATGTCTTAAAGTTTTCTGTACTTGTCTCCAGCTGTGAGTGGAGCCTTTTACATGTGTCCCTCTTTTGATGAGGGGACATTGCTCGCCACAGAAGCCTGTGATTGAATAGCACCTCACAGCCTTTCCTATGAGCAAATACTGAGGAATGTCAAGAAAAAAAATACTGAAATTATTTTTCTTATTCCATAAGCACCACTCTGGCATCTGTTATAGGAACGTTGGATATCAATAATATAAATACAGTGGAAGACTTTGGAGCCCCATTCATAACTTTAGCAAGAAAGAGGAATATGAAACGTTATTTTTGAAATGTAAGGTCCATTTCAATGTGTATATATGTAATAACATAAATAAAATATAAATTAAAGTTATTGTGCTAGTGAGGGTAGGAAGCCTAGAACCTCACGGATTCGACATTATCCAGCAGGACTTAGGGTAAGTGGCTATGCCATGTGGACAAAAGGTACGACTTACATCAAGGTCTCTGACACAGGAGGAAGAACGGCCATTACCTGAGCACAGCAAGAGTGCAAGAGAAGCATACATGAGAATCCAGGACCCTCCCTGAGACATTTCTGAGTGAATACACACAAAGGAAAGTACAACGCTGAGGAACAGACTGGGCTTGGACATAATTCCTTACAGTATGAGAAATCTCAAATTTGCTGAGGTGAAGGAAATGACATGCTTGTTTTGTGAGGCCATCACTTAAAACCTTTCAAAACTTGCATGCTAAGTAATTCTACTTTGAACATGTGAGAGCAGAAAATTTCAATACTTCTGAAACAATTTGCCTGTTTAAATATGTTAATATAAAGAAGAATATGGAAACCTTAACACTCATGTCTGCTGCAGAATTTTAAAGTATTTTCATTCTGCCTCTTTAAGTGTAACCTGTATTTTCACCATAATTAACATCATTCTTGTTCTCGCTTTACAGCTAAATTTGGTTCTATGAGTTTTCTTTACTCATTCTCTTTTATAACCCAAAGACAATAGATATTTTATTTTTAATCACTTTATATTTTTATTATCACTTAATAAAAATTATAAATAATTTGTCATTAGTCTTTAAATATTGCTTTACTGATTTTGATATTAAATTACATTTTGTTATTAAATTACATCTTGACATATGTAGATATGAATAGAGATGTCATACATACTTAAATGGGTAAATGCTCATTGCTTTCTATAAAAAAACCTATGGGAATTTAATATTTCAAATCAATGCAAGTCAATATTAATTTGTTATTAATATTCATTAAAATAAAACACTAAAAGTTTTGTGTTTTTCATCTTCTCAACCCTGGGCCATGATTGTGTTACATCCTTTGCTTAATTACTGATTATACTTTCTCTGTATTCATTCATAATATTTTGTAATTTTCTTTGTGAGGTTTTGCACATTTTTGTTAGATTTTTTTTCCATTGGATAATTTTAAAGATCGTTCATGAGCTATTTTCCTCCCTATAAGTCAGACATGGCTGAATCAGTCACTTTTCTATTGTCGAGGTAGAGCACAGTGTGAAAGCCACATATCAAAGAAAACATCTAGTTGGGCTTATGATTACAGAGTGTTTAAACCGCTGTTGAGGGAGGAAGGGCCTGGGGGCAGCAACAGCTGAGAGCTCACATCTTGATGAGCGGGAGGTAGAGACCACACTAGATACCACACACTGGCCCTCAGCGACATATCTCCTCCAATAAAGTCCCATTTCCTAGTCCTCTCTAAACAGTTCCACTGAATGAGGACCAGGAATCCCAACATATGAGTCTGTTGGACACATTCTCATTCAGACCACAGTAAAGACTGACATCAGCCGTTTACAAAAATCTTACAGTATAATTATATATTTGGATACATATATATATGGTTATGAACTGTATAGTGTCTGTAAACTATAGACTTTAACTTTGCATTAGGTAGTTGGACAGATGCCCAAATGACAGGTTTAATTATTTTTTCTATATACCATCTGGAATTCAATTGTGATTTTATTTTCATCGTGGTTACCTAACCTACCAACTGATGTTGCTAAGAAATTAGGCTTCTAAGGCCTGTGGAAGGCTATGGATTTTATGTTTTGTCCCTTCAGTGTGGACTGGGCTGTCTGAACTAGAGGATAGTATTTTCTCACTTCCCCCAACACAGAATTTATTGCTTGGACCTGCATCACATCTCCACTTCTGCAATATTCAAAGCCCCCTCTGCCTTGACAGATTTCTTAGGCTGATTTACCCTTTCCAGGGATGAGTTGCTCAGAGAGGGCCGTACTGCCAATCAAGGACATGATATGAAATGGAAATGATCTCAGCCAGCACATGCGAACACTAAATCTCTAGATGTTTCTCCGAATCTTTCCTGCAAATAGGTTGCCTCCAGATTTATTTCTCACGGGCTCTGTTGTAAGCCCCCTCTTGGGAGGTCTGCGTGCCTGTTGGGTTCAGCTTCTGGACCAAAGATAATGTTTAAAAAAGAAGTAGAAAAGAAAGAAAACAGTGGGGAGGGAATTGAACCTAAATTTAAATAACATTGCAGGAACGGGTGTAGATTTATTCTGAATGTCCTTTCAAGTTCGGACAAAGACATTCTCAAACTCAAGGATTTTGTCCTTTATGGGTCTTTCTATACTGAGTAAAATATTCTTGGGCACGCTAGCGATAATGAACTGTTTGTGGAGAGACTAATTGAGAAAAGACTCAGGAAGTCTTCTCAGCCTCTTGTCAGTGTTCCCTGTCTCACGGAGGTCAAGATGCTGCCCGGACTTCTCATCCCATAATGATTTTTGGTAGTCCTGTCCTTTAGGAACTAGGAGTCTGTACAGCCCTACTTGTGGCCTTCTGTTTCCCTGAGAGAGATAGGAATTGTCCTGGTGTGATAAAGAGGGGTGTACATGGTGCAAAAGCGCCTTGCAAACAAAGGTTTATCCTTTTCTAACCAAGATGGGATAAAAGCAACATTAAGTTTATTATGGTAGGTGGACCTTAAGCTAAGGAGTCTCTATTTTAATGAAATAGTCTACGACGCATACCCCAGCAAGCAAAATCAACATCTTCTGGGAAATAAATACCTCCAGCAACAATGCTAATAATTTTATTATTAATATGTCCTTAAGTACAAGATTAATGAGGCACAAGTGGGTCTGGGACCCATTTACACCATCCCATGAAGTATGAATGTCTCTTAGATTCTTTTATTATTTCATAGATAAGAAACAGAGAAAAAGGCCTAATTATTTTCCTAATATTACATAATGATAGTTGACCGTGGCATTACTTAATTACTTTTTGATTTCAAACCAATACTTAAAATGGCTACATGATAAATTACAACTTTAAATTTTATTTCCACAATAGAGATAGAAAGTTAAAACAAAGAACAAAAAACATTTCTTTCTGTTTGATGTCAAAGTTAAGAAAAAGGTGATATAAGTCATATTTATTTAAAATGACTAGAACAATTTAGAGTCATTTTACCTTTCTTAAAAGGTAAAGTTTGTTCTTTTTCTTACAAGAATTGAGACTTAACTACACAATATATGACTAAGCAGGTCATAGTTATGAATTTAGGATAACATACAAACATACATATGTACAAAACAATTAAAGAAAAAGAATCCATGAATATGTGGGACAACAAGGTCAGGGACACCATGCGAAATGGATTAGAGGGGAAAAGAGAAGAGAATATAGTGTAATATTTTAATTCTAAAATTTAATTTGAAGTAACATTTTTATATTAATCATAAATGTTGTCAAGTCTGATGTTGTTACCATGTGCTCAGGATGCTAAGTCAGGGGCATGATAAGTTTGAGTCCAGCCTAGGTAACTAAATGACCTTATGTGAAAATAAAAAGTAAAAGGAAGAGAGTATGTGTCTCAGCAGTGATTGATCATTTTCCTAGTGAGTGTGAATCAGTTAAACAATCACCACACAGACACAATTGGCAATTTTGTAGACCATTGTGCTTTCTTTAGAATCTGCACATTTTTCTTCCTTTCTTTTCTCTTCCCTCTCCTTCCCATCTCAGCTTTTCCTTTCCTACCCCGCCCCTCCAGTTCCCCTCCCTTGCCTTCTCTTCCCTTCCTTCGAGTTCCTCCCTCTCCCTTTTCTTCCTTTCTCCCTTCCCTCGCTCCTTCTTTCCTCCCTCGCTCCTTCTTTCCTCCCTCTCTTCCTCCAGACACTCATCCATCCATTACTTCTTCCTTACCAACCTCCTTTCCTTATGTCTTTAATAATCAAGGTTATTATAAACTTATCTTCAACGTGATGATTATTTTGACATTAAAAGACATTTGACCAAGCCATTACTACCCCCTTCAGATGGCAGAGACAGATGGCCTGCGCTTCACAGGATGCTTTTCTGCTCCACTCTTTTTTTTTTTTTTTTTTTTTTTTTTTAGCTGGGGACCGAACCCAGGGCCTTGAGCTTGCTAGGCAAGCGCTCTACCACTGAGCTAAATCCCCAACCCCTCTGCTCCACTCTTAATGCATTAGTGGCAGAGTCTTTACAGTGTCTGGGATAGCACATCCATCATCCTCCTGTTTGTCTCCATTTTTACTATTGAAAACTTTTCCGAGTTTGCTATAGACAAGTTGGCTGTTCAGGCTGTGTACTGAACTGCAGGCCTATGCTGTCCTGGCTGCTCCAGAAGGATTAAAATAAAGCGAGCAGCCAAGCAGGAAGGGCATGCTTCAGTAGAGAAACTGTCCACTGAGAATGTTTCTTCCCCTCCCCATTCCCATCCCCTCTATCCTCCGCCCTCCCGACCCCCCGCCACCCCTTCCTCTCCGTTCCCCACCTCCTCTCCCTCCACCCCTTCCGTTCCCATTCCCCTCCCATCCCCCTCCCACCCCCCTCCACCCTTCCTCTGCTTCCTGATCACAAGGAAGACTGATGTGATATTGAAATATGATGCTGAGAGCTGATTTATTGACAAGGCTTAGCACAAATCTTCACTTGGGTGGGATTACTGATTTGGAGTGCCACAAAGCCGAGTTACCATAAAGTAACTATGTTATCACAAGAGGACACAAAATAAAAGAAAACTTAATTTCCTAAACAAGTCCCTCAAAACCCTTCAGTTGTAAAACATGGTTAGAAGACGTCTTAAAATAATTACATGATCAAGTGTTTAAGGTGGTTACTGGCGGTTAGTGGTTGTTCCCCTAATCATGGGGACACTGACAAGGACATCTCTGTCCTCAGGTGATTTGCACTTCTTTGCTGACTGTCATTCTCAGAAATGAAAATGCTCATCACATCAGAAATAAAAGTGGACTATGAATACTAGGATGTGTGTATAATATTTTCAGCCAGACCTTCTATGAAATAATGGTAGATTAATGCAAGTTCTTAATTGCTGAAGGCAAGACCTGTTGTTGAACATTAAAAAAAAAAACCCCTGATACATACAATTAACATTAGATGGGCTGAGCAGATTGTGTTTATATATTTAGGATACACATATATACACATATATGTTTTTATAATATCTGAGGATACATAATATATGTTTGTAAATATTTAGGGATATATAATTAATATTATGTATGTAATATATGTTATATAATAACACATGTAATATATGTAATATAATAATAATTAAAGAGTAGTGTAGTTGGACTATGAATTTTAAGGAGAGCATGGTGGTAGTCAGGGTACATAGTCAGAGCTGCAAGCAAGAGGAAAAGGAAAATGATATGATTACACTTCTTTAAAATTTTTTAAATACTAGATTCTTTTCTATTCTTCCTCTTTTACAATATATCCCAACCTCATTTTCCCCTTTCTTCATTCTTCCCTCGTTTCCCAGATCCATTTCTCATCTGTTTCCCTTAAAAAAAAAAAAAAAAAAAAAACCAAGCCTTAACAACGTGCAATAAAACTAGCCACAAACCCTCACCTCAAGACTGCATGAGGCAACCCAGTATAGGAAAGGAGTACCAAGAGCATGGTAACAGTCAGAGACACTCCCACTCTCAACTGTAGGAATCCCACAAAAGCATCCAGCTAAAACCATAATGAATTTGCAGACTGAGATTCTGCAGAGACTGCCTATTATTTAAGAACCATTACTGCTAATATGGAGGACCAGGGTTCAATTTTTATGATTCACATGGCCATTCACAATCATCCTTAACTACACTCTCAGAAGACCCAGTGCCCTCCACATCCTCTGTGGGTATCAAGCACACATGCAGAACACCTGAATGAGTACAGGAAAAAGACTCATACACAAAATTAAATTTTTTTAAAAAATTGGATTATTGGCTAATAATTTCAAAGCTGAGCAAATTTCCCGTTCCCTAACTTTGTTCAGGAAATAGCGAAAATTATTTGTGACATAAGATCTTTAATTTTTAATATGTCACAGAGGACAGATAATCACTGTTCTGTTCTCAAAATCATCACATATTAAGTAGATAATTAAAATTCATACAACAATAAAAACATTTTAAAAGTAATAACCATTTAAAATAAAAATTATTACTTTCATATCTTTCTCATTAGTATTAGAAGAAAAATAGAAATTGACTGGGATACTGATTTTTCAAGGCTACAGGCATAAAAAAATGCCCTACGTAACACCTTTCTTTTTTTTCTTTCTTTATATTCTCTAACCTTATCTTACAGTCCAGTCTTTGTCCCCTTCCCAGTCTGCTCTCTGACTGTTCCATATCCCATAACTGCCCCCTCCTCATCTCTAACAGGATGTCACCACTCCCCTACCTCCATCCCACTAGACCTCCCCATTTCCTGGGGCCTCATTTCTCTCTAGGGTTAGGTGCATCTTCTCTCACTGAGGCCAGACCTGGCAGTCCTCTGCTGTAGATGTGTTGGGGGCCTCATATCAGCTGGCGTATGCTGTCTGGTTGGTGGCTCAGTGCCTTAGAGATCCAAGGGATCCTGGTTAGTTGTGAGTATGGGGTTGCCCTCCTCCTCAGCTTCTTCCACTATTCCCTAATTCAACCACAGGGGTCAGTAGCTTCTGTCCATTGGTTGGGTGTAAATATCTGACTACTTCAGCTGATTGGTGGGCCTTTTGGAGGGCAGTCATGCTGGGCTCCTGTCTGCAAGCACACCTGAGTAATAGCGTTAGGCCTTGGAGCCTTCCCTTGCGTTGGACTCCAATTTGGGCCTGTCACTGGACCTCCTTTCCCTCAGGCTTTACTCTATTTTTATCCCTGCAGTTCCTTCAGACAGGAACAATTCTGGGTCAGAGTTTTTGACTGTGAGATGGCAACCTCATCCCTCACTTGAGGCCCTGTCTTTCTACTGGAGGTGGACTCTACAAGGTCCCTCTCCCCACTGTTGGGCATTTTATCTAAGGTCCCTCCCTTTGAGTACCAGAGACCTGGGAGGTAAAACACACTCTTCTTTCAACATCGTATTTTTTCAAAGAATCTTTATTCATTCAAATTAATCATTTTTAAATTTTTGAGATTATAATGTAATTACACTATATTTTCCTTATGTTTCCTCGTTTCTAAAACTTCCGTAAGCCCCCGCTCCCTGCTGTTTCAAGTTTGTGGTCTCTTTTTTCTTTAATTGTTATTGCATGTGTACATGTATGTACACATATATGCCTAAGCATGACCTGCTCAGTCTGTACAATGTCACTTGTTTGTAGGTTTTGAAGGATGACTGTTTGGTACTGGGTAACCCGTTTGTGTGTGTGCTTCTCTCCAGGGACTAGTTCTCTGGCTCCTTGTATTCCCGTGTTGACCAGGTAAAGTTGAGGCTCTTTCCCCTGTCCACTGAGCATGTCTATTGTTTCTCTCCTTTTCAATTCATTTTCGAGCAGCCATGTTGGTGAGAACTATTGGGTGTAGATTCTGACATTACTAGAAGAGACAATCTCATGGCAAACTCCGGTTTTCCACTCTTCCCTATCCTTCTTCCTCATGTTCTCTGAGCCTTAGGTGTAGGAGTGTTTTGTAAATGTATTCACTGAGACTTGGCTGCGTGACTCTGCCTTTCGATTGGTTGTGATTTTCTGTAGTACTTTCAGTCTCCACAAGCCAAAGGACACCTAACAAAAGCCTCCATACCAGACATGAGAGATTCTCTTTGAGATTGTTAGTCAGGGAAATACGAGAGACCCAGAACATTGAAGGCCATTGATAGTGCCATTGTCGTTGGTTGGCCCTTAAAAGTCGAAGGTAAGTCCCTTGTGTTTAACACATCATGCACATCAGCCACAGTACCCATTAGCCCCTGAGCTGGAACTAGTCCAAATGCTTCCTCCATCTGGACACTAATATTATTTTACCAGAAGGAGCCTCCAAAGGAGGAAAAGAATCATCAGTCTAACCCACACTTTAGTCCACCGAAGCACATACAATGAGCAGGGCACACAACCCTAAAGGTGCAGTAGTGGCAGGAATAGCTTGGAGATAACCAGCAAGTCTTACTTGGGCATAGGACCCTCTCAAAGTAACAACACTGGTCACAGAAACCTAATTACCTGCTCAGTTCTAGTGAAATCAAGGATTTCGAAGGAGAACACACAACCAGTAATTTATTAAACCACTGTAATCTCTATCAGCAAATAATTCTAAACATGCTTGCGTATTTATTAATGATAACAATCCCCTCAGAAATTCCCTTCATTCTTTTGCAAATATCATGGCTAAGGGTGCAGTTACAGTTGGAGTCACCTCAGAGAACCTAGGTCCAGATGACTGGTTCTCTGGAAGCTTTAAACTGAGAGGAAGGAAGAAGCACTTCATGTTACTTCTCCTTCAGGCTCGTGTGAGCCGCCTTCCTCATCACCATTATCTACTTTATTTTGGATCTGAATTTTGCTATATTTATATGATATTTTGTTAGTATTTTTAACATCTGATTGGGTAAGCAAATTTAACATGCGATACCCATCTTCCTATAAGGGTTTCCTTATATCAGTGTTTATTTTTAAATATATATATATATATACATCTCTTAAATTAATTTTTCTTTTATAAATTCCATGGTATTCATTTGGCTAGATAAATGTCTGTGTAATATCTATTCAGTTTCCTCTGAGGCCAGCAGAAGACATTAGATCTCTAATGTCTGGAGTTACTGGAGTTAGAGATGGTTGTAAGAAGCCATGTGGGTCCCAGAAACTGGACCTGCGTCCTCTGGGAAAGCAGCTAAGACTTTTTAACCACTGCGTAATCCCTTCAGTTTCTCTCATACCACTTTGCATAGAACAGTTAATGTAACTCGCAGATGCCCCTGAACACACGGAAATATTAAGTTAATGAGAAGACTGAGAGAGCCTTGAAAGCTAGACAACCTGAGTTCTATCAGGGTTTTATTAACTTTCGAAAGCTGTGTTATTAAGGCAGTGCAGAGTTTGCACCAGTAGGCCATTGGCATTCCTCCTGAAAGGCCAACAGTCTTCTTCAAAAGATCAACCACTCAATGAAAATTCACCTGATAGTACTTTTAAGACCAATTTACTCAGATAAAAGCACACACATAGATCAAACAAATACAGGTTCTTTCCTTGTGGCATATGATCAACTGCAATTTGTGACTTGCAAAAGAGATAAAAAAAATGAGTCTTAAGGTTATTGAGACTGAGCACTAGTTATTTAATTATTCATGGTGTTGTAAGTATTAGGCGATCAGTATGTGTACATTTTTAATTATTCTCTAGAAGATTTATTAAATTAGCAAGAAGGGGCTCTCTTAACATGTATCATGTGGTCCGTTTCAGCTTCATTACCTGGACTATTGGATTGTAAGTGAGGAGTACTTAAATATCTATTTATTATCTAATTGCTGAAGAAACCTGATAAATTTAAGTTGCAGGCTCATGGAAAATATAAGATAAATTGAGAAGTAACTGAATGATTGATTCATCTCCTCTAGGGTGAAAAAAAATAGAGAACATAAATGTGTCAAGTCCAGTTACAGAGAATTGATGTTTTATGTAACTCCCTTTGAAGTCAAAATTAAATTTCCTTAAAAGGTTGTATTAAAAAGGAGATGGGATGGAACCATGAACCAACACACCATTACTTTAATAAATCTGGGAGAAAATACATTTTGAAAACTTTTCTAAAAAGTGATATTAAATTGATTTATTCGGTCCTAAGCAGTAATTATGGAATGTGCTTATCTAGGAACCCTCTGCTTCTATTGATCCACATGTTCTCTGATGAAAAGCTCATAATTCATTATGTTCTTGAAGTTTGGGGTTGTTAGAATTATTTATGAGCCATAGCTTCAGGTGCTGGTAACTAAGGTAGTTGAGATGATAATTTTACAATGTAACACAGGGATGGGTTCCCCGAGCCAAGTGTGTAGCAGTTGGATCCCGGAAGTGTGGACACACAGCAGGTAGATTTCTTGTAGGCTTCATAGGCGCTACACTGGACCTTGACTCTACAGAATCTGTAATGGCATTACATCTTTTTTTTTTCTGATCCAGGTTTCCTCTGGAAAATTCATTGATTAAGGAGCAATGGATTTCTTTCTGTCTACACTCTTGACTTTTACAAAGACCTGAACATAGCCTATGGACGTGTGGTTCTATAGATTGTTTCCCCAAGTACTATAAGAATGCATATTTCGAAGCAGTAAAATAAACAGGTCAGAGTAATATCACAGCAATTCCTAGCCAGTTTGCTCTCTTCATTGGTCTTGTGTCCTGACTTAAAGATAAACTGTTTCTTCTTTTTGAGCATTTGACTTTCCATCTTGCATCCTCTTTAAATCCATCCCATTTCCTGTTTACACGGGTGGCACCCACTGCTAGGCAGTCGCCTAGCACTAAGCAATTCAACCTCCTTTGACTTGTTCTGGTTCCTCAACACTTGTATCCAATTAGCCACACTGTCCCATTAACGAGACAACATAACTGCCTCCCATCTGTTTGTTCTCTCAATTCCCAGGGACATAGCTATTTCAGGACTTCATTACATATCTCCGGGACAAAGGCAATCTTCTTCTAAATGGTCTGTCTACCTCTAGCTTCCTCCTCGGCCAATGCTCCCTGCAGCCAAATTAATCTTCCTAAAGCACAGCTCTAATTATGTCATTCTCCGGCCCAAAAACTTGTAATCGCTCCCTTTTGACTCATAAATTAAATTAAAAATCTCCTACTTGGCTATTCTGATGTTGGATAATTTGAGTACAACAACCTGACTTTTCAACTTTGCTAGCCACTAGCCTACGACGTGGTCTTGACAATCGAAACACAGGTTATACATTTAGCTTTCATTAAAAAATATTTTTATTGTTCATTTAATTTAGGATTTGGAACATCTCTTTAAGAAGATTAGTAAAGAAACAATATCCATAAAAATGTCATCTACTCTAAACATGTCATTATCTTATTAAAAGCAGAGATCTTACAAGTTTGGAGATGATAATGATTTCTAAATGAACCGATTTGTCTTTCTAAGACATTAACTCTTCTATACATTTTGCTACCATCGGGATCTTGTAAATGGCTCATCATGGTGTGGAAATCACAGAGTCAAATTACTTAGCAAACACACGCTGTGCTCCTGATCGTGGAAGTCGCCCTTCTACATGTTGGCAGTTTTGAATGGCACCTCAGTTCTTCACTGTGTTGCCGGAGCAGCCATGAATTTGGGGGAACCTCAATGATCTCGTGACCCCTTAGGCATACAATGAAAGGAGAACTGAAATTTCACACGGCCCTTAAGATTACTTTATAGCGACAGAGCCTGCACCATCCAGTGTCATTGATTTAAACGTGCGTTAAAATGCACACACTTCACTAGCCTATGATTCAGAAACAGGAGTTGGAATCACAATAAATTCCCATTCCAGTTGTTTTATCTCAACAGTGTCTCGACTGTTTTCAGCGTCACATAATGTTTCCATCTTTAGATAGGCAAGTGCAGTAGCAGAGAAAACGTGTGTGTGTGTGAGATGAGAGTGTGTGTGTGTGTGTGTGTGTGTGTGTGTGAGTGTGTGTGTGTGTGTGTGTGTGTGTGTGTGTGTGAGGGGGGAGTAGGGATCACAAGTGCAGGATGTTCAGGAGTGTGTGTGTGTGTGTGTGTGAGTGTGTGTGGAGGTGTGTGTGTGTGTGTGTGTGTGAGTGTGTGTGTGTGTGTGTGTGTGTGTGTGAGTGGGTGTATATGTGTGTGTGTGAGTTTGTGTGGGTGTGTGTGTGTGTAACTGTGGGATGCAGTTGTTGTAAGTGACTAACACAGTTGTTTAGAAGACTGTATTTTAGATGTCTGTTGTTGTACGAGGTGAAAATGGCTGTAAGCTTAGAAACCATGGTGTTTTGTTTTGTTTTTTTTTTCTAAAATGAAACAGATGGCAAATACCTTGGGCACAGAACTTGTGTCCCAAACCTTTGGTGTAACTAGAGAGTCTGGACACCTTAGAGTAAAAAAGCCATAGTCAAAATATAAAAAGTGATAAAAGTGACTGCTCCAATAAACTTTTGTTTAAGAACACTAAAATTTAAATTTACCACTTTATTTACAGTTTAAATATTATTTCTATCTGAAAACTCGGCAACTATTCTAAAATGTAAAAGCCATTTTCTAACACAGACACCACATAAAAGTAGTCATAGCATGTTGCTGTCAATTGCAGACATGCCATAAACATAAAATCTATATCGATTCATGTCTTCTGGGAATAAACGGATAACATAAAGTTATGTCAGGTATCTAAGCTGGGGATGTGATCGCTGGTGCAGCATTTCACTAAAATGCGCGAGGCCATGGATTTAATAAGCAGCACCTAAAGTAACAGCAGCAGGTCGTGCTAGACTTAGGAGAGTCAATTTGAAATGAATGTGTTATCATTTACTTAGACGTCAGAGAGGTAGTTGGACCTTTTCTTACCTATAACTCTTTTCTGAGATTGAGATTTCTGAACTCTGTTCAGGAATCTGCAATTTATAAGGCATGGTGGAGGAAATTGATCTTTGTCCTTATTCATCAATATTCAGATATCTGATTTTTTTTTTATGTGAACTTCAGAATCAGATTAAATTGGAGATATGGGGAAACTACCTTGAACAGGAAGGTTAGACTTTGCTTACATGCCTTCGCTTGATTCTGGATTTTATACTCAAAGATATTTACAGTTTGATAGCCCACATCATCTACAATATCTACGACAAATACACTGGATCTAGGTTTTAATTTTTCACACAGGACAAGGAATTTGCCAGGCAACTCTGTGCCATTTTTCAGGAAAAGGAAACTAATGATTTCCTTTAGATCTGAAGCTTGCAGTAGGAGATCATTTTGAGTTATCAGCTTGTCTTCTACATGCCCTTCTCATGACAGTGTTTTCCTTGGGCTCTTTTGTTACATTTTAGGTGAATGAGTCTAATTTAGCCTTGAAATATTAATTGTAGTCTTTGGTGAAATGATGAATTATTGTGCCTGAAGGATATCTGTAAAAACGTGTGCACAAAATACGTGAACTGCATTACTTGCCCGTGTGGTTTAACTATCAACTCATTCAAAACCTTAGTGCCTAAAGAAATTCTGCTCTTTGATTTAGTATTATGTCTTATGTTAACAATATTTTATCATTAAATATTACGTCATTATCTTAGCATTTTATATTATAGAGTGAACAATTAATGAATGTTGTAGATAACACAAGGAACAGAAAATAAGTTCTAGTTTTTGCTTTTTCACGATAGTTTTCATTTTACCACAAATTTTCTCTAAGTATTTTTTGTCTTTCTGTCATCCTCTCTTTTCCCTCAGGGATTGCTGATAATCCTGCTTCATTGTATATCCTTGCGTTGATTGAGAAGGAAAATTTTCAATCTATATCCAAACTGAGGGGCACACCTTGCTGTAAACATTTTGCTAATATTATAAACACCTTACAATTGATTAGCATACCCTCTTGAAAGTGAACATGTGACTATATATTAGGGGATATGTGGTATGAAAAGCAATTTCATGAGAGTTGATTAGAGCTATAGTTTTCTCACTCTTCTTTTTGGAAATACAACTTCAAAATAACTAAACATATATTATAAGCTAATATTTTGGATACTTATATGCAAAACAATATGAAGAGGGATTCATTCTTCAAGAATATATTCTGTGGTTCTAAGAGGATTTACAGAACTGATACTGAACTTAAATTATTTGAATTATAATTTCAGCCTCTTACTGATTTTATAACTCTGGGCTATTACTTAAATTCCTGAAACTTAGATTTCCTGACTATGAATTGATTAAGATATCTCCTTCATACAATGATCTAAAGAATAAGTAAGTTGGTAGATAAAATATATTTATCATAGGTTCCATTATAAGCACAGAGCATGAGTTTCTCCTACTTATAATTATTATCTTTGCTCTTAAAGTCAAGAAAGGGCAGTGACATGTTGGAGCTTCTGACCATCTTCAGCCTGGAACAAGGAGGTGTTTGGAGAAGGCTTTTAAGTAGGTGATGTGCTCGCTCTGTCTAATTTATGGGAACCCAGACGAGTTTGCAAACAAGCTCCTTTCCTGTGAAGATGGGGCTTAGCAGTCTCATTCTGCAGGTCAATGCTCACTTACTATTCTCTTTGCCTGAATTCTCCCAACAGTTGAAAACATATGACTATAATTGTAGAGATATGGTTTTTCCACCAATACTCACAATATTGTGTTCTTTGATTCTCTTGTATAGGCATTTGGCATGAAGGAAAGAAAAAAAAACCACATATTGAAATAAATCTAAAAGAACCATCTTTAAAAACAAACAAACAAACAAACAAACAAAAAACCTCCATAGTCCATTTTCAAGTTTTAGTACTACTCAGAAACGTTAAGGTTACATGAAAATAAATTTCCCGGGGAAGCAAATGCACGTCTCTGACAGCAGGCTTGTATCAGGTCAGATGACCCAAAAGAACAGTCTAGAAATCAAACATGCACAGTGGAACTTTTGATTAAGACACAACTTTGGACATGCTGCAAGGTCCTTGGGCTTCCATGAATAAAAGAGTTTGGCTGCCTAATTAGAATCTTGATTCCCCATTCATATTGGCAAATGTTATTTTGTCTGTGCAACGATGGAAAGATGCTTCCTACTGGGAAAGGTGTGATGAGTCTAAATGAAACCTATAATTCCTGTGATTATAGCCCCTGCAAATGAAAGGATCTGATTTGCCAGGAGTCCTAATAATAGGCAAGACCACAGGGGCAAAATAGCAATCAGAGGTTAGTGAATGTCTTTTACATTTATAGAGAAATCCGTGTTTCTTCTAATTCTGCTCGGAGCCATGCAGTGAAGCTCACGTTTCCAATCACCTGTGATGCCCCCCTGCCCATATTTGCATGGAGAAGGTTTTTATTTATTTATTTTCTTTTATGAAAGATGGTGTGTAGATGAACTTGACAGTTCAAGTCTCAGCTCTGTCTTTGATGAACTTCTGGATCTCATTAACAGCTCTTTACTACCTTCTTTTGTTCTTCTGAGCACCCATGAAAGGGTGCAGTTTATACTCATCGGCTTCCGGGACTTCCTCTTTAATACACAGGCGCCCAAGACAACTAAAGACTAGAACCCAGACTTTATTTCTGCAGTCCATCTGATTTAGTTAAAGGCTAAATTATTCTGAATAACAATTTTCATATATTTTAAAACAGAGCAGTTATCAGAAGACTATACAGGAGGACTCAAAATAATTTAGCTTCTTAAATACGAGGCACTAGAACCTATTTTTTTTTTTTTGAGAATCTGTTTTAAGGGATAGATTTTGAGATTAGAAACACTAAAACATTAGTTAGCTTTACTAATGATTTCAGGTTCATGCTGTCTTAGCAAACGCTGCGCTGGTGTCTTGTGTCTCACGAGTTTTCTTGACAATTAGTAGAAGCATTTTCGGCTTTAAAAAACTATAATACAATGTAAGTGCCAGGTAACATGTTGAATGTAACATGTTCCCCACAGGTTCCTGCTTCTGGACATTTCGACCCTGATAGTGATGTGGTTTGGATAGCTTATGAAACTCTTAAGATGTGGAGCCTCGCGGGTGGGCGTGGTCACAGGGTGGACGTGGTCACAGGGTAGGCATGGAGGCCTCAGAGCCTGATTCAGCTCCCTTTCCTCTTCCCTTTCCTGACTGCAGATACCCAGTGATGAGCTTCCGCTTCCTATCGTGGTGCCTGTTTTCACACATCCCCAGCACCGTGCATTGTATCCCCATTAAACCATGAACCAACATGAACCCTTTCTTACCTAAGTTGCTCCTTGTCAAAACTTGGTCACAGCAGTGAGAAACATAAATTAAAATATTAGCAAATATAGCATCAAACTTTAAGATGTGCCAAGCTCTCTTCTAGTTGGATAGTATTACCTTGTTATTACATGTATGGTTATGTTTTTGAAGCTATCTTTCATATCTTTATTTTATAGTACAATAATAGATTTCAAATACTATTTCCAGAGGGTCATTATTTAGCTGGCAAAAGGTAGGACAGAAGAGAAAACCAGGTACTGAGAATCTCACAACGGATCCCAATCCATACCCCATTGACATGATGCTAATGTAATGTAATGTTAATTAACGATATACTCGTTGTCAGCAGAGACACATCTCTTACATCCAAAGTAAAACAATTAACAAGAGTTAAAAAAAATCATGGCTTGATGCTTTAAAATTGTCACAGTTCTTCACATACAAGAGAATTTGTTTTGAATTTTGGTTTGACTCTCAATCAGTTAGCTGAAGCATCACAACAGGCATAGGTGATGATCTGGTTGGGGTTTTGATGGTGACCTGGGGCTGTATGGTCATAACACAAACATCTGTGGTTCTTAGACAGGCACGCTCATTACTGGATCACTAAACTTCCAACAAGCATTTTAGTTCCTTCCGTACCTTGTAATAGGATTATTATACTAATCCATTTATAAATGCTAAAACTCTGCAGCCCTCCACACTGTGATATAACACCAGTTATATCTACTAAGAATCCTTTAAATTATACTTTCTTATACCTACTGACATTTCAAAATCTGGTTTTCTCTAAGTTGGAAAATGAACAATACTAATTCTTGGGTAACATAAATTATAAAATTTTAGTGATCTATTATTTACTTTTAAAATTAGGTTTTTAGTTCCTATAGAAGTAGAGAAAATAGTTCCTACATTTGAGTCCATAAAAATCAATATTTATTGGAAGATACATGGCTTAGGTTTTCAATTGCTGTGAAGAGACACCATGACCAACTCTTATAAAGGACAACATTTAATTGGGGCCGGCTTACAGGTTCTGAGGTTCAGTCCATTATCATCTTTGCAGGATGCGTGGCAGCATCCAGTCAGGCATGGAACTGGAGAAGCTGAGAGTTCGACATCTTGTTGTGCAGGGCGACAGGAGAAGACTAGCTTCTAGGCAGCGAGGAGAACGGTCTCTTAAAGCCCACGCCCACAGTGACTCACTTCCTCCAACAAGGCCACAATTACTCCAACAAGGTCATACCTCCAAATAGTGTCACTCCCTGGGCCAACCATATTCAAACTACCACAATCCATGCTAGGTTTGATTTGGGTTTATTGTTGTTGTTGTTGTTGTTGTTGTTGCTTTTGATAGCTCAGATGATAGTAAAACAGCTTCAGAGAAGGCAGTGTGAAGTTAAACACTAAAGGTTGTGGGCAGGAGAGCCAGTGTGAAAGGACTGTGGCTTCTGAGCTGAGAGTCTCCTAAATGCTGTACACAGAAGTATGCTAGTACGTTATGTCTGCCTGTGGAAAACATAGATCTGAAGCCTCATGTTTTAAGAAAACCAGGCCAGTGCTTGTTTAACTCAGCATCTCAAAGAAGTGGGTGGAGCTCCTTCACAAAACCACAGTTGTGGCTGTTTCTATGGAACACAGTTGTTGCTAACATCTCTCCAAAGGAAGTCCATAGTTAGGGAATTCAGAAGTGAATTGAAACCCATTGTAATGGTTTTAAATATATCATTTTCTTACTTCTCCCACCCCCTGATTCACCACTAATCCCCCACCTTCCAATACACCACTGGACATCTTTATTTCTCCACTTGGATTTGCCTCTAGACTTTTTCCACATCCTGAATACAAAATTTCACAAAGTAGACACCAGCTGTAAAGGATTAAAGATGGAGAGAAGCTCACTGCTAGTAAAGACTATTGACTAATCTAAACTATGTAACCACTGCGTGTCCTCCCAATTTCCCTGGGGGATGGGATAAAATGTAATTTTTTAAACTAGAAGATATATTTTCTTAGGAACCAAAGGGACTGGGGACACCAGGAGAACATGGCCCACAGAATCCACTAAGTAGGGCTCATAGGGACTCTTAGAGAAGGAAAAAGCAATCACAGAGTTTACATGGGTCTGTGCTTGCTCCTCTGCATGTATGTATGTTACGGTTGTTAGCTTGGTGTTTGTGTGGGGCCCCTAACAGTGGGAGTAGGGTGTCTCTGACTCTTTCTCCTGCTCTTGGAATCCTTTTCCTTCTACTGGATTGCCTTCCTCAGTCTTGATATAAAGGTCTAGTTTTATTGCATCTTGTTATGCTTTGTTCAGTTGATATTTCCGGGAATCCTGCTCTTTTCTAAAGGGATAAGTGAATCTGTGGGAGAGGGAAGATAGAAGAACAGGGATTAGGATGAGTCAGGAGAGAGGACAACGTGGAAGCCCTACCCTGACACGGCTTGAGTTAACAAGAACCAGAGACTAGACATAAAAAATATAACATTAAATTGACTCTTAATGATATTCTTTTATACTCATAGATTGATGACTTACTCAGCTATCACCAGTGAGATTTCTTCCTGTAGCATATGGGAACACATATAGAGACCCGCAGCCAGACATTATAGAAGGAGAATGGGGGATGTCAGAAACATATATATATATATATATATATATATATATACACAGATAGATAGATAGATAGATAGATAGATAGATAGATAGATAGATAGATAGATAGATAGATAGAGATAGAGAGAGACTCTGGAACACACACTAGTAAATGGAAAATATCCCTCAAATCCCTCCCCTCAGAGCTCAGGGAACCATGTGGAAGAAGAAGCAGAAAGCATGTAAGAGACAGAGAATATTGTGGACACCAGGAAAACAACGCCCTTTAAATCAACATACTCAACGCTGATTCGAACTCAGAGACTGAAGCAGCAATCACAGACCCACAGGGCTTTGTACTGTGAGTTTCAGTTGAGTATTTTTTTGGAACTCTTAAATGTGTGAACAACTGGGCCTCTTATTCTTGTGCTTTCTCTTGGGGATCTTTTATTTTTCTGTTTGTTTGCCTCGTCTAACTTCAATGTGATGGATTTTGTCTTCTCACATTATATTGTATTTTGTTATATTTTGTTATCTCTTAGAAGCCTGTTCTTTTGTTTTTTATTGGTTATTTTATTTATTCACATTTCAAATTTAATCCCCCTTCTGGTTCCCCCCCCACAAATTCCCTATCTCCTCCCCCTGCCTCTGTGAGGGTGTTCCCCAACCAACACCCCACTCCTGCTTCAGTGCCCTAACCTTCCCCTACACTGGGGCATCAAGTCTTCACAGGACCAAGGGGCTTCCCTTGCATTGATGCCAGATAAGGCCATCCTCTGCTACATGTGCACCTGGAGCCATGGGTTGCTCTTTGGTTGGTGGTTTAGTTCCTGGGAGTTCTGGGGAGTCTGGTTGGTTAGTATTGTTGTTCTTCCTATGCGGAAAGAGTGGAGCAGAGACTGAAGGAAAGGCCATCCAGAGACTGCCCTACCTAGGGATCCATTGTACCTGCAGACACCAAACCCAGACACTATTGCTGATGTCAAGAGGCCTATTCTTTTCTAATGAGAAAACAGGAAGGAAGAAGATCCTGATTAGAAGGGACATAGTAAGGAACTAAGAACTATTTAGATTATCATGTATGAGGATAAAAATCTATGTTTAATAATTGTTTTACAAGAAATTCCAAGTCAGGCTGGCATGGAATTTTCCATGTAGACAAGGGTAGTCTTGGGTGGTAGGTTTAGGAGGGAAAATAAAACTATGACATGAAAATGAATAATATAATTAAGAAAATAAAAATTTAGATTGCTATTTTAAAATTAAATCTTTTTTTTCACTCAGGCCTATAAAACTCCAAAGCCATTATATGATATTTCTATAATACTATAGCTTTCAAGCCCAAAAGATTAATGTATTGTCTGCAGACAATCCCATGTGGCTAAGATATGGCTTAAATTAACACAATAGAAACTTTTGTCTATGAAAAATTTCAAGAAGAAGCAATTCTCATCTCTAGCGACACACTAGGGGGATCCTAAAAGTTCGTGGCCTTGATTGAAAAGAAAACTCCAAAATGACAAAATTGTGTTTGAGATCCTCCAAGCCATATATGTAACTTCAGATCCTAAAGTGCTTTATTCAAATGCTGAATTTCTGCTGTTGCAAACGTCTTGAGACATGTTTGCTTTCCCTTGATTCTAAATGCCTTTGATTACCATCCTTGCATTTTTCAGATTATTTAATTCTATGACATTAAAATTAATATCGATAATGGTCTTTCCTTCTGCTCTCTATGGTGGAAAGAAATACATGAGCTGGTCTGGAATAATTTGAAATCATTTAGTGTAAGGCGCAGGAACCATCTCTGGTACACCCCAGGAACAGATGGCAACAATAAAATCCGTTTTCTGAATTGATTGCTTGTAATTTCAGATCAGAAATCATTGCTGGTTTGAGGGCAGTATGAAAGATATTGTGTAAGTTTCGGGTACTGAACTTAGAAGTTAGTGCTGCCGACGTTTCCTCGTGGTTCCACCTCACCAGCGTTTATGGATAACCTGGGTAAAACTGACTTGTCCTCCTCTCTTCATAGACACAGTCTGGTTTCAGTCAAGATGCACAAACAAAGGACAACGGAATAACTCTCAAAACTTCGCAAGGCATTAGTAGATCTTCAGTGAAGATTTTTCGTAGGGCCATCTAAAGACAATATACCACCCAAAAGAGGAAAACGTCCTAAAGGTCTTACATACCTGTGGCTGTAAACTTCCCAATATTATGTCTATTATGAAATCGCTGTTTTCAAGACAAAAATTCATAACAGGTTTCCTGGTCTTCAAACTAGCTTTGACTTCCCACACTCCATAGAGATTCCAGCTCTCATAATGCTTTCAACGTTGGGTAAAAATAGCATCAGTTAACTATGGATGATACATGAAAGACTTCCTTCTTCATTATCCTTCTTTTTAAGTTTTGCAATTGTGTACTTCCTCTAAAACTGCTAACTGACTAAGTGATCTTGTGTGTGCTACTATACTCCTCCACACCTTGCTCTGTTCAAATCCAGGCAATTTACCTGCTCCTTTGAGATGTGTTTATGACCATGGACTCTCAACACCACAACACCGGCAATCTGGCTCTGTTAAAGCTATTGTTAAAGAATAAACGTCTTTAATGACCTGTGTGGGAACCATACTTTCAATCATATGGACATTCTAAGCCATAAAATTTGAAGTTCTGCTAAGTGTCCAAAAAATGCTAAATAGAGTTTTAGTTTTCTTTGCGTAACTGAAGGTGTGTGACCTTTTGTTTTGGGATACAAGGACGTTTGCACAAAAAAAAAAGTCATTAGTCCTATTCCCGCAAATAATTAGCCATTTTTCTAGCCAGGTGCCAGATAGTAAGATTTTAAAGATCAATAGTGACTAGAGTTTCAGAGCAGATATTAATATAAAATAGTATTGACGTCATAGTATATATTTCTAGACTCTCATAATGAGCAGAAGTAATGCAACACTTCACATTCATCTTCCTTTTTCCTTCTTAAACAATCTTCTTTGTTAATTCATTTCTTTAAGGCAAATGTGGGCCCATTCTTCTGTTCTTGAGTCAATAGAAAACAATTTTTTAACTTTGTATATGTGTATTTAAAGGGGGGTATCTGGTAGCATTTCCCTACCTTCAAATAACAGAGAACTAACATTGAGATAAGGGTTGGGCAACATTAAAGGCCGGGTCAAAGCTTTGTCTTCTCTCCTTACTGACACAGAACTGATACCTAGAACCTGGTATGTCCTTGGCCAGCCCTCAGCACAGGAGAACTTAGTGTAGTACCTGAGGCCTTTCTTGATATCCTAGATGATAATATTATGCAAAATCTTCAGTTCCCTGTGTTTTCCATTTGTTCCAGTGCACTGTCACAAAGTCTTTTGGCTTCTGGCCCTCTTTTAATTGTCCCTGTCAGTGAGGGGAATGACCGTGCATATGAGATGAAGGATAGCAGATGGCTGAACAGTTTAACATACTGTAAAGAATGATGAGTTTAAGGCACAAGGAAAGTAAAACTGTATTTAAGATGAACGACCAGAAACTATTCAAGATTCATGGAGTCGCTAGACTATAAACTGGGGCAAAGATTTTAAAGACTGGAAAACTCGTGAAAGAGCAACAAGAAATGGCAGACATTTCTATCTCAGTAATACCCCAAATCAAAGCCTGATTTTAGCCGTATGCTCAGCATCTATGTGTATCTCATTTAGGTCTTTGTCTAAAAAAACTGATGTTTGAAATCAGAGCACACATGGAAGGCAATCTATTAGACTACCAAACACCGTTTAGGACATGGGTACATGCATTCGTTATCTTATTTTGTGACTGCTTACATTACACATGCAAAATATATTCCGTTTTATAATTTAGTTCACATGAAATTTGTGGACATGTTGAAAAAACATTAGGAATGCGATAATACAGAATAAATTGCCAGTCCTCTTATCATTTCACATATATACATTCAGGGCTTTCTATGCTAATGTACACAGTACTATCGTGGAAAGTGGAAATGACTATTAAATATTGTGTATCCTCTCTTCTGCATAATACATTTCTGCTTTTCTCTAATTTTATTGATATGTGAACTTGTGTCAATAGCAGTCAATGATTATGAGACTGAAAATATAGTTATTCTAGTCAGGAAAGTGCACTAAATCTACGAAGTGAATCATATGCTCATGAACAATAACAATCAACCAGACCCCCAAAGCTCCCAGGGGCTAAACCATGAGCCAAAGAGTACACATGGAGGGACCCATGGCTCCTGCCGCCTGTGTAGCAGAGAATGGCATTGTCTGGCATCAGTAGAAGCCCTTGGTCCTGTGTGCTTGATTCCCCAGTGTAGGGGAATATCAGGGCAGTGAGGAAGGAGTAGGTGGGTGGTGGGGGTAGCACCCTCATAGAAGCAGGGGAGGGGGCATGGGATATCGGATTTCTGGAGAAGAAACTGGAAAAAGAGATAATTTGAAATGTGAATACATAAGATATCCAATTAAAAAGAAGTGGTCTGTGTTGTTCCATGTGGTGTTTACAACCAGACATTTTGAATTAGATAGATATTGTGGTGGTTTTGTAAGTTCAACAGATAAAGAAAGAAAAACTCATGGTCAGTTTGTCTATTGGACAGAGAGTTTTCTACTGAATAGCACAAAGCATGCATGCTCTATAGCAGAGCTGGGGAAGCTATACAATCCCTCGTAGTCAATTACCTGAAAGAGAAGCAAAAAGTCCTGCATCCTTATCTGCCGAGGAAGCGAGAACGAAAGACACACATGAAGTGGACGTCAATGGAAGTTTAAATATGCAAAAATAGACAATAAAGCAAAAGATGTGTGTAGCTGACCCTTCCAATTTCACATACAAGGATAAGAGAGGCAACGACTACTTTAGAAAGAATCTGGGTATAACCCTAAAAGCCTACCAGTCGATAAGCATTCAGTCTACTCATTTATTACTCAGTGTATAGTGTGGTGATACATATATACATATGTACACAATACATACATGCATATATACATACATACACATAATCATAAAATAAAAGATTTATCCCCTGTGCTTCTAGTACTAGCTCTATCAACATTCACCCGCTTCTGAAGCCTTACATGAATCCAGTCTATCTCAGCAGACATGGCACACAACTGTAGCTTCACACATGCTTTTCCATATGCTTCCTACTGTAGCCAGTCGCTTGGAGTTTAGTCTGCTCCTAATTGTCCATTTAATTTATAGATGTGAGTTAAAGTCCAGTTCCTGAGAGCTCCATGGGTAAAAGCTCTTGCTTTGCAAGCCAGAGAAGCTGGGTTTGACCCATGGAAGCCATGCAAGGGTTGGAGGAGAGAACTTCTTCACAGATCTGTTCTTTGATACCCATGTGATCAAGTGGCAGTTTTACAATATTCAGATTGACACTGTTGAGACTAAAGAGAGAAATAAGAATTTTCTCTTTCTCTCTCTCTTTTTTTCTCTTCACATTTCCTTCATTTCCCTTCAGAAAAGAGCAGGTTTGTAAGGGATATTCACTGAACACCCCATAACAAATTATAATAAAACTTAGGCACAAACCCTCATAACAAGGATTATGTAGAGAAACTTTTGTAGAAATGCAGGGGCTAAGAACATAGCAAGGCTAACCTGACAACTTTATGAGTATCATAATTTATATGTAATTGGAACTAAATTGGCGATGTCTTTGAAATGAATGTATACATTTATGTAAGAACATATGTAATCATGGATTTAGGAATTGAAAGCATAGTGGTTCTCAGAAGGATGCTGCAATATGGAAAGGGGTGAAATGTAAAGAAAAGAATTGAGAGAGCAGGGAAGAATCAGCTTGATAATCAAGGTCTGGAATTAGGAATTAAAGTCATATGTATATGTTTATATATAATAAGATTATATATAAAAATATATAATATATAAATGATAGCAAATATATTTATATGTATAGAATATCACATATACAGTATATATGCATATACCTATGTACACACACGTGCACACACACACACACACACACACAGAGGGGTATCTGCAGATACCCCTTTCTTCCATCATCTGCCCTGATCCCCTTGTCTTGTCTCTCATAAACATAAGCTATAAACACAAGAAACAAGTGTTTTCTCCTTGAGTATTTTCAGTGAAACAGTAGAGGGATAAAAACGCTTACATACTAAAATTATCAGTTTCTCTGAAAGTAAAGTTACTGAATCTTTTGTGTCAGACTAGTGGTGGAAATCATACCTTTAAATTTTTTCATACTATAGTAGTGAAAGTATTGCAGGTTTCCAGTTTAGGAGATAAAAGTAATTAGACTTCGAAGCTCTGAGTTAAGACAAGTAAAATAGAGACTAAAAATATATCCATAAGCCCTTTCCATTTTCCAATAATGTTTTTTTGGTCCCATCTTTTCCTGTTTGGATGGTAATGTTGATATTGTGGTCCTGACTCTGAAATATTTTTTGTTTTTCTTTTAAAGATTACATAAGAAATTTGCCTTGAGTCCTAATTTTGAATTTTTAGAACTAAGAAATTAGACTTTTTTCATTATGGTTACCCTTTGGGACATAGGGGTCAATTCTTTCATATAGGCTTTTGATGTTTGCTCCTCAATTTGGGGACAATAACAGAGTGTAGGCTAACAACAGAAGGTCAGAACATCTAATGGTTGTAAAGCTCCTAACCTTTTCCTCTAACAAACAACAAATCAACAAAGAAACAGCAAACAAACTTTCAAACGAATGACATTAAACCTCAAACACGTTTTAAACATCACCTTTGAACCCATGGAATCTTTGATTTATAAGAAGTTAATTTACATCAGCAACTGAATGTTATTTAGAGGATATTTTTAACAAATATTTATTGAGGAACTGTTAATTCCTCTCTGAGAACTGTAGGACCTGTCTGAGGTCCTGAATAGATACTTAAATAATATAGAAGTAGGTGCTGTCTTTTTTAAAAATAGACTTACTTACTCATTGCATTTCGTGTTAATGTGTGTACCTAAGCATTTCTTTTCTTTTTTATCTTCACTGGATAATTTTGTGTTTACATATGCTCCCTCTCCCACCTCATTGGCATTCCTCTACACTGGGGATATTCCAGGACCATCCCTCCTAAATAATATGTAATACAATTTTGAATATAAACTTTTTGAAATTTATGATTGACAAGATGTGTCCCTGATCTCTCTCTAGGGGGGTCATAACATATTGATTTTTTTCAATTGCCATCTATGCATGGTTGCCCCTAGGTATGTCTATGTTTACTATTTAGATATCAACTCTTCAGACTAGTTTGATTGACTAAATGCAGCAACTAAACTAAATAGATTTTTTTCACAATCTGTAATTCTATTATGTGACTTATGAAATAAAATTAACATTTTATTATTATTATTTTCTAATTTTATTACTCTAATTTTATTGAGATAAGATGCCACCAAATATAATGAACCAATAATGATCTTATATCATAAATATTTTCTTTAAATCTATAGCAATTTTCTAAAAGCCATTCTGTTATATTAATCAATTCTTTCTTATTTTATATCAATACAATAAGACAAAGAGCCCAACAAACAACAAACAACAAAGAAACAGCAAAACTTACTGACATTACCTCATTAAACCTCACCTCTAAACCTGGCTTTGTGGCATTGAAAATATTTTAACACATAAGAGAATTTTCATTAGTTAAAATTATACACGAGCACATAATTTGCAGGATATTCGTCCTTAAAATAATATGGAATACAATTTTGAATATAAACTTTTGAAATTTATATTGACTGTGTCATCAGGGCATATATGATTTTTTTCATAGTTTACTATTTATGAATTTCTGCTAATATAGACACAAGCACTCCCATGTGACTATGAAATATTATTATTATTATTATTACTATTATTACTATTATTGAGATAAGAGCCCTGAACATGAGATCTGGCAGTGTTCTAAAGCTCACGATTCTGTGCTGTCAGCTCTAAGCAGTGGTATAAATGACCTCTAGGACTGGACCATCTTTCAGAGTTACAGATTCCACTTTAGTTTCTCATTTACTTCACAGTTCACAAATGCGCTAAGAGAAATGATAGGAACGACAGAAGAAACCTAACGAGTAGCTTATTTTGTTTTCAGAATATAATAACTGAACATAATCATGTGCCCCTTAATAATGGTGAAATATTCTAAGAAATTAATCTTTAACTGGTTTCATCAGTATGCGAGCGTACTAAGAATGTGCCTACAGAGGTCTCTGTTGCATGTAGCTTTTGCTAACCTGCCTAAGCTCTGAGAACGGGCCGTGCTACTAGCCCCCACCCAGCTTCCCTTGAATCCATGGATTGAAAAAAAAAACAAAAACGGAAATACAGTTATTCAATTCAATTTGTTTTTTCACAAAATTGCTGGGCGCTGCCTGGAGTAGCGTGCTCTTACCATTATTCTTTTCACCTCTTGACCTGCCCTAAACTTTAGCTGCTCAGTTACATCCTGGTCGCAGCTAAACACCCCTGACTACCCACCTATAGGAGTGGCCTGTGTGGCCACTAAGTTTGCGATCTCACGATCTCACGTGGCTGGTCACCTGTGCTCCCTCCAAAGCATGACGAACTTTGCCCTACTTTCCTTGCATCTGTCTGCCTGCCTCCAGGGACCCGGAAGTTCAACCTATCCCTTCTGCCCAACCATTAGCCCAAGGCTTCTTTACTGACAGATCAAGAACAAATTGGGGAATAGGACCTTAGCATCAGACCTACCCCTAAAGGTCTAGAGTCTATAGCCTATTGAATACCATGGTCCCAAGATAAAGCGAATTGCACCACAGATATTAACCGAGTATGTCACTGTATTGAATACTATAAGCGGTTGTAAGATGTGGCATGTGTGTACCTAAACATAACGATAAAGGAAAAATATACAGACATTTTCAGTTCCAACACTACCTTACAGAAACACCCTTATGTACGCAGCACATCAATGCCTAAAAAAATCTTGTATTTGAGGATCACCACTAGAGAAATAAAATTGGGCCACTGGCCCCAAGCATAACACAGTTCATCATTTGCTATAATTAAATGGCATATGCCACCTAGACCCCACGGTAAGATTCAATTATCCCTTACAATGGCAAAGAAACCTGCTGTGAATTTGCTTTCCTAAGATCTGGAGGATGCAAATGGACCTGGGATGAATTGATCGCATGTAAAACCTTCCTTTCGAGGAAACCAACGACCTTAATTGAAGCGTCTCACAATATTTGATTTGCTTTCTCCCTATAACCAAATGTTCCAATTAAACTCATTTGTGTTAACACGTCAGAGACCATTTCCAACACTTTGTTTAAATGACCACAGGCTTCAGCCAGGAATATCAGACTCAGACATCAGAGGACACAGTCTAGACTCTGGGCAGCCTGTGCACCGAGTATAACAGGGCTCTTTATCTTTCCCTTGTGGGAGTTCTCATTAGTGACTATCAGCTTTTTATTTTATTATTATACTTGAAACAAAAATTCTTCCAGGGAGAGCTAATCAGTATCCACAGTGGAAAAACAAGATTCCAAGGAAATAGTCCATTTGAGGATGGACCTAACTTCACACATATTAATGGAACAATGACAATAGTGGCCCTACTTACCTTCAACACCACTAAAATGTTGTATAAACAGATCTGAAATTCAAGGTCATCTCTTTCTTGGGATTCCTTGTCCATGCCTCTATGAAAAATACAAAGAGGAATAATAATTTCTGATGTAGTTATGCTGTTACTTTAAGATCTGACATATTAATATCAATCAAAATTTAAGCAACTAGAATTGTTGTGGGACACAATGAAGTCCTAACACATATTTGAACTTTGAAGAAACCTGCTTATCTCCTAGATCAGTTCTAATTTTGGGAAGTTGTTGATTTATGGCAATAAAGCTTCTTAGTGGGAAGTACTGACTGGGAATCGCAGAAACTGAATCACTGATATTTGAAATTGAAAGAAAGAATGCCACCGAACATGGAAATTTCATCCAAGATCATACAGCTATTTTTAGACATAGATAATAAAGTAAGACTTTACTATTTCCAATCTTCTTTGTTTTAGAGACCCAATATTTGGAGACATAGTAATTTCTCTCTCTTATACCTCAATTTAGGAGGAACTACTTAAGTATAAAACGATTTCACGGTGATTGTACAGTGGTAAGCAGTCAGCATAGTGACAGAAGTTAATTGTTGCTTTTAATGAAGGTTCAAAACAATATCGGTAGTTGTATGTAAATACATTCTCCAAATGAGCACTGAATCTTTAGTCATAGGGCTACTTCAGGTCCTGCCAAGTGTAACCTCACTCTGGATATTCCAACATGGCTACTTACTGAGAAGGCAAATCTGTACTTAGAGACCTAGGTATCTGCACACCTCATTTATGACTCAAGACCATGTAATGGAAAATAAATCATCATTCTTGCCACAGACTATTTACTTCACCATGAGTTTGCTCGTGTGTGTGTGTGTGTGTGTGTGTGTGTGTGGGTGTGTGTGTGTGTGTGTGTGTGTGTGTGTACACAGGGCAGAGAGAAGTAGACATGCATGTTCCTGTGGTCACTGACAGAGGAAGCCTTCAGGAATCACACTCTCCTTCTGTCTTATTCAGTTGAGGCAGACTTTTTGTTGAATGGGCAGCTAGCCTGGTAGTAAAGAAGCCCCCGCCATCCTTCTGCCCCTGCTACCTCCACAATGCTATGATGGCAGGCCTGTGCAACCACTCCTTGCCTTTATCATGGGATTTTCATTTAGGGACCCAGAGTTGCACAGCAAAAAATCTCTTGCCACCAAGCAGTCCCCATAGCCCCATGACTCTACTTTTTTAAGCTGGGTCTTTGAAACTATTCTTTCTTCTTTTCTTCTCCCTAGTAGAAAAGATGTTGAAAATGCACACAGCTTTAGTTCTTTTCGAGGAGGAAAGGCTTAAGGACCTAATCTTTTACTCCAGGACCAAAAGAAAATCACCCAGTAAGGAATAGTCTCTCCTTTGTGATTTAGAAGGTTTCTTTGAACTAGAATGTTTCGTATTTAATAGCAGAATAACTTCTTAGAGGAGTAGAGCTAGTCTCTCACTTGGTGTGAGTCTCGGGACCATTCTCTTGGTTGATAGGACAGTTTCCACTCTGGCTTTTGTCCTAGTAAATAATAACCATGAACTATCCCATTTTCAATAATTTCTGGAACTTTTTAACTATTATCACCCGCAAACGCATGATCACTGCATAGAGAAGAAATAAGCAGAAAATGATGAAGACATAATTTTTAAAAATATCTGTAAGAAAGGAAGAAGGTTAGTTCCTACATGTGTGGAACTAAGTAAACAAGACAACTTGTTATGAAATTGAAGAATAGACCGTAATGATACAAGACCTGGTTTGTTAGAATAAAGGCTTTCCTCACACAGCTTCTGGGTAATTACCACTTGACAGGTTGTAAAACACATAAATACATTTAAATGGCATATATAAACAAACGATCTGCTTCAAAATTTAATTTATACCTCTTTAGACTGGGCTATCCCAAGCACCTTGAGTTACTATTTAGGTGAGCATTTGCAAGGCCTAATGAAACCCACAAGGCAAGGTTGTTTCACCCAGAAGAAACTGCACCTCACCTCTAACAAGGAGCTATCACTTTTTTTAGCATGTTTTCCTTGCGTTGCTTCAGGAAGTAAAAGGCATGGCTCTGTAATCCATGTATCTGATCTGTGTCTTAGGTTTTCTCTCTGTCAGGTGGAGTCAGTAGGAATGGAGTCCTTATAGGACTGCTTTGCATGTGTGAGTTGATTCATACTGAGTGACTGGGAATATGCTTTGGGTAGGTATGCTCAGCCAATGGGAGCTGTTAGTAATGAAACCCATTTAATGCCCTTAATGTTATGATTATCTCCAAGTTCAATTATTCCTCAATACCCAATAATTTGTTACATGTGACTCCTTTGTAAAATATCAATCTGTAAAGATTTCAACTGGCATTTTCACTTATCTAAGTAAATAGGAATCATTCTATTTTTAAAACTTGTACTCCTTTGCTATTCCCCTTCTTCGAGATTCATAGAATAGCTTTCAGTCTGGTGCTGCTTAATTGATAAAGTCACCAATAGAATGATTTTTTAATGTGACAAAGGTTACCTTCTAACAACTGGAAAATGGAATATTGTTAAACATACTAGGAAGACTTACCAGATATAACAACCTCAGTTCACTCTGAACTATTGAATAAGGATATTTTTAAACAGATTTATAATTGTTATATTGGTATTGTTGCACTAACTGAACATATACTTTGATCTTTATCCTTCTAACAGATAGTTTCAAATATAAAGCCAATCTCATCAAACCTATCGCATTCAGGATGTACCAAGGTCTTACATTGTAATTATCCAGCCTAACGCCAAGGGTACCTAATGGTTCTTCAAATGGGAAAAGATCGAGTTTGCACAGAAATGGACCGTGCTTCTGAAAGTCTGTAAACATAGCAGGGAGCTGCGTATTCAGTGGTCCTTTTAGGTTGAATGTTTTATCTGTGATGCAAAACACTTTGCACAGGTCTGGAATGGCCCAGCAGGAATTAGTTTGTAGCTTGGCTTGATGTCTGCAGACAGAAAACTAAGAGCTGATGTATTTTGTAAATGGTATTTTTCAAAAGTTCCAGAAAAGCTGGAGTATTTTGGCCATGTTAACCAGGTACAAAATTTATAGGAAAATGAGGGATCAAAGCTGAAGGAAAAAGAAAATTCTCTGAGGATTTTCTGATCTTCAGACACCAACCTGTTATTTGGACCAACGGCTGTGAAGTAGAAGAGAAAGAAGAGAGTCAGAAAACAAGAAGGATGGGGAATATAGCACAACATAATATCTCACAGCTTTCATTTTTTTTCCACCTAACGTCCAAGTTGCTCTTGTGTATTATAGGGAAAGTCAGCAATTCTCACATCACTTCCAATAGAGGAAACAGGTCAAAGAGAAGGAAGACTGCTTAGCGATGGGCAGAGCCAAGGGCAATGATGCAAATACCCTACCATGAAATTTATGTTTCAGAGGGATTGAGCTCACTATCACCCTGCCTAGCTGGACTAACTAGTCATCTGCAATATCAGTGACCTCTGATCATGGGACACTTATCAAGAGCCACCCAAAAGCTAGAACACTCTTAGTGACTGGAGAGAAAATAACCACAGCAGAATGTCCGTCACACTGAGGGGTGGGAGAAAGATGTGTGAAGGCAGCAAGGAGCACCACTGGCGATCTGAGAGAAGCTATATTAAAGATTCCTCTTTATCCCAGTGTGCCTGGGCAGGGCTGGTGTCATTCTGCTTTTTAAGGTGGTTCTTGTATTACTCCTAGGAAGAGCCTTGTTTGAGGTAAATTAAAGAACACACATGGTATGTACTCACTGATAAGTGGATTTTAGGGAAAAAAGCATAGAATACTATGACACAACTCATGGACCATATGAAACTCAAGAAGAAGGAAGACCAAAATGTGGATGTTTCAGTCCTACGTAGAAGCGGGGACAAAATACTCACAGGAGGTAGAGGGTGGGAGGGACTTGGAAGGAAGGGAAGAGGGGGTGGGGGAAAAGTAGGGCAGGATCAGGTGTGGGAAGAGAAGGGAGAGATGTACAGAGGGTCAGGAAATTGATCCGAAGTATGTGTCAGTGGAGGATGGGAAACTGGGGTTAGCCACCATAAAGTCCCAGATACCAGGAAAACAAGAGGTTCCCAGGACCCAACAGGGATGATATTAGTTGAAATACCCAACAAAGGAAAGAACCTGGAGAGATCATATCCAGAGGTTAGGTACGGTTCCTGGTTGAGGGATGGGCCCACCCATCCATCTCAGAAATTTTACTCCCATCTAAAGGAAATACAGGGACAAAGAGTGGAGCAGGCTGAAGGAAAAGCCATGGAGAAACTGCCTCACCTGGGGATCCATTCTGTATGCAGCAAGCAAACTGAGACACTATTGCTGATGCCTAGAAATGCTGGCTGACAGGATCCTGATATAGCTGTCTCCTGAGAGGTTCTGCCAGGGCCTGACCAATACAGATGTGGATGCACACAGCCAGTCATCAGTCTGATGACTGAGCACTGGTACCCCAGTGGAGGAGTCAGGGGAATAACTGAGGAGTTGAAGGGATTGCAACTGCATAGGAAGAACAATGTTATCAGTCAACCAGACACCCCCAGACTAAACTACCAACCAAAGTGTACACATAGAAGGACCCATGGCTCCAGAAACATATATAGCAGAGGATGGCCTTATCTCGCATCAATGGGAGGAGAGGACCTTGGTCCTTTGAAGGCTTGATGCACCAGCGTAGGGAAATTCTAGGGCGGTGAGACAAGAGTGGGTGGGTGGATGGGGGAACACCCTTATAGAAGCAGGGGGGAGGGGGATGTAATAGTGGGTTTTCAGAGGGCAAACTGGGAATGGGGATAACATTTGAACTGTAAATAAATATAATAACCAATAGAAATAAAAAAAGATTTATATTGCTTAGCTTTATACAATCTACATTAGAAAAGAAAACACTTTCTGACAAAATTGTTTTACAAGAATCAAATACCATATACTGTTTAATGAATTTTTCAAACACTTATAAGACTTAACATATAGTTAGTATTGTCTGTATAGTCATTAAATAATATTTTTAAATTCCAAATTTATTAATGCAATAGGCCACCCTTAAAATTTTCAGTCTTCTCTCTTCTATTAGATTGATTTGAACATCTTAGCACAGTAACTTAGGAATTGCATACAGGTCATCTATCTCTCCATATTCACTAAGAATAAAGACATGAAGCATACCTCATATGTTCTCAGCCATATGAAACTGCTTAGAATCCTTGACAGAGCATGCTATGCCAAGTCGCTGTGCCGGGGCACAGTCCATTCCTAATGGTTCCACTGCCTTGCTTCTAATTTTGATATCTATGTACTGTTCACTGAACAAACAAGCAACCATCAAGAAATTAAAAATTTTCGTCATCAAGAACAAAAACAAAAACTAAACAAAACCCTTCCCTAAGCTTAAAGTTGCATTTAAGCCTCATTCCACTATCGTACAATCCCTAGATAACTGTTCATCGTACCCCATTACAGGCTCGATATATATGATCTGTTATTGTCATTTAGACGTGGTTATGAAGAGTGCAAACAATTCTCTTCTATGCCTTACCTAACTCCCTATGCATATTTAATAAGTATTAGTGGAAATGAATTCATGAATATTTCAATGAGCAGCAGAGAAGTTTCCCAAATGAACAGGGGTAGAAGTCACAAAGGCTTAGGTGGTCAGGAACACAAGAGAAATACAGGGAAATGCCAGATCATGAGGTGACTATAGCTGAAGATGTTAGAGGATGAAGACTTCTCTATAATTGTACTGTAATACATGTCACATATATTATCTTGTGTGAGTTTTAATACTTTCAGACTTATCTCCTCAGGACAAGGATTTGCTCCAGTTTACCTTCAGACGAAGTTTATCTACAAAAACTCTCATGATTGTGTTTAAGTTTCAGCCCCTTGCCCCATTGTTTTTCATTCACTTTGCATATGCAAGCATAGATCCCTATTGCTGTGTTCTGTAGGCATGTCCACATAGTGTCAAAGCAGTGCTATTCATTTGACCTCAACCTAAATGTAAATGCACTGAATTAGCGCTATTGAGGAAGCCAATCAAACCCATGCTTAAAGCAATTATTTACATAAATCTTTCCTTTTGATTTTCACTTTACCACTTCTGTTCCTTTGGTTTGGAAAATGAGACATAGAGAAAAAGGCTTAATGACATGACTGTAGGCAAGACTCCTCTCTTCAGCAGATCTTTTGCTTTTCTAATTCTAATAATTGATATTTCATGGTCCAAAGTAAAAAATTCAAGCCAAGATTACAAGAATTTTACCTCTTCTCTGGGTTTTCTTGGAAGGTCATTTTAAATATGATCATCTTATTTTCTCTCTTTAAAGCTTGCCTAGCAAAAAAAATTTTTTTTTGCGGTATGGGAGATCACATCTTTACTAGGTTATTGCCATTTTTTATTTTCACATTTAAAAGTGATGTTAAGAAAATGTAATATCCAGGAAGATTCTCATGAGTTTTCTCATCAGCAGTGTAACCTATTTTCCGCAGACTGACAGCTTTGTAACAAAGGCATTTGAAATAGGCATCCTTGATACAAAGTATAGATTACTTCCTCACTACTCTGGGCTGTGTCCTCCCAAATCAATAGAAATTCATGGGATCTGAAAATTAAATCTTGCAGTACTTTTTTTTTTTCATTCTGACTTTATTGATAAGTTTATAATCCTTCTGCACCAGTTTAGTAAGTTCAGGTGGAAAAGTATTAACATTGACATTTGGAAATGAATGTGTTAGGCAGGAGAGGAGAGGACTATGTAAAGATTCCACTTTAAATTTCATAGACTGTTCTAAGTACATTAGAGACATTTTTGAAATGTCCCACTCTTGTCCAGGATGTTCTCTTTAAAATTTCCAAATGCAAGGGACCCAGCATTTTCTTAGTTGGAAGGTCAGCAAGAGATGTTTCAGGAAGTCTAAGGTTGTCATTTACATACAGTGGCCAGAGTCCCACATCTAAGAGCCAAATTTTCTGGCTTGATTAAATTAACAGATTGGCCAGGAGTTTAAACAGACTTAGAACTCTCTATTTTCCCCTTGACTGTGACACAGTGTATAGAAGGGATATAAATGTTCCTCCTTATCCTTCCCGTTGAAGTGGGAGTCCAGTTCTTCCTCCTATTCTCATACTCCCAGAAATAAGACTCAGACTAAAAATATATTTACAGATACCTTGGCCATATAACTAGGCTCTTCTCTGACTAGCTCATACATAAGATTACCCATTTTAATCTACGTTGTGCGATGTGGCTGGTTACTGCTCTCAGGTACCGTGTGATCATCTCCTCACATCTTCCCGGGGGAATGGGTGGAGTGGTATTTGCCTGGTTCTATCCCAGAATTCTTTCTGCCTGAGATGTCCATTTTTCTATTTCCTGCCTAAGGAATAGGCCATCAGATTTATTATTAACATGTGCCGCATCCATACAGACACAAG
The DNA here is from genome assembly GCF_011064425.1 of Rattus rattus. NCBI lineage: Eukaryota > Metazoa > Chordata > Mammalia > Rodentia > Muridae > Rattus > Rattus rattus. Next base: position 49,353,689 of record NC_046155.1, on the reverse strand, counting down.
ATGTTCTCTCTCTACCTTCCTGTTTGGTAACCCCAAGCTACACCATAGGCAGGTACTGTAATTTGAAACCTCAAGCAGTTTCAAGGGAGTGAGGTAATATATCATTACCATTCTCCCAAATATAACATGAGGAAAACGACATCCAACATTCTTTATAGATTTGATTGAGTAAGTCAACATTAGCCGTCTAAAAATCACATTTTTACACTAAAATTCAATTTCCTATATGATCATTGTGTTCTCTGATTTGGTTCACTTCTATGTGTGCTTTATTTTTACCAATTATCCCACACCATTTTTTATTTACATTACAAATGATATTCCCTTACCTAATTTCCCATCCATAAGCCCCCTATCCCATCCCCTCCTCCGTCTTTTATAAGGGGGTTCCACCTTCCCAACCATGTCCCCATCCCACCTCCCTACCCTGACATTCCCCTACAATGGGGGAGGGGTTCAACTTTGGCAGGACCAAGGGTTTCTCCTCCCATTGGTGCCCAACATAGCCATCCTTTTCTGCAAATCCAACAGAAGCCATGGGTCTGTCCATGTGTACTCTTTGGGTAGTGGTTTATTCCCTGGAAGCTCTGGTTGGTTGTTATTGTTGTTCATATGAGGTTGCAAGCCCCTTCAGCTACTTCAATCCTTTCTCTAACTCCTCAAGTGGGACCCTGTTCTTGCCTCAATGGTTGGCTGCTAGAATTTCCTCTATATTTGACATGCTCTGCCTGAGTCTCTCAGGAGACAGCTATATCCTGTCAGTATACACTTCTTGGCATCAGCAATATGGTCTGGGTTTCATGGATATATATATGTATATGTATATATATGTATGTATATGTATATATATGTATATGTATATATATAACAATATATATGTACATATATATGTATATGTATATATATAACAATAGATAGAGATATAGAGATAGATAGGTGGAGACAGAGAGAGAGAGAGAGAGAGAGAGAGAGAGAGAGAGAGATGGTGGATGTCTATATGGATCCCCAGGTGGGGCAGGCTCTGAATGGTCATTCCTTAAGTTTCTGCTTCAAACTTTGTCTCCATATCTCCTCCTATGACTATTTTGTTCCCCCTTTTAAGAAGGACTGAACGATCCACACCTTGGTCATCCTTCTTCTTGAGCTTCATGTGGTCTGTGGATTTTTACCTTGGGTAATTAAAGTTTTTTGGCTAATATCCACTTATCAGTGAGTATATACAATGTGTGTGTGTGTGTGTGTGTGTGTGTGTGTGTGTGTGTGTGTGTGTGTGTGTGTGTGTGAGACTGGGTTACCTCACTCAGGATGATATTTTCTGCTTCCATCCATTTGCTTATGAATTTCATGAAGTCATTGTTTTTGATAACTGAGTAATACTCCCTTGTGTAGATATACCACATTTTCTGTGTCCATTTCTCTGTTGAAGGGCATCTAGGTTCTTTCCAGTTTCTGGTTTTTATAAATAAGGCTGCTATGAACATAGTGGAGCATGTGTCTTTGTTGTATGTTGGAGCATCATTTGGGTATATGCCCAAGAGTGGTATAGCTGGGTCCTCAGGTAGTACAATGTCCATTTTTCTAAGGAACCTCCAGACTGATTTCCAGAATGGTTGTACCAGTTTGCAACCCCACCAACATTGAAGGAGTGTTCTCTTTCTCCACATCCTCGCCAACATCTGTTGTCACAGGAGTTTTTGATCTTAGACATTCTGACTGGTGTGAGGTGGAATCTCAGGGTTATTTAGATTTGCATTTCCCTGATGACTAAGGATGTTGAACATATTTTAGGTGCTTCTCAGCCATTCGATACTCCTCAGCTGAGAATTCTTTGTTTAGTTCTGTACCCATTTTCAATAGGGATATTTGGCTCTCTGGAGTCTAATTTCTTGAGTTCTTTGTATATATTGGATATTTGCCCTATATTGGATGTAGGATTGGTAAAGATCTTTCCAAATCTGTTGGTTGCTATTTTGTCCTAATGACAGTTTTCTTTGCCTTACAGAAACTATTCAATTTTATGAGGTTCCATTTGTCAATTCTTGATTTTAGAGCATAAGACATTGGTGTTTTGTTCAATGCTCATGTCTTCAAGGCTCTTTCCCGCTTTTTTCTTCTATTAGTTTGAGTGTATCTTGTTTTACATACAGGTCCTTGATCCAATTGAACTTAAGCTCTGTACAGGGAGATAAGAATGGATCAATTTGCATTTTCTACATGCTGACCTCCAGTTGAACCAGCACCATTTGTTGAAAATGCTATCTTTTTCCACTGGATGGTTTTAGCTCCTTTGTCAAAGATCACATAACCATAGGTATGTGGGTTCATTTCTGGGTCTTCAGTTCTATTTCATTGTTCTACCTGCTTATCACTATACCAATAGCATACAATTTTCATCACTATTGCTCTGTAATACAGCTTGAGGTCAACATCTTTCTTTATCTGTATTTTCTGATTTTTTTTTCCCATTAGTTACTGCTCTTCCTTGTCATGGATGGGCTATGTCTACACTGTGGGAGTTCAATAACATTATTGTTTTCTGTTTTGTTTTTCTTTAACCCTCTTCCATAAAATTTTACTAGGAAAACCATGTCCTGACTTTCCTTGTTTCTAGTCTTTCTTCTCTTAAAGGCCTTGATGACATATTCATTATGTGCTAGGTTTTCTCTTGATCCTCTCTACTAAGACCCAAAATTTACTGCTGTTCTCTTTTAAATACTAATTCAAAATTTTTATTGCTGGCATTGATAGTTGTGAGAATTATTTACTGTATGTCAGTGTTTTTGTGATTTTACTAGTGGACCTCAATCACTCATACACACACACACACACACACACACACACACACACACGACACTACTACTAGCAATAACAGACATGCTTGTTTCTAGTATCACAAATTCAAATCATCATATCAGTCATAATCTTTTATATTTTATATTAATGTTCCCAGTCCCAACTTTAACAATAGCATTATTCCATTCATACTTCCAGTCCACTTGTCCTAACATTCTCCCATCATATCCTGGCCTATTCATATATTCTCTCATTTAGTGAGTTTAGATACTATGGTTCACTATATTAATAGGTTGTTTTCACATTCTTTCAATCTCCTTGTATGTCCTTTCATCCATATAATCCCACAGAATTTGAACACTACTTAAACAAGCTTCTTTCTTACACTGTTGCTGGTTCCGCTGAATATTTTAGAGACTGTTTGAAAGGCCTGTAGAAGCTTCATAGTGCTGTTATTCACTGAGAATTTTAACTTAAAACTGAAAAATTTTAGGTGAGCATTCAGATATTCTTGGGAATGCCTATGTACTATTCCACAATTCCTGTAGTAAACTCAGTTCTCATTCTAGGATACATCATTTGGCACAGGTTAACAAAGATTGATTAATAGGCTGAGGCTTTGTGGATAAGCACATAAGATGACTTAATAAAAACAAGGGGAGTGCACAGCATGCGTCTTCACATGGATTGGTATTTAGCCTCAATATAAAGACAAAAAAATCAAGCATATATATTCATACACATTGAACAGTTTAATACTTTGGCAAGAAGGGGCTTGAAATAAAATTTAGTTACTCAACAATTAAAGATTATTATCTTTATTCACAAGTTTATGGTCTAAGATTCATCCTACTTTTCAGTTAAATTTTTATTGTTATTTAATAAAATTTACCATATGTACAAGATTGCACAATGTAGTTTTGAATGGAGAATGGAGACTGGTTTTATCAAAATAAAAAGCAAAAGAATTAATTTTTATTTAACCTTCTCCTGATTTGAGGGTATGATTTATTTTAAAAAAATACCATAAAGAGTGTTCACATAACTTCTGAGCTCTTGTCATGAGCTAATTCATATTGACAAAGCAATTATTATTGAATAAGTAAACTATCAACACTTTGTCTGAGGCTGAATCTTACTGTCTTTTGTCTTTGACAAATAGGTTGGAATTATATCTTCTCTAGTTTGGTTTATTTTCTGTTTTCAAACATTTATTTTTAATTTTATAATATTTTCTTTTCGTACATTGAAAACAGACTCTTTTCTCATACAACATATCCAATGTATTCCTACCTATATACCATGTATTCCTACCTATATACCATGTATTCCTACCTATATACCATGTATTCCTATCTCTCCACTCCTAGGCACTCCGGTCAATCTCCCATCTCCCTCAGATCTGTTCTCCCTCTGTTTGCAAGATATATTGGCCAAACCGGGCAAAACAAGATACAATAAGCCAAGGCAAAATCCTTCATATTATGTCCAAACGCTGGATGAGGCAACCCAATGGGAGGAAACGTGTCTTAAGAGCAGGCAAATGGTCAGAGATACTCCTGTTTCCAGGTGGAACTGTTAGAAGTTTCACAAAATCAATAAACTAACAGCATTGTCATATACACCGATGAGCTGGTGCAGAACCATGTAGGCCCTGGGCTTGCTGCTTCAGTCTCTAGGAGACCCTATGAGCCCTGTTTAATTGATTCTCCTGGTGTCCTTCATCCCATTTGACTCCTACAATCTTCCCTCTTTAGCTTCCACTGGGTTCTCTGACCTGCAAAGCAAACAAGGTACCTAATGGAGACGTCCAGTTTAGACTTGGCCTCTCAGCAGAATGTCTGGCCTTGGATCTCTGCACCAATGCCCATGTCATGCCAGAGCAAGTGTCTCTGGCAAGACTGGCCATGACACAAATCTATAAGTATAGAAGAATATAATTAGGAATCATTTTACTGGGCTTTGAGAGGGCAGTCATGTGTGCTTCTACCTAAGGACTCTGGGATTAAAATTATCAGCAACAACAGAAATCTTACAAACTAGTGGAATCTGAACTCCCTACTAAATGAAAACTGAGTCAAGACATAAATAAAGAAATTAAAGACCTTCTAAAATTCAATGAAATGAATACACAACATACACAATCTTATGAAACACATACAAACAGTGCTAAGAGAAAAGTTCACACCACTAACTTCCTACATTGAAACCAACTTAACACTAGAACCGAAAGTTATAGATTCTAGATTCTCTGTTCTAGAATCTAGAAGAAAAAGATGTAAGCAAGCCTTAGGCGATTAGATGGAAAGAAATTGATAAATTATGAGTGAAATTAATAAAATAGAAATAAAGATAACAATACAGAGAATCAATGGGCCTAAGCTTCTTTCTTTGAGAAAATGAACAAGATAGACAAGCCCCTATCCCTTTTAAAACACAAGGAGGGAATATCTAAATTAAAAAATTAAAAACTAAATGGGAGGCGTAGCATCAAACACAAAGGAAATCCAGAGAGTCTTAAAGACATACTTTAAAATTTGGAAAATTTAAAATCATTTAAAAATTTTAAAATTTCCTTGATAGGTAGCTAACCAAAGGGATATGATGAAATTGTTTACTGCAAGTTGTTTTATTCAGTAATAACCCCTGACATAGGCAAATAATCCCAAACATTAGCCTCCCTCATATTCAACTGGGTTTCAGGATCTCTTTGAGGCTGGGTAGGGTAAGGGATGGGTACTATGGGCTCCATCCTGAAACTACCATAAGAGGGAACTGATTTCAGCATGTATGATTCCAGTGGATGTGTTTATTTAAAGGCTCATTTAAACATATTCATATTAAAGACATGTGACTGGCAGGTAAATAGCAAATTGTTTAATATATATTTTTTTAAATTGGATACATTTTTATTTACATATCAAATGTTATTCCCTTTCCCGGTGTCCCAGACATAAGCCTCCTGTCCTCTCTCTCTCCCCTTCTTCTATAAGGGTATTCCCCTCCTCATCAACTCCCCCCACTTCTTCATCAATCTTAACTAGTTTTGGTCGCTTTATGTATGTGGGGCACACATGGGACAGGCTCTGAATGGCCGTTCCTTCAGTCTCTGTTCCAAACGTTGACTCCATATCACCTCCTATGAATATTTTTGTCCCCCCTTTTAAGAAACAGTGAAGCATTCACATTTTGATCATCCTTTTTCTTGAGCTTCATGTGGTCTGTGGATTGTAACTTCAGTAAATCAAGCTTATGTGCTAATATCCACTTATCAATGAGTGCATACCATGTGTGTTTTACTGTGATTGGGTTACCTAACTCAGGATGATATTTTCTACTTTCATCCATTTGCATATGAATTTCATGAAGTCGTTGTTTTTGTTAGCTGAATAGATATTCAGCTACCATTGTGTAGCTATACCATATTTTCTGTATCCATTCCTCTGTTGAAGGGCATCTGGGTTCTTTCCAGCTTCTGCTATTATAAATAAGGCTGCTATGAATATAGTGGAGCATGTGTCCTTGTTGTATGTTTGGGCATCTTTTGGGTATATGTCCAGGAGACGTACAGCTGCGTCCTCGGGTAGTGGAATGTCCAATTTTCTGAGGAACCACCAGACTGATTTCCAGAGTGGTTGTACCAGTCTGCAATCCCACCAAAAATTGAGGAGTATTCCTCTTTTTCCACATCCTCAGCAGCATCTGCTGTCACCTGAGTTTTTGATCTTAGCCATTCTGACTGGTATGAGGTGGAATCTCAGGGTTGTTTTGATTTGTGTTTCCCTGATGACTAAGGATGTGGAGCATTTCTTTAGGTGCTTTTCAGCCATTCAATATTCCTCAGCTGAGAATTCTTTGTTTAGTTCTGTACCCCATTTTTAATATGGTTATTTGGCTCTCTGGAGTCTATCTTTTTGAGTTCTTTGTATAATTTATATATTAACCCTCTATCAGATGTAGGATTGGTAAAGATCTTTTCCCAATCTGTTGGTTGCTGTTTTTTCCTAATGACAGTGTCCTTTGTCTTATAGAAGCTTTGCAGTTTTATGAGGTCCCATTTGTTGATTCCTGATCATAGAGCATAAGCCAATGGGATTTTGTTCAGGAAATTTTACCAGTGCCAATGTGAGACTCTTAGTCACTTTTTCTTCTATTAGTTCGGGTGTATCTAATATGATGTGGATGCCCTTGATCCACTTGTACTTAAGCTTTGTACAGGGTGATAAGCATGAGTAGATTTGCATTCTTCTGCATGCTAAACTCCAGTGAACCAGCATCATTTGTTGAAAATGCTATCTCTTTTCCATTGAATGGTTTTAACTCCTTTGTGAAAGATCAAGTGACCATAGGTGTGTGGGTTCATTTCTGCGTCTTCAATTCTATTCCATTGATCTACCTGCCTGTCTCTGTACCAATACCATATAGTTTGTATCACTATTGCTCTGTAATATTGCTTGAGGTCAGGAATGATGAATCCCCCAGAATTTCTTTTATTGTTGAGAATTGCTTTTGCTATCCTGGTTTTTTGTTGTTGTTGTTGTTGTTTGTTTGTTTTGTTTTGTTTTGTTTTTTGTTATTCCAAATGAATTTGCAAAGTGCTCTTTCTATCTCTATGAAGAATTGGGTTGGAATTTTAATGAGGATTGCATTGAATCTGTAGATTGCTTTTGGCAAAATGGAGATTTTTACTATATTAATCCTGCCAATCCATGAGCATGGGAGGTCTTTCCATCTTCTAAAATCTTCTTCAATTTCTTTCTTCAGAGACTTGAAGTTCTTCTATACGGATCTTTCATTTGATTGGTTAAAGTCCCACCAAGGTATTTTATGTTATTTGGGACTATTGTGTTGGATGTCATTTCCCTAAATTCTTTCTCAGCCTGTTTATTCTTTGAGTAGAAGAAGGCTACTGATTTGTTTAAGTTAATTTTATACACACCTACTTTGCTGAAGTTGTTTATCAGGTTTAGTAGTTCTCTGGTGGAACTTTTGGGATCACTTAAATATACTATCATATCAATGGCAAATAGTGATATTTTGACTTCTTCCTTTCCAATTTGTATCCCTTTGATCTCCTTTTGTTGTCTGATTGCTGTGGCTAGGACTTTGAGAACTATGTTGAATAAGTGGGGAGAGAGTGGGCAGCCTTGTCTAGTCCCTGATTTTAGTGGGATTGCTTCAAGTTTCTCTCCATTTAGTTTGATGTTTGCTACTGATTTACTGTATATTGCTTTTATTATGTTTAGGTATGGGCCTAGAATTCCTGATGTCTCCAAGACATTGAAGGGGTGTTGAATTTTGTCAAATGCTTTCTCAGCATCTAATGAAAAATCATGTGATTTTTTCCTTTGAGGATGTTTATATAGATGATTACATTAATGGATTTCTGTATATTGATCCATCCCCTGCATCCTTGGGATGAAGCCTACTTGATCATGATGGATAGTCGTTTTGATATGTTCCTGGATTTGGTTTGTGAGAGTTTGAGTATTTTTGCATCTATATTCATAAGGGAAATTGGTCTAAAGTTCTCTTTCTTTGTTGGGCCTTTATGTATTATAGGTATAAGTATAATTGTGGCTTCATAGAAGGAATTTGGTAGTGCTCCATCTGTTTCTATTTTGTTTCCATAGTATGGATGGTATTAGTATAAGGTCTTCTATGAAGGTCTGATAGAATTCTGCACTAAACCTATCTGGTCCTGAGCTCTTTTTGGTTGGGAGACTTTAATAACTGCTTCTATTTCTTTAGGAGTTATAGGGTTGTTTAGATGGTTTATCTTCTCCTGATTTAACTGTGGTACCTGGTATTTGTCTAGAAAAGTGTCCATTTCATCCAGATTTTCCAGTTTTGTTGAATATAGGCTTTTGTAGTAGGATCTGATAATTTCTTGAATTTCTACAGATTGTATTGTTTGTCTCCCTTTTCATTTCTGATTTTTTTTTAATTTGGATACGCTCTTTGTACCCTCTGGTTAATCTGGCTAAGGGTTGATCTATCTTGTTGATTTTCTCAAAGAACCAGCTCCTGTTTTTGCTGATTCTTTGTGTAGTCCTTTTTGTTTCTACTTAGCTGATTTCAGTCCTGAGTTTGATTATTCCCTGCCTTCTACTCCTCTTAGGTGTATTTGCTTCTTTTTGTTCTATAGCTTTTAGGTGTGCTGTCAAGCTGCTAGTGTATGCTCTCCTGTTTCTTTGTGCAGACACCCTGAGCTATGAGTTTTGCTTAACACTGCTTTCATTGTGTCCCATAAGTTTAGGTATGTTGTGCCTTCATTTTCATTAAATTCTAAGAGCTCTTTAATTTCTTTCTTTATGTATTCCTGGACCAAGTTATCATTGAGTAGAGCAGTATTCAACTCCCATGTATATGTGGACTTTCTGACGTTTTTGTCGTTATCAAAGACTAGTCTTATTCCGTGGTGATCTGATCAGATGCATGGGATTATTTCTATCTTCCTGTTTCTGTTGAGGCCTGTTTTTGTGACCAACTATATCGTCAATTTTGGTTAAGGTACCATGGGGTGCTGAGAAGAAAATATATCCTTTTGTTTTAGGATGAAATGTTCTGTAAATATCTGTTAAGTCCATTTGTTTCATAACTTCTGTTATTTTCTCTATATCTCTGCTTAATTTCTGTTTCCATGATCTACCCATTGATGAGAGTGGGGTTTTGAAATCTCCTACTACTTTTGTGTGAGGTTCAATATGTTATTTGAGCTTTAGTAAGGTTTCTTTTATGAATGTAGGTTCCCTTGCATTTGGAGCATAAATATTTAGGATTGAGAGTTCATTTTGGTGAATTTTTCCCTTGATGAATATGAAATATCCTTCCTTATCTTTTTTGAAGACTTTTGGTTCAAAGTCAATCTTACTAGATAATAGAATGGCTACTCCAGTTTGTTTCTTCAGACCATTTGCTTGGAAAGTTGTTTTCCAGCCATTTACTCTGAGGTAGTTTCTGTCTTTGTCTTTGTTGTTGAGGTGTGTTTCTGTATGCAGCTAAATGCTGGGTCCTTTTTGCATATCCAGTCTATTAGTCTGTGTCTTTTTATTGGGGAATTTAGGCCATTGATGTTGACAGATATTAAAGAATAGTGGTTGTTGCTTCCTTTTATTTTCATTGTTAGAGATGGGATTGTGTTTGTGTGTGTCTCTTATTTTGGTTTTGTTGCAAGGAAATTACTTTCTTGCTTTTTCTATGGTATAGTTTCCCTCTTTGTGTTGGAGTTTTCCATCTATTATCCTTTGTAGGGCTGGATTTGTAGAAAGATATTGTGTAAATTTGGTTTTGTCATGGAATATTTTGGTTCCTTTATCTGACTTAATTGAGAGTTTTGCTGGATATAGTAACCTGGGCTGGCATTTGTGTTTTCTTAGGGTCTATATGACATCTGCCCAGGAGCTTCTGGCTTTCATACTCTCTGGTGAGAAGTCTGGTATAATTCTAATCGGTCTGCCTTTATATGTTACTTGACCTTTTCCCCTTACTGCTTTTAATATTCTTTCTTTGTTTTGTGCATTTGGTGTTCTGACTATTATGTGACAGGAGGAATTCCTTTTCTGATCCAATCTATTTGGAGTTCTGTAGGCTTCTTATATGTTTATGTGCAACTCTTTCTTTAGGTTTGGGAAGTTTTCTTCTAAAATTTTGTTGAAGATATTTACTGGTCCTTTAAGTTGGGAGTCTTTATTCTCTTCTATACTTTTCATCCTTAGGTTTGATCTTCTCATTGTGTCCTGGATTTCCTGGATATTTTGGGCTAGGAGCTTTTTGTGTTTTTTACATTATCCTTGACAGTTGTGTTGATGTGTTCTATGCTGTCTCCTGCCTCTGAGATTCTCTCTTCTATCTCTTGTATTCTGTTGGTGATGCTTCCGTCTGTGACTCCTGATCTCTTTCCTAGGTTTTCTATCTCCAGGGTTGTCTCCCTTTGTGCTTTCTTTATTGTTTCTATTTCCAGTTTTTAAATCCTGGACAGTTTTGTTCAATTCCTTCACCTGTTTGGTTGAGTTTTCCTGTAATTCTTTAAGGGATTTTTGTGTTTCGTCTTTAAGGACTTCTACTTATTTACTAGTGTTGTCCTGTATTTCTTTAAGAGAGTTATTTGTGTCCTTCTTAAAGTCCTCCATCGTCATCATAAAATGTGATTTTAAATCTAAATCTTGCTTTCCCAGCATGTTTGGATATCCAGTATTTGCTTTGGTGGGAGAGCTGGGCTCTGATGATACCAAGTATTCTTGGTTTCTGTTGCTAGGTTCCTGCACTTGCCTCTTGCCACAGGTTGTCTCTGATGTTAGCTTGCCTTTCTGTCTCTGACTGTGACTTGATCCTCCTGTAGGCCTGTGTGTCTGCACTCCTGTAGACCTGTTTTCTTTCAACTGGATCTGGGAACAGAGGGCTTTGCTCTCAGGTGAGTAGGCACTTCTGCGGACTGGCTTTCAGCTCTTCACGAAGGCAGAAACCCGAAGGATCTTACCCCTGACTGCTCCTAGGTCCCTGTGTCCAGGAGACTCAGAAGGCACTAGGCGATTTCCTCTTGGGTAGGAATGTGGGCAGGAAGTAGTCTCCTCTGAGTTCTCAGGAGTGTCCACACTTCTGAGGGTCCAGCTCTCACCCTCACGGGATTGGGTGCAGGTAGCTGTGTGACCAGTTCAGTTCAGTTCCAGGCACAGGCTGAACCCAACAGATTCCTGCAGGTGACTGCTCCTATATTCCTGTATCCACTGGCACTATGCAGTTTCCTCTTGGGCCATGAATGTGGGTGAGGTGGGCAGAAGTGGCAGTCTGTCCTGCAGTCTCAAGATGGTCTGAACTTCTGAGTGTTCGGCTCTCTCCTCTACAGGATTTATGCTCAGAGAGCTGTTGGGTCAGGTCAGTATCGTTCCAGGCATAGCCAGAAACTGGAAGTGTCCTGTCCCAGAGGATTTCTGCCTTGAGTCCACCAGGTAGGTCGCTTGGAACAGAAAAGTTGGTCTTACCTTTGCTCTCGGATGTGTAGGTCACTGATCAGCCACTGAAAAGGAAGTTTGTGCTGATGGTAATGTAACCCCTGGTGACACCTTTTACATTTCATGGTAGCTTAGCAATTCCTCATGGTGGTCTTGTTTATAAAATTCTAGCATCATCCTCTTCCAGTCATTCATAGATCTGTACCTGAACGCCTGCAGTGTGTCTATAGCAACTCTTGATTTTCAAAATCTTATCATGCCTCAGGCAGCTGCTGTGCCTTGAGTCTGGAAGCTAAGTTTTTATGCATGAGTCTGCTTTCTTCTAGCCTGTTCTTATCCTCTCTTCTTTGTCCCTTCAACAAGTATGCCTCTTTAAACTCACTCTGTAGCTGAGCAGATAAAACTGGATTTCTATGAGCTGAAAATAGTCTCCCTTCTATGGAGACAAGCTTTGTATTGCAGTGAACAGATGCGATGCATGAACAACTGATCTGCTTTATCCTGCAGTAGCAGTAGCCCCAGAGCTTCACTACAAGGAGCTACCTCTTGTTGCACACATGGGGAAAGCTTCTCTTTGCTCAGTTTGTTCTAGGATTAATAAGTAAGCTTTGCTTCCTGTAGTATCCTTGGTGGTAAATGCCTCCCCAATGCCAGGTTGCATTTGTCAACTGACTCCTAGTCCCCATGCCACAGATTTTAGTTAGCACATGCCTTTTACCATTTTCTCCAATGCTCCCAAAGCCTTGTGTGACAGAATTAGAGAAGGACATTGCTCCTTATTCCTAATGTTCTTGGGAAGACAAATATATACATGTAATCTTAGACACTTGATCTTTTCTGTCGGCGCATTGATGTGGTATTGAGAGCCGGGCATAAGCCTGTAGTGTTTAAGAAAAAACACACAGATTTGGGTCATTCATGTTAAGAGAGAATGCCAAATCTTTTGCTTTATTCACCGAATGTATAACCCAAGTCCACCAGGTGGAAAATTCCAGGAAGCACAGTGGAAAAACCAGCTTAAGTCCTCAGGAACAAAGAAAAGAGGAACAAAAGACAGGAACCGATTATTGCCCAGGTGTACCACCAAGGTGTGTCACTTCAGGGACAAGGCGTTCCTTTGTTAGGAACAAAAGGCTTCTACATGCATCAGCAGGGCTTCAGCAGAGGTCAAACACTGTAGGGGACCCAAGAGGGTGGACACTTTTCCATTGCTGTGATTCTTCTCTGGACTAAAAAGAAACAAACTAGAAAATAGCTACTTCTTTTAAGTGTCTTTGATTTCAAGAATGTGAAAATCCATCAGTTCATTAATTGCTCGGCAGCAGTGGAAGACAGAACAGGAAGTAGAATTGATTCGAGCTCTTTCTGGTCATCATGAAGTACAGGGTGCATAGATAAAAGTTCTACCTCTGCCAGAAGACATGATGGGAAGATTCTCATCCAAGGACAGTTATAGGTTGATGTCATTATGTAGGTGAAGGTAGGAACAGGATAGAATGAGGTCCATCATTGCATGAGAAGGAAGGATAAGTGGGATAAAAGTTTTAGAGAGGAGAGGAAACCAGAGCGAAGAAGGAGCAGCTGAGAGAACATAGCAGCGGATGTTAAGATTTCTCTCTGCACATTTACAGGTTGTTATGACTAGTCTAAAAGGATGGATGTGTATAAGACTTTGAATGTCTAGATAAATGAATTATATCTTATCTAGGTGGATGGTTTATATCCCTATCAATTGGTTTTAATTTAATTGTGAGGATGTATTGTACATTGAGTATTTAATATATAAATCAGGTTGGTGGGTTACAATTTTTTGAGTCATGTTTTCACTAGATTGTTGGGAGTGTGAGCAGAGTCTGTGACAGGAAGTTGTGCTAGGCTATAAAATGCTTGGGGCTACTGTGGCTTGTGGCCATGCTAGCATGGACCTGTGGAACACACCGTGTGTGTCAGGCATAACAACCCACCAAGGGGATAGTGTGTGAAAGCTGTAACAGAGAAACAGCTAGAGCACACGAATCTGCCTAGAGTGGGAACTTGCAAGAACAGTTCATGCGCACTTTTTAGTTATACCGGAAAGGAAGTCTGCAGTGCAAATTTCTTCATGAAGGTGGAAACATACAGTCATCTGTATTTGAGTAGATAGAAGCACGTTAAGCATGGTTAAAGCTGAGCTTTAACCATGGTCAAACGTTAACCATGGGGTTAATGCAACACACACCGTGAAGTCCTTGTCTGCCTTCAGATCTTTGACTTTTCTCACTGGCAATGCACTTCCCTGCTTACCCATGCCCATATAGTAACTTACTGGACAGTTCCAGGAGAAACAGAACCAGTGGTACTTTCTTTTGAACTAATCTTATTGATCTCTAGGGAAACAGGAATAAAAGCCAGAAACAACTAAAACACCATAGAACAGATACTGAAGAAAACGAAGAGGAAGAGAAAAAAGAGGAGGAGAAAGAAGAAGAGGAAGACATAGATGATGACTAGGAAGGGCAGCACTGGAGACCAAGGGGGGGAGGATATTGAGTTAAGAAAGTTGAGAGGGGAGGGAGAGGAAGAAGGAGAGGGAGAAGGAGAAAGAGAGTTCTATTTGTGAGTTCCAAGACAGTGTCTGTGGGGGTTGCAGGGAGTTAGAGTGGTGTTTATGACCAAAACAAAACAAAACAAAAAAACCCACTGCATATATGTTTGAATATTATGTTTTTCTAATTCAGTGCAAATATCCGTGCTAGGGTCTGCTTTTCTCAGTACATCAGCCATCTCCATGAGGAGATCCATGTTCTGTTCTAACAGTTTTCCAATATCAGGACCCAGCTGATGTTCTTAAGGAGAACAGAGACAAGAGTCAGGTCATCCAGGCCCTTTGACTTTATCATCCAATATGGGTTCCATGTGGATGCAGGCAAGGGATCTTTCGTCACGTGAAGGCCTCTCCTGCTGTGTGATTATGTACCTAGTCTCCAAAAGCAGGTAGATTTTTCACACAGTACTTTACTGTGGGTAGGCTGACAGCCAGTAGTAGTATCAGGTAAGAAATCTCAGTTTTAATGTGGGGTATACGTTTGGTGAAAATCAGAAAACATCATTGGAAAGAAAAGGATTTCTTCATGAAGTAGCTGCCCTTTTACTTTCATTTTGAATTTTTGTTTTGAGATTTTGATATAATTACAATGTTTCTCCTTTTTCTTTCCTCCCCCAAACCCTCTAATATAACCCTCCTTGCCTTCTTCAGATTCATGGCCTCTTTCTTTTTCAATAATTGTTATAATATATTCCAAATACACACACACACACACACACACACGTGCGTGTGTGTGTGTGTGTGTGTGTGTGTGTGTGTGTGTGTGTGTGTGTTCTAAATTTAACCCATAGGGTTTATACTGAACATACAATGTTACTTGACTAATTAGTCTTTCTTAAAATGATGGTTCATGTAATCCAATATCAAATTCATTTTCCAAGTCACCTGAAAATGATAAGTAATCAAAAATAAATTTCATTTTGTAGAATATTTATTAAATTATTATAAATAAGCAACCCCAAACATTCTAACAGAGAACTTCTACAGCTGATAAACATAATCAGCAAAGTGGCTAGACACAAAGTTAACTAAAATAAATCAATAGCCTTCCTTTATACAAATGATAAATGGACAGAGAAAGAAAATAGGGAAACAACACCCTTCATAATATTCACAAATAATAAAGAAGATTGTAGGGAGCCATTCTGAGCTATACAGTCACAGGGCGCTCAGCCCTAAGATGGCTGCTGTAAGATTATGAGATTGTTGGACAAAAGCCTCTCCCAGGAAGATTCCAGGAACAATCACAGGATGTTTCAGCCTGAGCAAACACCGGATGTCCCTGAGCAGATTCCTGAGAAGGGCTTGACCTTTTCAAAGAAAGGATATGTCTCCGGAAGACTGTTGCCTCAGTGTCTAAGGAGAATATCTTGCAGTTTAATGATTTACCTTATGTCCTTGGGCCCTTCCCAGTACTCCCCCACCCTAAGCTTCAATTCCTGCCTCAGAGCTTTAAATGCTGTACATTCCTCTCAATAAACGAGACCTTGACAACAGAACCTTGCTTGGTCTCCTTCTTCTCTCCCCCACCCTTGACCCTCAGGTAGGGCCTCTTCAGGACCCTGAATAACTGGACCTGCTAGACGGGTCAGAAGATCTTGAGAAAACTCTAACATAACAAGTGAAAGATCTGTAGGACAAGAATTTTAATTCCCTGAAGAAAGCATTTGAAGACCTCAGGAGATGGAAAGATTTCCCATGCTCAGGCATCAGTAGGATCAACATAGTAAAAATGGCCATCCTACCAAAAGCAGACTCCAGATTCCAGGCAATCCTCATCAAAACGCCAGCACAATTCTTCACAGAAATGGAAAGAACACTTCTCAACTTCATACAGATTATTTCTTAAGCTTTTATTTTTCATGGGAGAAGAATGCAAAGCTAAGGTGACATGGACAAGAAGTTAGATATGATGACCTGCTAGATTGAAGGAAAGAAAGCCCTTCCTCTCTCTGGTTTTTCTTCCTTCTTCCTTCCTTCCTTCCTTCCTTCCTTCCTTCTTTCTTTCTTTTTTTACACTCCAGATTTTATTTCCCTCCTGGACCACCATCCAAGGGTTCCATAGCCTAGCTTAGTTGTCTCCATGGGCTGTGTTGTTCTGCTATTCTGGTTCTCCTTTGGCTCCTGTGTGAACCCGATGGGAATATCCGATTTGGTCTCTCTCTCTCTCTTTCTCTCCCCCCCCCCAAATTTGGCTTTTGTTTGGCTCCTGTTTGATCACCCACTCTTGTGAAGAACCTGCCATTACGTACTTTCAGACCTGTACTGACTTTGGTCTGAAGTTTACAATATTTAATTATTTAATTTTATTGAGAAAAGAGAATAAGAAAATATATAAATACAAAGGAGTATTATGCATCTAAAACATCATTTTATAGTTCCATCTTAAGTGACCTTGATTTTTTAAAAATCTTAATAGCAACAAAATAATATAAAGACTAAATTGGGACTATAGAGCTATCAAGAACAATTTATGCTGAATTGGAAAGAACAAACAAGAATGAATTTATGCTTTAAAGTCATGCTTTCTTAAAAATGTTTATCTGTATTTTATGGGTATGAGAGTTTTTCTACATGCATGTTTGTGTCCCACATGACTACTATATTTTCAGAGACAAGAGAGGGCATCAGATCTCCTGAACCTACTATTATAGATGTTTGTATGCCGCCATGTGAGTGATGGGTCCTCTGCAAGAGCAGCAAGAACTCTTAACTATTGAGTCATACCTCTAGCCTCTAAAGCTATGCTTTCTACATTCCACTTTGTAACAGTTTTGACAATGATTTATAGTCTCTTATTCCTATCACAGACTTACAATGAATAATTGTGCTTTTAACACTTCTTAACAAGTCGACAAATTATTCTATATTTGTATTTGTGAGAAAGATGGACACAAGCATTCTTACAGGTGTGAAGATAGCAAATTATATTGTACAAATTAATAGTCATTAAAGAATTAATGACTATTTTCAGAGTCCTGTGTAAAATTTAGATTAAGTGTGATAGCAGAACCAGTGTTACCATTTTGGTTAAGTGCTTCCTTAATTACCAACAGGACACAATTTTAATGATACAGCTTTCCTTAGGATTGCTGTATGCAATCCTAAGGTTATGAACAAGTTATGAACTGGTTATGAACAAGTCCAGACCGACCTACTGACATGAATGTTGTATCGAAATGAAACACTTCCTCTTGTTTGTCTCAGGGATCGTTCTCCAGGCAAGTCTGGCTTTCACGCACTCTCTGCATTGACATCAAGGCTCTTCACCTTGACATCTGTTAGCTATTGTACGGCTCTACATTAACAATACTTACGACAATTTCTATAGGTAGGAGAGATGGAGAAAAAAGGCAAAGACAGCATAGTTTATACTATAAATATAGCTGTTCATTTGGAATGCCTGTTGAAGACAGGGAGCTAGAAGGAGGCCGTTGAGGGAGGAGACACAGTGATATGAAATGGAAAGAGGAATAGGGACAAGTAAGAGAAGGGAGGGAGAAGGAGGAATGGGTGGGTAGTTAAGACATACATATATACATACATACATACATACACGTACACATACACACATATATACATACATACATATATAGATACATACATATGTACATGTATACATACACACATATATACATACATACATACACATACACATACACACATACATACATACATACATACATATGTACAAGTATACATACACACATATATACATACATATATGGATACATGCATATGTACATGTATACATACACACATATATACATACATGTATATATATATATATGTATACATATACATTCATATTAACATGTTAAAGTTTAAGATGGACTTACCTTTCATGGACGTTAATGTTTTTCTTGGAAGCCACCAGGCATAAAATACATTCTTGTGAATTGTGTGTTGGGAAGATCCACAGACCAATAAATATTTCAGGCCCGGCATTGCTCTTGGTTACCAAAGAGAACTTGATAATAAGATCCGGTTGCTGAAAATATGAGCATTTTTGGTTTAGGAGGTAAAGAAATTCAGCTGGTACTGTTCCAGAAGCTTCCTCTCTGCTAACTATCTCACTGTCCTCAGAAGTATTGTGCAGACTTATATTGGAGAAATGTTTTAACAATCTTTCCCAGTTGTGCATGCTGTGAACTACAATAACGATCCACCTGGCAAGATATGTTCATGGATGAGGTGTCGGCATGATAGCCTCGGGAGTTCCCAACTGCTTTATGATTAGATTTAAGGCCTGCTTCAGAGGAGGGAACATATGCCTGGTACCGTAGATCTGGCCAAGAAAACTTAGCTGGGGACCTCATAGATCCTAGAGCAAACCTACTATCATTATTTTGCTGAATTGCTCAGTGTCAAACTTTCTTCCAAATATATACCTTTACCTCTCATTCCTCATCAGAAAAGCTTCTGTGTACAGTGGCCAGTGGTTAATCCACAGTCTCACACTGTCAAAGTACAGAGAATAAATGTCCTTGGCGTTCTAAATCATAGATGAGGCATATATAGCATATCCCGTTTCCCCCAGGCTCAGGAACCATTGTAAAAGAAGGGACAGAAAGACTGTAAGAAGCAGAAACCAGGGTTTACTACTATGTAATGTCTGTCTTTGGAACAAGACAGGACTGTTATACTCATTGAGTGGAGCTGTGGTTATCTGCATAAGAGCTGTGCAAGATCAGGCTAGTCAACATTCCGCATGAATCATGAAGTGGTAGATTATCCCCACCCCTAGATGTTGATAGTTGATTGATGTCAGGCAAGGGAGAGTCAGTGGCCTTTGGGAATGTGGTCCCTGGTTGGCTGTCCATGCTCCAGTGGATAACCTCCCACTTGTGTGTATATAAGTAGCAATAATTGCACTGATGTTTCCCCCCCAAGAGAACATGGGGTTGGGATGGAACGTGAGGGTTAAAAACGAAAAGTTGGAAAGGGAAGTACGGCATGAATATGATCAAATTACAATTTATGCATTACAAAATTCTCAAAAAAATAAACAAAATATTATATTTAATGAGAAGAATGGCTCAGCAGTTAAGAACACTTGTGGCTATTGATTTTGACTCACAGAATTCACAGGACAGATAAAACCCATCTATAACTCCATCTCCAAGTAAAATGGAGCCCTCATCTGACCAAAATGGACATGCATGTATCTGATGCACAGATATACACCAACCCAAGTACCCACACAGACAGAATAAAACAAACAATTATTTTTAAAAAGAAAATGGTAGTTGAAACTATCTCAAAAATTAAATGCAGTGTTGGAAAATTCATAGCAAAGCATAAAGAAAGGAGAGACCCGATAGAGGTCCAGGAGACATTTGCCCCACACACTGTGTAGGAGACAAACAAGGAAATGTATTTGGTTAGAGATGGCCTTGGATACTAGGCAGAACAATATTATTACTAAGCAATGGACGATCAGTGCTGGTATTTTGAATAGAAAAATAACAGGAGCAGAGTATATATCAAGGAGCTCACCATGGCAACAGTGTGATACATGCATCAAAGAGATAGATAATATATTTAAAAGCAGTTTAGAGGCCTATTGAGAGCTCAGGAGAGAAGTCACAGAAAACTGTGTAGGTAGAGTGGGGAGATTTTGGAAAATATGTGGGAGGGTAGTTGTAAAGGATAAAATACAGCTAAATCAGAGTAGGGACTCATGTGAAGGCGAAGATACATTATAATAGCTGCCTATCTTACTTAAACCGTGTCCTCTAGGCACAATAAGAAATGGTTGCACTATGGGGTAGACACACATACAGCTTCCTTACACTTGCTGGTGATTACAATAAACTCCATGCAACTAACTGGTGATCGCTAGATCACCCAGTGGGTGTGCAAGTTGAAAAAGATAAAAATATTATAAGGCATCGAAAAAGTAGACATATGCCTCTAGGTATGCTAAAGGTTTGAACTGTGTGACCAGGTGATACCATATAGATTATGCTTTGTAAGGAAGGAGTTTGGAAGTGAGAACTATTGCCTTACCCAAGAGGCAAATTGTTCAATTGAAAACAAGTGTTTAATGAGCTATTTATCCCTCTTCTTAATGGCACAGAAGTGTCATTGTCATTCTAAAGTAGGAGGAGGAAATAAATAAACGTTAATGCTATGATGGTCAGTGATGGTTAAATTTTATCATAGTCTAATCACTCCATTCCCAGTTGAAAAGGCCACAGTGATCAGAATACTAACCAAAGGTCTAAGCAGCCCTGACTTCTGCTTTGGATTTCGCCACTCACCAGATAAATGACAGTAATCAGCCAGTTCAATTGCAAAACTTGAAATTAGCACAGAAATGTCGAAACAAAATGAGAAAAGACATCCTCCTCCCAGTAAAGATTATTTCACCAGAACAGGCATCCATATTTAGAGGAATATTGCCAGTCAGTAAACATCAGCTGTTGGGACTCTATATTGTCCCAGAGAAGGGACTACAGATGCTGAACCCTGCCTGGTTCTCTTGGTTTGAATCTTAGCTCTGTCACTACCTGAAAGAATTGGACAGTAGAATTTTCGTTCAGATTTTCTATCTGCAAAATAGAGTTATATGAGCAAGAACCACTTTTAAAATGATTTTTAATGATTGTTAGAGTTACTACAAAATGTGCACGATTTTGAAGTTCACAGAATATAACTATGCGGTAACTGTGGTTGCCGAAGTTACTATTATGGGTAAGTCCTGAGGTAGAAGATTCATGTAGCTCTCAGTTTTCATTTTCCTCTGTGAACTGATGCTAAGTTGTCAGTGGTCAACTCTGAAGCCAGGTACAAGTCCTTGGGGGATGGGAATCAATAGTGACAGCAGCTAATTGTGATGGTTGAGCATGGGCAAATCTTAATTGAAATAAATCAATGGAGTAGAGGAATGAGATATACACCCACCAGAAAGTCTCAAAATGGAAAATAACAAGGGGCAAAATTGCTCTTTAAAACGTTATCCAGTCATAGGGCAACAGAGAACGGGCTGTTTTATTACAGGAAAGTAACCAAGCAACTCTTAGACACAGAGGCAACTATGTATCAGGAGTCACAGACTTGTCAAAAGCACTTAGCTGACATTAAACCCAATTAGCAACTCTGCAGCCACTTTGGCCAAAAGGAAAGAAAAAGAGGCCACTGAAGTCTGAGGGCGTGGGAGTAAAGAGAGAAAACCAGCTTCTAGGACAACGCAGATAATGAAACAAATTCAGTTTTGCTTTGCAACCCTTTCCTTTGGTATCGATTGTCTGGCCTGTCTCTGCGTCCTTAGTTCACAGAGTAACTTCGAGCTCTTCCAGCCACAAAGGCTCAGCAGACTGCAGCAAAAGAGAAATTGCTCATGATTCTAAGAGCACGGAAAGAAAAAGAAAAAAGAAAAGAAAAAAAATGAAAGCTAACTTTGCTTATGGATTCCTATCCCACAAAGAAAGCATCAGCACACAAAAGCCTTGCCCAGGATATCACAAAAACGAACGACGGAATTAATTTTCAATTTCGAAGATCAGCATTTGCTTGTTCAGCCCTCTACCTCTTGTCGTTTGGGCTTCTATGAAGGTGGTGGCATTGAAATGAGCAGTCAGTAAATCCATTAGGAATTACAAGCATCTTTGATTAATAGTCCTTGTCTAATTCCCTGAGAAATGCGCTATACCTTGGAGCTTAATGAAGACAAGCCTGAGTTATTTAGGTGTTTGCTTATTTGCATAGAATTAACTAGATTCTCCGTTTATAGCGAGCAGTTAAAACTTTGCACCTAATTCCGTGCATTACAAAAATTCTTTGGCTCCGCTCCGGATTCTTAGACGAGAAGGATTAATGCTTCTGCCTGTTGATTATGAAACAGACACTCTCATACGAAGCTAGTTGAAAGGTTTACTCATAGAGTTTTCCATGCTATCCTACTCTTTCTAATGAATGAACGTTATTTGTAGAGAACTTCCAGGTTGACAGCAAAGCCCCAGTGACAAGACGGAGCACCTATGGATCTGCTGTCCTACGGAAGCACAACTTCCGCCACCGTCAGTACCGCGCATCAGAGCCTATTTGCTGCAGCAGACAAACTTAGCTGGGCACATCTTTATCATTCAGTCTGTAGTTCACCTTAGAACTCATGGTTGATACTATATAGCTATTGGAATTTAACAAAAATAAAATGAAAGTATGTTTCCCTTAACAATCCATACAATAGGTTCACTCTCTTAAAATTCCTCTTTTCTCCACTTCTCTCCCCATTGGGTCCCCAGGACATTAAAGTCCTTACATCTCTATAGTTTGACTTTCAGAACTTTTATGGTTGGACTTAAAAAGCGAGTAAATACTGAGGATGAGTTCTTTCACATAGAAATATGAACGGGAGTGTCAGAGTGATGTTTTGTGACTTGAAACCTTTTTTTTTTTTTTTTTTTTTTTTTTTTTTTTTTTGCCCTGAACACAGTTCTTTTTAGGAAAGTGCTGAAGTTTGTTATGAGCTGGGGCTTACTGAAGGAACACTCAATTGTTTCCAAGCTCTGGCAATTACTCAATCTATTGTGATTAGCCGTGTGCAAGAACATTTTTCTGGACCAAAGTTTTCAATCCATTATGTAAATACAAAAGAACGGGTTTTCTGAATTACACAATAGGAGCATGTTTCTTTCCTTTAAGCACTGTTAAGGTACCTGCCAAAATGATCCTACCGTTTTGCATACCCACCAGCGATAAATGACATTTCTACTTGCTTCACAATTGGAGAAGCATTTGGTGGTGTAACTAGTTTGAACTGTCGCCAACAGGATAACTTTGTGGGAAGCCTCGTTATTTTCTCCATTGAATCCTAATGGTACAGCAGTGCGTCTTTTCATCTTCTCCTTATCCCCACAGAGAAGATACACATGTGTCTAAGTGACATCCAGGTTGTTTGCTCACACATTTTGTTTCTCTCTAAAACTAATGCTCTTGTATTATTTTATGTTCCAAAGGAAGATGCTGTCCCACGTTTTCTATTGTGTTTTATGTTGTATTACTGCTGGGAGTGAAGAGGTCTTTGAGTAGTTTAAATAATAGTCCTCTATCAAGTGTGTCTTTTACAAACACTCACTTCCAATCTGCGACTATTATCCTTTCTACATTGCTTGCAACAAAAGCTTTTAATTCTCATAAAGTTCAGCATCTCATTTGATTTTTCCATGGTTTCTGTCTTTGACAGGTATGGTAAAAGTCTTTACCATGCCCAAGATTATCTCAGTTTTCTTCCATTGGCTTACTGAAGGTTTACATTTTTTTAAACTTTATGCTTATGTTTCTAGTCCAATTTTGAGTTATGTTTTACTTGGACTGCTTGTAGACAGCATGTCATGATTCATGGGATGGCCTCTCACTTGCTGTCTAGTAGCAGATGATATTGAACTTCTGACTATCTTGCTTCCATTGTAAGTCCTGGAAATACACACGTTGTTCCTGTGCCTAGTTTATGTGGCATTGGGATCAACCCGGGTTTTCTGCATGGTAAGAAAGTACCCTTGCAACCAAACTACATTTTCAGCTTGAATTATGTGATGGTTTCTATATGCTCAGCCCAGGGAGTGGCACCATTAGAAGGTGTGGCCCAGTTGGAGAAGGTGTGACCTTCTTGGAGCAGGTGTGTCATTGTGGGTGTGGACTTTAAGACCCTTCAGCTTCCCCAGCATGACGCCAACCTGGATGTCCCATATTTCTGCCATGATGATAATGGATTGAACCTCTGAACCTGTAGGCCAGCCCCAGTTAAATGTTGTCCTTTATAAGATTTGCCTTGGTCACAGTGTCTGTTCACAGCAATAAAACCTTAAGGCAAATTATGTTTTGAAAAATGCAAGGTCTGTATGTCAATCATTTCTTTCTATGCATGAACTTAGTCCAATACCAATTGTTGAACATATTTGTTGCATTTTTCTTCCCTTTTGGGGAAAAATTCATTTTCGTAAGATTCCGGGTTTTTGTCAATTCATATTTGTCTGATTCTGGGTTCTCTAGTTTTTTCATTGGCTTATTAGACTGGACTTTTGGCTAATTGCGTAATCTCATGATTGCTGTAGTTCCATGGTAGATCTTAAAGTCAAGTTGGGTCAGCCGTCTTTGTTTGTTATTTTCTTTGAATATTTATTTGGCAATTCTAGGTTAATTGTCTAACCATGAGAGATACTTTATTGATATTTGAGTTGAGACTGTGCTCAACCTATCAATAGACTTACAAAGGATTGTCATCCAAATAATATTCGATCATCCAATTAATGGCTGTAAATCTCAATTTATTTTGTTCTTCCACCTCTTTCCTCAGAGATTTCCAAACTCACACATATAGATCATGTGTGATCTTGTTTCTGCTTCATGCATACATACTTATAATGTGGAGTTCTAATGTAATAATAGTGAGAATCATAAATTCTCATCTTCAGAAAAGACTTGTTCCTGGATGCTCTGTGAGCAAAACTGTTTTATATTTGGTTGGAGTATGTAAGTGGATTACACTTGGGCCTTCCTTTAAGGTGTTCCTGCTCTTCTACTCTCTTAAGGTTATATCTTAGACTAAAGTCTTAAGTCTTTCCTAGCACTTTTCGTGATGTAAATCCACACCCTTAAACACTGCTTTCACTTACTTCTACAGAGTTTGTTGGTTTGTGGTTTTTATTTTTGTTTTGTTTTGTTTTAAATTTCTTATTTATTTATTGTTTTGGAGCTAAGGACCAAACCCAGAGCCTTGCACTTGGTATTTTAATTATTATTAGTTCAAAATAGTTTTATATTTCCCTTGAGATTTCTTTACTGCTCCTTGGACAGTTCAGCAGGTAATGCTTATTTTAATTTCCAAGTGTTTGGAGGATGTTCTAGTTATCTGTTATTAATGTCCTGTTTGATTAATGTCCTCCCCTTCGTTGTTTTGATTCATTTTAGCATGAGTTTTTTCCCCCTTTATCTCATCTTGATACCACACATTGTTAGGTATTCTTTTCATACACCCTGTAATACATTGTCCTTTTTTTTGTATAGTTAATATATTGTCATATAAAGTATTTATTGGCCAAGGATTATTAGTCATATTTCTTTCTGTCTGTCAATTGTAGTTCTTCTCTTTACTTTGACATAAGAGCAGATAGTGTCTGATTTCCATTATTTTACTTTTGGTAGGATGAGATTTATGGCATAGAATCTGGTTTACCTTGGCGAATATTTACCATGAGCCTGAGTAACTTACTTCTGGTTAGATGTAATTAATAGATGCTGATTGGGACAATTTTTATGATCTATCTATGTTATTATATTGATTTTGGTGCCCAATCTATTCATCTCTGAAATAAAAATACTATTCTAAAAGTTTAATAATTACATAATCTCTTTTCATAATTCTGGCTGTGGGTTATGCTTTTTGTTGCTCTATTGTTAGAGCTCCTTTATGTGATTGGTATCTTCTTGAGGAATTGGCCCCTTTTTCATTTTATAATATTCTGCTTTGTCCCTGGTAACTTCTCTTGCTCTGAAGAAGTCTTTTGCTCTAAAATTAATATAACTCCCCCTCATTGTTTTGATTCATTTTAGCATGAGTTTTTTCCCCTTTATCTCATCTTGATACTACACATTGTTAGGTATTCTTTTCATACACCCTGTAATACATTGTCCTTTTTTTTGTATAGTTAATATATTGTCATATAAAGTATTTATTGGCCAAGGACTATTAGTCATATTTCTTTCTGTCTGTCAATTGTAGTTATTCTCTTATTTTGTGATTTTACATTTCCTTTGCCTTAAATAATTTTAATCGAGTATTTTCATAAATGTCATTTTCTCAGTATATCAATTCTACTTATTTTTAACTTTGGAAGTTGTCTGGATTTTAAACATATTTTTTATAATTAACATAACTCAACTTTAACTTCCTGCTTAGTGTATTTCGATAGACTTTGGTGAAACAGTTTCTCTTGGGAGCTGACCTTGATAAGAACAGAAAACTACAACATATTTCAACATGGTTGCTTTGCCCTTTTCTTTCAGAAACTGTGAGAAGTTTTTGCTCTGATATTGTAAATGTCTAGTTTTTGAGCCTGGATGGGGCTTTCTCATAATGGGGTCCACGTGTGTGTGTGTGTGTGTGTGTGTGTGTGTGTGTGTGTGTGTGTATGTATATATATATATATATATATATATATATATATATATATATATATATATATATATTTTGTTCATGGATATAATTTGTGAGTCTCTGTGTTTACCTGTCTCTCCAGTTTAGGGGATGTATTTATGTGTGGATTGAAGCAGGACTGTTGATTCTTCAGTCTACACACCTTTTCATTTCTTATGAGGAAAGACTCTTAGGAATCTATTTCTTTTGTTTAAGTTTGTCGTAAAACCCCCCGCTCCCCGAAGTGGTCTTAGCTCAGGTGCACAACCCACAGAACACATCTTGGCGAAAAGAGCGATGCAATAGCAAGAGGTTTAATGAGCCACGTACATGGGGTTGCTCATCCACACAGGGAGAGGCAACTCCGAACTCAAAAGTACACATCTTTTATTCTTTACAGAGGCAGATGTCAGCAACAAGGCTAGTTGGCTTATTCTCATTGGCTTATTCTATTTTCAGGTATTGGCTGGCCCGCTCAATGGGCTGTTCTTGGCTTGGTCACTTTGCTCATCCAGCCCTATACCTGGCCTTGGAAAATCACTGGGAAAAGGCTGAGCTGGTGGGGGGGAGGAACTGGGTGGTCGGACTCAGGATGATATCTTGTGGTCTTTCTTAGAATTCACCACAGGGAGGGCTAGGGAGAACAGTTATTTTTTTTTTTTTTTTATTAACTTGAGTATTTCTTATGTACATTTCGAGTGTTATTCCCTTTCCCGGTTTCCGGGCAAACATCCCCATCCTCCCCCTTCCTTATGGGTGTTCCTCCCCCCTCCCCATTGCCGCCCCCCCGACAGTCTAGTTCACTGGGGGGTTCAGTCTTAGCAGGACCCAGGGCTTCCCCTTCCACTGGTGCTCTTACTAGGATATTCATTGCTACCTATGAGGTCAGAGTCCAGGGTCAGTCCATGTATAGTCTTTTAGGTAGTGGCTTAGTCCCTGGAAGCTCTGGTTGCTTGGCATTGTTGTACATATAGGGTCTTGTTCTTCAATCTCTTCAGTTCATTCTCTGATTCCTTCAACGGGGTCCCGTTCTCAGTTCAGTGGTTTGCTGCTGGCATTAGCCTCTGTATTTGCTGTATTCTGGCTGTGTCTCTCAGGTTGATCTACATCCTGCTCCTGTCGGTCTGCACTTCTTTGCTTCATCCATCTTGTCTAATTGGGTGGCTCTATATGTATGGGCCACATGTGGGCAGGCTCTGAATGGGTGTTCCTTCAGTCTCTGTTTTAATCTTTGCCTCTCTCTTCCCTGCCAGGGGTATTCTTGTTCCCCTTTTAAAGAAGGAGTGAAGCCTTCACATTTTGATCATCCTTCTTGAGTTTCATTTGTTCTAGGCAACTAGGGTAATTCAAGCATTTGGGCTAATAGCCACTTATCAATGAGTGCATACCATGTGTGTTTTCTGTGATTGGGTTATCTCACTCACGATGATATTTTCCAGTTCCAACCATTTGCCTACGAATTTCATAAAGTCATTGTTTTTGATAGCTGAGTAATATTCCATTGTGTAGATGTACCACATTTTCTGTATCCATTCCTCTATTGAAGGGCATCTGGGTTCTTTCCAGCTTCTGGCTATTATAAATAAGGCTGCGATGAACATACTGGAGCACGTGTCTTTTTTATATGTTGGGGCATCTTTTGGGTATATGCCCAAGAGAGGTATAGCTGGATCCTCAGGCAGTTCAATGTCCAATTTTCTGAGAAACCTCCAGACTGATTTCCAGAATGGTTGTACCAGTCTGCAACCCCACCAACAATGGAGGAGTGTTCCTCTTTCTCCGCATCCTCGCCAGCATTTGCTGTCACCTGAGTTTTTGATCTTAGCCATTCTCACTGGTGTGAGGTGAAATCTCAGGGTTGTTTTGATTTGCATTTCCCTGATGACTAAAGATGTTGAACATTTCTTTAGGTGTTTCTCAGCCATTCGGCATTCCTCAGCTGTGAATTCTTTGTTTAGCTCTGAACCCCATTTTTTAATAGGGTTATTTGTCTCCCTGCGGTCTAACTTTTTGAGTTCTTTGTATATTTTTGGATATAAGGCCTCTATCTGTTGTAGGATTGGTAAAGATCTTTTCCCGACCTGTTCCTTTCCATTTTGTCCTAACAACAGTGTTTTTTGCCTTACAGAAGCTTTGTAGTTTTATGAGATCCCCTTTGTCAATTCTTGATCTTAGAGCATAAACCATTGGTGTTTTGTTCAGGAATTTTTTTCCAGTGCCCATGTGTTCCAGATGCTTCCCTAGTTTTTCTTCTATTAGTTTGAGTGTGTCTGGTTTGATGTGGAGGTCCTTGATCCACTTGGACTTAAGCTTTGTACAAGGTGATAAGCATGGATCGATCTGCATTCTTCTACATGTTGACCTCCAGTTGAACCAGCACCATTTGCTGAAAATGCTATCTTTTTCCATTGGATGGTTTTTGGCTCCTTTGTCAAAAATCAAGTGACCATAGGTGGGGTTCATTTCTGGGTCTTCAATTCTATTCCATTGGTCTATCTGTCTGTCTCTGTACCAATACCATGCAGTTTTTATCACTATTGCTCTGTAATACTGCTTGAGTTCAGGGATAGCGATTCCCCCTGAAGTCCTTTTATTGTTGAGGATAGTTTTAGCTATCCTGGGTTTTTTGTTATTCCAGATGAATTTGCAAATTGTTCTGTCTAACTCATTGAAGAATTGGATTGGTATTTTGATGGGGATTGCATTGAATCTGTAGATCGCTTTTGGTAAAATGGCCATTTTTACTATATTAATCCTGCCAATCCATGAGCATGGGAGATCTTTCCATCCTCTGAGTTCTTCTTCAATTGCTTTCTTCAGAGTCTTGAAGTTCTTATTGTACAGATCTTTTACCTTGCTTGGTTAAAGTCACACCGAGGTACTTTATATTATTTGGATCTATTATGAAGGGTGTCGTTTCCCTAATTTCTTTCTCGGCTTGTTTCTCTTTTGTGTAGAGGAAGGCTACTGATTTATTTGAGTTAATTTTATACCCAGCCACTTTGCTGAAGTTGATTATCAGCTTTAGTAGTTCCCTGGTGGAACTTTTGGGATCACTTAAATATACTATCATATCATCTGCAAATAGTGATATTTTGACTTCTTCTTTTCCGATCTGTATCCCCTTGACCTCCTTTTGTTGTCTGATTGCTCTGGCTAGAACTTCAAGAACTATATTGAATAAGTAGGGAGAGAGTGGGCAGCCTTGTCTAGTCCCTGATTTTAGTGGGATTGCTTCAAGTTTCTCTCCATTTAGTTTAATGTTAGTACTGGTTTGCTGTATATGGCTTTTACTATGTTTAGGTATGGGCCTTGGATTCCTATTCTTTCCAGGACTTTTATCATGAAGGGGTGTTGAATTTTGTCAAATGCTTTTCAGCATCTAATGAAATGATCATGTGGTTTTTGTTCTTTCAGTTTGTTTATATAATGGATCACGTTGATGGTTTCCAGATATTAAACCATCCCTGCATGCCTGGGATGAAGCCTACTTGATCATGGTGGATGATTGTTTTGATGTGCTCTTGATTCGGTTTGCCAGAATTTTGTTGAGTATTTTTAAGGTCGATGTTCATAAGGGAAATTGGTCTGAAGTTCTCTTTCTTTGTTGGGTCTTTGTGTGGTTTAGGTATAAGAGTAATGTGGCTTCATAGAAGGAATTTGGTAGTGCTCCATCTGTTTCAATTTTGTGGAATAGTTTGGATAATATTGGTATGAAGGTCTTCTATGAAGGTCTGATAGAATTCTGCACTAAACCCGTCTGGACCTGGGCTCTTTTTGGTTGGGAGACCTTTAATGACTGCTTCTATTTCCTTAGGAGTTATGGGGTTGTTTAACTGGTTTATCTGTTCCTGCTTTAACTTCGGTACCTGGTATCTGTCTAGGAAATTGTCCATTTCCTGCAGATTTTCAAGTTTTGTTGAATATAGGCTTTTATAGTAAGATCTGATGATTTTTGAATTTCCTCTGAATCTGTAGTTATGTCTCCCTTTTCATTTCTGATTTTGTTAATTTGGACACACTCTCTGTGTCCTCTCGTTAGTCTGGCTAAGGGTTTATCTATCTTGTTGATTTTCTCAAAGAACCAACTTTTGGTTCTGTTGATTCTTTCTATGGTCCTTTTTGTTTCTACTTGGTTGATTTCAGCTCTGAGTTTGATTATTTCCTGCCTTCTACTCCTCCTGGGTGTATTTGCTTCTTTTTGTTCTAGAGCTTTTAGGTGTGCTGTCAAGCTGCTGACATATGCTCTTTCCTGTTTCTTTCTGCAGGCACTCAGCGCTATGAGTTTTCCTCTTAGCACAGCTTTCATTGTGTCCCATAAGTTTGGGTATGTTGTACCTTCATTTTCATTAAATTCTAAAAAGTTTTAATTTCTTTCTTTATTTCTTCCTTGACCAGGTTATCATTGAGTAGAGCATTGTTCAATTTCCACGATATGTGGGCATTCTTCCTTATTGTCATTGAAGACCAGCTTTAGGCCGTGGTGGTCCGATAGCACGCATGGGATTATTTCTATCTTTCTGTACCTGTTGAGGCCCGTTTTTTGACCAATTATATGGTCAATTTTGGAGAAAGTACCATGAGGAGCTGAGAAGAAGGTATATCCTTTTGCATTAGGGTAGAACGTTCTATAAATATCCGTTAAGTCCATTTGGCTCATGACTTCTCTAGTCTGTCTACGTCTCTGTTTAATTTCTGTTTCCATGATCTGTCCATTGATGAGAGTGGGGTGTTGAAATCTCCCACTATTATTGTGTGAGGTGCAATGTGTGTTTTGAGCTTTAGTAAGGTTTCTTTTACGTATGTAGGTGCCCTTGTATTTGGGGCATAGATATTTAGGATTGAGAGTTCATCTTGGTGGATTTTTCCTTTGATAAATATAAAGTGTCCTTCCTTATCTTTTTTGATGACTTTTAGTTGAAAATTGACTTTATTTGATATTAGAATGGCTACTCCAGCTTGCTTCTTCCGACCATTTGCCTGGAAAGTTGTTTTCCAGCCTTTCACTCTGAGGTAGTGTCTGTCTGTGTCTCTGAGGTGTGTTTCCTGTAGGCAGCAGAATGCAGGGTCCTCGTTGCGTATCCAGTTTGTTAATCTATGTCTTTTTATTGGGGAGTTGAGGCCATTGATGTTGAGAGATATTAAGGAATAGTGATTATTGCTTCCTGTTATATTCATACTTGGATGTGTTATGTTTGTGTGCTTTTCTTCTCTTTGTTTTGTTGCCAAGACGATTAGTTTCTTGCCTCTTCTTGGGTATAGCTTGCCTCCTTATGTTGGGCTTTTACCATTTATTATCCTTTGTAGTGCTGGATTTGTAGAAAGATATTGTGTAAATTTGGTTTTGTCATGGAATATCTTGGTTTCTCCATCTATGTTAATTGAGAGTTTTGCAGGATACAGTAGCCTGGGCTGGCATTTGTGTTCTCTTAGGGTTGTATGACATCAGTCCAGGATCTTCTGGCCTTCATAGTTTCTGGCCCGAAAAGTCTGGTGTGATTCTGATAGGTCTGCCTTTTATATGTTACTTGACCTTTTTCCCTTACTGCTTTTAATATTCTTTCTTTATTTTGTGCGTTTGGTGTTTTGACTATTATGTGACGGGAGGTGTTTCTTTTCTGGTCCAATCTATTTGGAGTTCTGTAGGCTTCTTGTATGCCTATGGGTATCTCTTTTTTTAGGTTAGGGAAGTTTTCTTCTATGATTTTGTTGAAGATATGTACTGGTCCTTTGAGCTGGGAGTCTTCACTCTCTTCTATACCTATTATCCTTAGGTTTGATCTTCTCATTGAGTCCTGGATTTCCTGTATGTTTTGGACCAGTAGCTTTTTCCGCTTTACATTATCTTTGACAGTTGATTCAATGATTTCTATGGAATCTTCTGCTCCTGAGATTCTCTCTTCCATCTCTTGTATTCTGTTGGTAAAGCTTGTATCTACAGCTCCTTGTCTCTTCTTTTGGTTTTCTATATCCAGGGTTGTTTCCATGTGTTCTTTCTTGATTGCTTCTATTTCCATTTTTAATTCCTTCCACTGTTTGATTGTGTTTTCCTGTAATTCTTTCAGGGATTTTTGTGTCTCCTCTCTATGGGCTTCTACTTGTTTATTTATGTTTTCCTGGAATTCTTTCATGCATTTTTTCGATTCCTCTCTGTAGGCTTCTACTTGTTCTCTAAGGGAGTTCATCATGTCTTTCTTGAAGTTCTCCAGCATCATGGTCAAATATGATTTTGAATCTAGATCTTGCTTTTCTGGTGTGTTTGGATATTCCATGTTTGTTTTGATGGGAGAATTGGGCTCCGATGGTGCCATGTAGTCTTGGTTTCTGTTGCTTGGGTTCCTGTGCTTGCCTCTTGCCATCAAATTATCTCTAGTGTTACTTTGTTCTGCTATTTCTGACAGTGGCTAAACTGTCCTATAGGCCTGTGTGTCAGGAGTGCTGTAGACCTGTTTTCCTCTCTTTCAGTCAGTTATGGGGACAGAGTGTTCTGCTTTGGGGTGTGTAGTTTTTCCTTTCTACAGGTCTTCAGCTGTTCCTGTGGACCTGTGCCTTGAGTTCATCAGGCAGGTCACTTGCAGCAGAAAAGTTGGTCTTACCTGTGGCCCCGAGGCTCAAGTTCGCTCGAGGGGTTCTGCCCACGGGCTCTCCGAGGTGGCAGCGACCAGGAAGATCTGTGCCGCCTCTTCCGGGAGCCTCCGTGCACCAGGGTTCCAGATGGATTCTGGTGCTTTCCTCTGGAATCAGTATATGTGTGCAGAGAGCAGTCTCTTCTGGTTTCTGCAGGCGTGTCTGCCTCTCTGAAGGTTTAGCTCTCCCTCCCACGGGATTTGGGTGCAGAGAACTGTTTATCGGTCCTTCAGGTTCGGCGGTGTCTCAGGCAGGGCTCCTGCGCTCCTGGGCCCTCCCCACAGGAACCCAGAGGCCTTGTACAATTTCCTCTTGGGTCAGGGATGTGGGCAGGGGTGGGCAGTGTTGGTGGTCTCTTCCGCTCTGCAGCCTCAGGAGTGCCCACCTGACCAGGCAGTAAGGTATCTCTCCCACGGGTTCTGGGAGCAGACGGGAGAACAGTTATTTTTGTTTTGTCTTAATTAGCTTGGCCTTGGTCAGTGAGGCCTGGTCATTCTGACTACAAAAACTTTGTTTTTACTTTTTCCGAACCTTAAAAACTTTGTTTCCACAAGTTCACATGCTCTGCTTTACAAGAAAACAAACAACCATGTGACAGAAAATTAAAAAAGTATAGAATCTAATATATTCCAGGAATATCTACATTAGGATCCAAATGAGTTCAATAAAGCTAGTATGTATGTATGTATGTATGTATGTATTTATTTATTTTTGAGATAAGATCTCACTTTGTAACTCTGACTGACCTAAACCCTGACCTTGAACACACAGAGATCTACCTACTACTGCCCTCAAATGTTGACATTAAAGGCATGTATGGTCCTAGATATATCTCTTGATAGTTTTTAAATATAACCCTTGTTTTTCTAGACCAACATTAACACAGAGGTTATAATTTCAATGATCTGGGGATGGGGTGGGGTGGGGAGATTGACATCTGCGCAGTTTTTGCTGGACACCTAACCTTATAGAGGAATCAAGCAACATGGCAGCTATGTCAAAGGATCAAATCCAAATATCTTCTAGATCTATTTGATCTGACTAGAATGCAGAAACACCCTGGATTACAGTATGATCTAGCTAGAATACAGACACATCCTTAGTATGTATCTTTAATCCCTAATAGTGAAGGTAAGGTTAGTTGCTAGAGGGAAGCAACCATGTTTGAAACTGATGTCTAAATGGAGAGACAGACAAAGTGATGAACCAGAAAAAAGATTTGAGAGAATGAGTCAGAGTTTGGATACATACGACAGCACAGGGAAGAGAATCTACTTAAGAGCAGCAAGAGACAGCGGTGATGTATGGTGTGTGTTTATGACAGTTTTACCAGGACAGTCTTACAGAAACAGTTTGCAGAGAGAACAAGCTAGACACATCTGAAGGCAGAATGAACCAGAGAAGGAGGAGGAGCCAGAAGATTAGAACCAATTGCTATAGTTAGTCTGAGGCTAAGCAGAACAATTCAGTCAGAACCTGAGAAAAGCTAGATTGAATCAGTCAGTTTGGAGGATTAGCTTGTACAGAGGCTAGAAGTTTCCAAGACTAGGACTAGGAACAGTTAGAACAAAAAAAAAAAAAAAAAAAAAAAGTTCTGGGCTCAACTCAAGCCATAAATGTGTACAGCCTGAATATAGGTCTCATCTCATTCTATCATCTGAGGAAATAAAAGCATCATTTATACAATTTAGCTAAAACAATAATTTCTAAGTACATCCAGATATCTGAAAACATACTGTAAGGAACAATTAAGCAAACACTTGACATTGATCTCTGACCTCCACAGGCGCACGAGAGCACAAACACACACACACACACACACACACACACACACACACACACAGAGTGACATTCATTCATACATATACACATACATTAGCAGTTATCTATACCGTACATATATACATTACACCAGAAGAATATAAAAGTAATTTATAAAGGACTGATAAAAATAAAGAGATATTTCCATCTATCTTCATTGAAATTATGAAGACTACATGGAGAAAATGAAAATCTTTGGGCTTTGGGTATATAACCAATCATCAGATGCCTTTGTAAAAGTATCTTCATTTGCCCGATGCCATTGTCATCTAGGAGGCTTATTGTCTTAATCTGCTAACCTAGTCCTGGGAGCTTCTAGCCTCTGTACAGTCTTATCTAGGCCTAGAACATTTTCAGCTTCTGTGATTGACTTTGGAATAAGCTCAGCCTCTGTGGTTCTTTCTGAGCGCTCACTGGCTGCTTTCAACTCGTTTGTTCTGGCTCAAACTCCTCTCCAAGCTGACTGATTCAGTCTGTCTTCTCTCTCTGCTTCTGACTAAATTGCTATGCTTGGCCTCAAACTAAATTTAGCAGTATGTTCTAATCTTATGATTCCTTTTCAATATCTAGCTTGTTCTATCTTCATCTCTAGCTAGATTGTCCTTTCTACCATCTGTCTCTATAAAACTGTCCTAGTAAAACTACTGCTTTCTCTTATTCTGAGCTGCTCTATTCTTCTCAACCCTTCTCTACTGCTCTCCACAAACTCTCCTGTATTCCTGTACTCTACTGTCTTCTTCATGAACTGTCTGTCTCTCCCTTAAGTGGCTTCTGTTTTCTCTCTGTTCTTGTGAAAGTTGGGCATATCCTATTCTGTCAACTATTTCACTGATTCATCCATTTTTTTTTTCTGCTACTCAATTAGACATTGCTTTCAAACATAGATCCTTCGCAAACTAACTGTATCTTCATTGCTTGGGATTAAAGGTGAGTACTAAGGGTGTGTCTGTAGTTCAGTCGAAGGAGTAAAGGTGTGTACTAAGGGCTGAACCACACCCTAAGCAGAAACAGGTTCAAATATCCTGTTACACATCTTTTTGTAGCATAAAACATTTTTATCTGAAAAGTTATACAACGAGGCGAAGAGGTAGTCCAGCAGTTAGCCTCTGTTACAAAGGACCTGAATTCAGTTCCAAGCATCTACACTGGGACTCCAGCTTCAGGGGATCTAACACCTTCTAACTGTGTTCTATTTGTTTTGTGACTTGCTAGCCAGGTGGAAAGCAGGTCTATGTTTTCTCATTGGAAGCCACAGAAATAAAGTATCACTGTTATAAATTCACTTCCCATGACCATGAGATCAGATAACAGACCCAAGTGATTACCCAAAAGTATGAATATTTATCACTCCGGCAAGCAAACATGCCACATGGCTATTTTATTATATGATATCCTATGCAATTTAAGGAATTGACAAAATTTTATAACAGCATTCTATAAAGTCTGTCTAAGCAGAATCTTTCAACTGCTCTTAGGTCTTCAATATGTTTAGAAAAGTATGGGAATTATAAATGTTCTTCTGAGAAAAATAGTTATAAGTACATATACTCAAATATTTTCACTCAGTTTCTTTTTTATTTTTATTGGCTATTTTATGTATTTACATTTTGAATGTTATCCCCTTTACCCTTCTCCCATTCCCCTTCCCCTGTTTCTATGAAGATGTTCCCACTCCCACCCAGCCCCACTCAGTTTCTTGAATCCTCTCTAGACCTAGACCTTAGACTGAGACCTTTTACTATGTAGATAAAAGAACAGTGGTAAACACCTCATGCATTATGCATTCAGAAGGAAAGTGCGAAGTGTAATATACTTCCTTCCATCTCTGTCTCTTTATCTGGATATTGTGTCTAAAAGGACATGCTTGTTTTTAATATATGCACGTTGTTAGATTTTTCAGTAAACCAAAACCGATATACAATACAATTTTTTTCTATCCTAGGAATTCTAAGTTTTAATTTTTTTTCTGTCTGCCATGGCATATACTATGCTATTTACATAATGCATTGTCTACACATGTGCATCCTCTCTCTCTCTCTCTCTCTCTCTCTCTCTCTCTCTCTCTCTCTCTCTCACACACACACACACTCTCTCTCTCTCTCTCTCTCATTCACACACAAACACAAATATACATACACACATTAAAGAAAGAACAGTGTAAAGTTGCATTTGAAGAGTTGAAGAACGTTTTCTATTTTTCTTTTTTCCTCAATGATAGCCTGTTACTTTAAAAAAACACTCATCTATTCTTAATATCATAGAATACTATATTTATGTACCATTGTTTAGTTTCCCTGTGTCCTAATAATACACATTTAAGTTGCTGTTGTTCTTTGCTACCAAAACAGGACAGCTGTGAACACCTAGACCTGTTCCTATGTGTACAGGGACGTCACTATTGTAGAGAGAGTGAAAGAACTATGGCAGCCGCAGACTGATTGGCACTCGGTCTCAGGCTCTCTACATTGAACACAGCATGCTCAGTCACAAGAAGGCTGTCAGGAAATTAATACATTATATTCATGCCACCTCAGGGTACCAATCATCCTTCCCATTCTTTCTCTATTGCTCATTGCAGCCCAATTCAGTGAGGGAACAGAAATGAGGCTGAACCTTAATTATGCTCCACCATCTAGTTTGCCTGAATTATAGGACAGGCAAGCTTTTGAGCTGCCCGTCCACCCTGCCAGCTCATCCTCCTGCAGCAGATGTCCAGTATTCTCTTGTATACTATTGTCTCTGCTAGCAGTTGGCAATATTTCTCACCCATCACCTCTGTGGGTTGGTAGCAGAGAATTGCAGCAGCCTCTTTGTATTTCTGATAAATCAATTTTTTTCCTGGTAGAAAGAAAAAGATACATTAAGCGAATATAAAGGAAAATGGTTGTGTTTTTCTAATTGCTTGTGTGGAAGGGCCTGTGTAGAAACCTCGGTAATGACAGATTGGGTCACAGCAGGGTGAAGTTGGTGTTCTGGAGTAAGTAAATATTTAAATCACTCTGAACATAAGTCATTTCCACATCAGTTTCAGATCAAAAATAAGAACTGAGAAACGAGAAATAAAATACAGACATCATCATGTTGGCGAACAAGAGAGGAGGTGAACCGTTTGGTAAATATTCAATCAGTTCCCTCCACACACGCACGATCGCAGAGGAAACCAAAGCCGTGTAATCAATGCTTGGCAGGTGAGCTAGCAGACAGGCTGACTGACAGCGAATGTAGATGTTGCTATAGGAAGGATTGAGACTGAGAATAGACATGTGTCCAATGCCAAGCAGGAGTTTATAACCAGTACAATAAATGCTCATTATGGCCCTAGTGCTGGAGGCACTGGGGAAGCAGTAATCGCAAAATATATTAAAATAGAAATCCCTAGTGTCATGCAGCTCGTCTGAAAGATGTGTCTTTATAGAATTAAGGATATGATTAAATTCTCTTGGATGAATAGCATGATATTAAAAAACAGGAACAATTTGTCGCATGGGGTTTTATAAATCCACATGTCTTAAAACACCTTTCTTGGGAAAAAAATTCCACAGGTCTTTAAGAAAGAAGATTTTTGAAATTCATGAATTATTGCTACACTTGAGAGACTACTGTGCCTTGATAGTTTAAAAGGAGATACACATTTTAAAAGTATCTAAAAATTTCGTGTGCACATGTATATGATTTGTGTGCCTTGGTATTTGCATGTGTACCTGTGGGGTGGGAGGTAGGCATGGGCATTTATGTACACGTGAGGGTAAAGGCTAGAATGTAAAGTAAGTTGTCTTCCTTGAACACCTCCCACTGTGCTTTCTGAGCCTGGGTTTCTTACTGATTAGTTTACTGATTTCGCCAGTTCAGCCAGCCAATTTGCCTAGGAAAGTTTCACTGTCTGTCACCTGAGAACTGGAGCTACAGGCAGGCATCCATTCTCATGTATCCCGGGGATTCACACCCTTGTCTTCATGTTCACACGGCAAACACTTCATCTGTTAAGCAATCTTCCCAGCCACAGAATTAGACATTTTGAACATTTCCCAAAGTAAAAATCTTCAGGAAGCACAAAGTCCCTTTTATCTGCAAAACATATTTAACTGGTATTGAAAAGTTGAAACGGTTGTCGCTATTTCCCAGTTTCAGGATTCCTTGTGGTGACTTCCACTTTGTAGAATACTTCTGCTTAACTTCCCTCCTGTCTTCTGTCAGGAAAGCCACTAGGCCAGTTGACAGAGGCCTGTGGAGGCTTCTCTGGAATGGATGGAGAAGTCCATACTTGGAGGCGGGATGGATGGCAGGTGCCTCCCGTAGAGCTGCTAACTGTGGAGTGTCTGCTGACTTCATTCATGGAAGCCCTGCCACCATCTGTGGCTAAAATTAGCTGCTGTCCCAAATATGAGAATGTCTGAAGCGAGGCCCTCAAACTGCCATTCTGACAGGTGGAGTAGTGGAAGATTGATCTAAATCTGCATTATGGTTAATTCTTTCTCCGTACATTAATCCTGTATCATTGCAGTCAAATAAAATGTCCCCTGTCTGTTTCTGGTTATATCTTTTACATAGGTCCCTGACCTCAAAAGTGAAACATTGTTCAGAACTGTCTGATTTTCCATTTACATCACAAAAAACTTGACATCTGGGATAAAAATTACATATGCATGTAAGATGCAATTTTTTTGCACTAGTTATTGAAAAAAAACAAGAGAAACGATATGTTGTAAATGTTCTATCACTTTATAAAACTGTTTTAGTATTGTTAGCTGAAGCATATAACTTGGTATTTCTATAATTTTGGAATGGTGCACCCACATAATGACCTTTATATAGAATAGAGACAAATCAACCTATCTATAGGTTCATAATCATAAGAACTGAGAGAGCCCTTCAGTGAAGTGTCCAGGGCCCTGACAATCAACAATCACATTGTGTCCCATATGGAGGGCACAGAGGGCAGATTCCTGTGGCTAATTTCATTGCAGCACACAGGGTTCTGAAAGTGATGAAGAGATTAAAAAGGCCTTTCTTTGGAGTCTGAGATGGCAGTCTCTAAAACTGCATCAAATTAGTGTATTTCTCATTCTAATAAGTTTTAATAGAATGTGGTTAACCTCATTGTTCAATAGACTGCAAGTAAAATGAGGTGTTGATTGGCCTTCGTATCTGTGCGATTCATGTGGGTATTTTGACAATCTGTATCCAGTCTAGCACTAATTAATGTATGATTCACAGGAGAGGGGAGCTCGGTGGCTAAAATGTCCTGATTGTCACCAGCGTTCTCTGCTTGGTATGACAAGAAGCAGAAGGGCCTGTAAATCACTTGTCTGTGGTGATGAGCATCACAGTGAATTAAAGGGCAAAGGGCAAAATCTGTGTAGGGGGGGTTAACTGGAACAGACAGGGCCTCCTCTGGAGATCTCTTCTGCCTTTGTGAAGGGGGTGAGGAAAAGGAACAGGGGGACTGGATGGAAATTAGCTGCTGAATAGAACCACGTGCTTCCTGCAGGGAAACATTACCAGGTACACAAGTCTGCCCCTGAGCCTCTAAGACACCAGCTCATACCATGGCTCGACAGTCATTTACTGGAGTCGACACGCATGTCTCCTCTCCGAAGTGATAAAGACATATTTAATTGGAATGTAAAATGAAATACCACATAAAATGTACCCAATATAATAATGACTATACAATAGCAAATGATGACTAATCCCTAGCCACGTGACTCTTGCATCTAAAACGTAATCTCATCTTCATGTGACCAAAACTCAACTTTGTCTGTGCTGAGCATCATGACATAACTATGCATAAATATGTATGCAGTGAGCATTATGACATATGCATAGCTCGATATGCATACATGTGCATATATGTGTGTCAGTACGGATTCATATAATCTAGAAACACATAGCAACAGGAAACTTTGCTTTGCATAGTCAGTGGAACCTATTATTCTGTAGTAGTAAAATTAATATATTAGTAAATATGATAGTACAACATGAGGTATGATTGATGATTCAAGGAGATAAAAGTAAAACGGGAATATCTGCAATGGGAAAAATAAAGCCCAATCCCTATGCAGTGGCTCTTTCTACCTCATTGGCTTCTTTCTGCTTACCCCCAGTGTCTGTAGCAGGTACCTCTTTACGACAGTGTATGGATCTGGTTTCTCCATTTCTTCTCCTTATAAGTGCAATCCTAGTTTAGCAGAGTGGACAGGATGGAGTAAAGTACTGTGCTCCTCAGATTTATGCAATGTCATTACTCATGAAGAAATAGCAAGAGTTCTTTTTAATACTAGAATGGTTTTATACATGTTTCTTCTTATATCTTCCTCGAGAATACCTTTCTGAACAACAGGTATGATACCATTAACTGTTTTGACAGAAGAGAAAATAACCCAAAAGCGTACACAAGCGAATAACCCCCTTTACTCCCACAGCAGTGAAAAGCTGATCAGAAGTCAAGCCTCCTGACAGACGGGAGTGTTTTTACTGCCCCATGTTGCCTTGTTGGGGGGACTGGTTATTTCCACCCAAAACATTTTCTCAGTTCCCTGCAGTAAAATCCAAAGCTCGAATCACAAATTCTAAACGAATTCTAACAAGCAGACTTTGGAGATGGAGAACAGGCTCAAATTCCAACCTTAGAGCCTCTTGAAATCCATCGACTTTAAACACATGTAATTGAAACGGTTGACAGGCCAATTAAAGTATAATTCGACTTTCTCCCTGGCAGAATCCCACCTTCGAGACTCATTTGTTGACAACAACCAAGCAATAAGCCAGGCCTTTTCAATCTCACCAAGTGGGGTATTGTAAACTGAAGTTCAGTTTTATTTGCTATCACCCATACCAAGGCTCTTCAGCAGAGGTCTTAGATGTATTTCAGCCTTAGACTTAGTAGAAGAGTGCAGACGTTTCTGGTTCATCCCACTCTCCGTCGCTTACCTCGTGTAAATGCAGCGAATCGCTGAGTTTCAGTAGGGAAAGAGGGGGATAATTGTTATATTGTTGAATCCCAACCTTTCCCTATGGGAAATGGTTCAGAAAGGAAATTCACTCTCTTGAGTTACTGCTGCAATATTGTTTTAAACCTTGCTGACTCTGGATTCAATGATATTCTTTTGTATGACTAGTTTAGCACCTTTTAAAATGTACAAGCAATATCCAATAAAAAATATGATACTCGTGACTGTTATAATGCAGAGGACATGGAGGTACATGTTATACTCACCAGATAAGTCCTGTATTTCAGAAAGCATGCAAGCTTCCTCCTTACTTAAGACCACATATGAAATTCCTTTAAGCCGTTATTTGATCTTTAGAAGCCTATTTTGGGGCAGAAGCTTGAGGTAAGTCGGGAAGAGTTGCGCAGAGACCCATGTAAATGCATAGAGGCGTCTTGGGAGATACAGGATTCATAGAAGCACAGTTGAAGGGAAGCTACTGACGGGGAAGTCCCACCATGTGGACACGATGCCTGACATCCAAAGCTACGAGGTTATTCTGTTACAGGATAGCTAGGAAGCTCTTCACTCAACATCCTCAGGATGACTGAATGCAAATGCTGTGGAGAGGTGCCTCGTGCAGGTACT
Source organism: Rattus rattus (assembly GCF_011064425.1). Lineage (NCBI taxonomy): Eukaryota > Metazoa > Chordata > Mammalia > Rodentia > Muridae > Rattus > Rattus rattus. The sequence continues at coordinate 49,311,197 of NC_046155.1, read as the reverse complement.
GACTCTGGAGAAAGCTTGCCTGAAGAGTTTGAGGTACTGCCTGCTTGTCACTTCTGATTCTAGTGATCCAGGACTTAAGCTCTCATCCCTCCACAGGGGTTCCTCATCCCTTCTCTAAGATGGGAATCCCACAGAGCTAACTAGACATCCCCATAGAGAGTTAAACACCCAAGGATAAGGAGATTCTCCTTTTTGATCCACGTGTAGTCTTTGAAGACCTGCTGACGAGCTGCTTGCCAAGTTTATCCTATTAAACTCTGCTGATCTAGGAAGTGGTGAAGGAGGCTGCGTGTGTACATGGGTGACTCTCAACCTGGGAGAATCCTTATCTAAGGCAATGTCACGTTTTTATTAGTAACTGAAAATATTGTTTTTTTCTGAAAATAGGATCTGAACCAAATTCAAATAATATATATTAATTTATATATATATATATATAATTTGTGTGTGTGTGTAGATGTGTGTGTGTGTGTGTGTGTGTGTGTGTGTGTGTACCAAAAAGTACATGTTAGACAGAACTGTACAATCAAATGGGCACAGGACATTCAGCTTTTTTATTATTCTACTCTATTTCACCTTTTTATTGTTAAATTATTACACCTATTGTTTATGTTAAAAATAAATTCTGACTATTGAAAATTTTTAATGGAAGTGAAATTGTTCATAAATTTTAAAGGCTCATATAAAAATGCTTACGACTATCCAATTATTTTATGTAATTAATGACAATCTTTTGTTATTAATGACAATCTTTATAACAAACAAATTAAAGGTGATACAGAGAGAAAACTCACAAACCACTTCACTTATACATACAGAATTAGCAATTAACCCAGATGTCCTTCAACAGACGAATGGAAACTGTGGTACATTTACACAACTGAGTACTACTCAGCTATTAAAAACAATGACGACATGAAATTCTTAGGCAAAACGATGGAACTAGAAATTATCTTAAGTGACATAACCCAGTCACAAAAGAGCACACATGGTGTGCATTCACTGGTAAGTGGATATGAGCCCCAAAGCTTGGAATACCTAAGAAAAAATTCACAGACTAGATGAAGCTCAAGAAGAAGGAAGACCAAAATGTGGACGTTTCAGTCCTTCTTAGAAGGGAGAACAAAATACTCACAGGAGGAAATACAGGGACAAAGAGTGGAGCAGGGACTGAAATAAAGGTCATTCAGAGACTGCCCCACCTGGGGATCCATCCCATATGCAGCCACAAAACACAGTGTTTTATTGCTGATGCCAAAAAGTGCTTGCTGACAGGAGCCAGATATGGGTGTTTCCTGAGAGGCTCTGCCAGAGCCCTACTGATACAGATGAGGATGCTTGCAGCTAACCATTGGACTGAACAAGGGGATCTCAATAGAGGAGTTATATGAGACTGAAAGAGCTGAAGGGGTTTGCTACACAATAGGAAAAACAACAATGTCAACCAACCAGATCCCACCAGATCTCCCAGGGACTAAACCACCAACCAATGGAAGGATCCATAGCTCCATCCATATCTGTAGCAGAGGATGGCATTGTCCAGCATCAATAGGAGGAAAAGCCCTTGGTCCTGTGAAGGTTTGTTTCCCCAATGTAGGGTAATGCCAGGGCCTTGAGGTTGGAGTGGGTAGTAGGGGTGGGAGCATCCTCATAGAAGCAGGAGGAGGGGGAGGGATATAGGAGAGGGGAGAAGGGGATACCATATGAAATTTAAGTACATAAAATATTCAAGAAAAATAAAATTATTTAAAAAAATAAGTCTAATAGAAACTCATTATAGGATGAAGTGGAATTTTCTGGTTTCTTTGAAAACTCAGTTATACCATATGATGTTTGCTGGGGCACACAGGTGAGAGGATGTTTTGCTGAAGCAGAGATAAGTAAGAGAAGTTCTGCTGTAGCAGGCAGGTGAAGAGACGCAAGATGTTTAGAAAGAATATAGATATGAGCACAGCAGACAGTGGAAATAGACTCAAGCATTGATTTGCCTTGTATCATGTTGCTGATCTTTGTGACTTCGAAGAGAGTTACTAACTCGCCAAAGAACTTGTGATAACTTGGAGGCTTCTTACCCCTTCCAGACTTAAGCCAATCTGGCTGAGCCTCTCAGTTTACTGTGGTTCTACCTGCATCTGTCAACTTGTATGTTGTGTCTGCAGAGTGGACTGGACGGAAGCTGCTGATTCATGATTGGTGATTTGCTAGAAGAATGAGCTGCTGGTATCCTGACAATGAAGACTGGAATTGCCCCACATAACTATTTCTAAAAATATCCAATTCCCCTGTGTCCTAATAACCTTTCTTTTCCACTACTCTGTGGGTTGGTGGACTAGAAGGGAGATTAAAACTATTAAATTAGGTTTTGAAGAATCTAAGTCCACAGTAGTACTATAATGCTATATAACAGACTTATGGTTTTACACCAGCAGTACAATCAAAATTTAACACTGTCAAATACAACCGTGTATATTAATGAATACACAGAGGAAATAAGCTTAAATATCTGAAAATAGAAAGAAGTACGATGACCATATCCTATTTGACTTCTTAACAAAATAAACGTTTTTGAATAAAAGATAATCCTCTTTAAAATGTGCAAATATTAAAACTTACAAGTGCTAATATGTTGTGAGAATATTATCAACATCGCTACTGCTGGAGCTGACTAACTTGTTTGTTCACTTGGGAGAAGAGACTGTTAGTGCCTACCCAACACGTTCATAACATTTCATTATGGCCAAGAAATCCCACTACTGTGTTTATAACAAAAAAATCTCTCATGGATGCAGAAAGAAACCTGTAGAAAAGATTTAGTAACAATATTTGCTGTTGAGGAAAGTCAGTTATTAGATGCAACCTATGTCCACTCTCAAAGCTATTATTAAGTGTTTTATGATACGCAGTGCGTGCACGTGGTAAAATACGGTTCCACGTCACACAGTGTCAGATTTGTAGATAGTGAGAATACGACACCACACCACACAGTGAGAACATTTATAGCACTATTCGTGCAAGTTAAAGATGCATAGTAATCAATACAATACAATACAGATTTCAATGAATACCAGAAGAGAAATTGGAAGGGAATATATTAAAAACACTACAAGAGTTGTCTCTTAAAAGGAGAGGAACTGACCTTGGGAAGGGATAGTGAAGGGTAAGGTTTCACACTGAATTCAGAGAGTATTGCCATGAGTCTGGGTGTGAGCAGGTTAGTGTACAGATATAATTTATTTTTTAAGTAAAAATGACCCTGTATATATATTGCATTTCGAGCCCTTTGATGTAACCTCTAATTGTGTGTCGCTTTACCCCCAAGACCACATTCATAACACAAAGTGGGTTATCCGTCCAGGCTATGCTCTGAGTGGTTTACAATTCAGGGAATCAGGCTATGCCTGCCACTCCTTTGCTAAAAGAAGCACGATTGATAATGTCTCATACTTATTTTGTCTGTTTAGGGGTTATGAATAAAAAGGACTCTTATTTTCAGGAAGCCTTTGAGGTGACAAGCTGCCACCCCATATGTGAATTAAATCTGTAAAGGTCAGATTAACAACTCAAGCATCGTGAAGCAGATAAAACTCAGGTCAAAACTACAGCCTCCAATTCCAAGACAGTAGAGTGTCTTCAGAATCCTGTCTATAAAGCATTCATGTGTGTATGGTTCAATAACAAAAACCATCATCAATATTTATGGCTGTATATGACACTTTCTATACACAGGTTTATGGTATGAAGTAGTTATTTATGTCTGGAGAAAAGACATTTTAAACTACTAAGGTTTTAATTAAATGCTAAATACATTTTTTTCCCTGAGATATGCACAGTAAACTTTATCTGTTTGCTGTCTGAAGTTCTGTGTTTGCAAATCAGGCATCCCTGCCTCTCTCCATTTTAATTAAAAATGGTAAGCTTGACAGAATCAACCTCCTTTTTTAGTTGTTTAATGAACATTAATAAAACAAAATTAAAGTGCTGTTTAACATGCAGCTAATTTGTTGGTTGTTAGGTGGGATAACGTGGTTTTCAGGAGCTGGAGTTGAAGTGGAATAACTTAGGGAAATCAGCTTCCCCAGCAGCATTTAATAAGATCTCAGTAGGGCACAGAGCCTTTAAAGTCAGGTCAACCCATTACTGATGCTACTCTTTATATAGAGAGGCATCTTGGAACCAGAGAAAAGCATTCCAGGTTTAATCAGCATTTGCTTTCCCTTGATTAAAATTTTAGCAGTTCCATGATGGCTGCAGGCTGTTTTTCCATGACAGTGTTTACTGCCCTCTCTTTCATTTTTATATTTTTTTTTCAGAATTTACGTTTTCTTCCCAGGTATTTTTTTTCATGGCTCATTGTCTGTCTGTCTATATATTAAATGTCTTCAGTGTACTCTGTGCTTCAACAAATTATATATCGCATCCAGGCACTAGTATTGAGGGCGAGAGACAAGTTTCACAGTAACTGTTCAAATGCTGATACCCAAAATACCTTCCTTAGATTCCTGGGGTCTGTCCCTGATCAGGTTGTGATCTTAGGCACATTAAGAACTTTGGTCCTCTGGTTTCTCTCTCCTGCAGTTGCCTCATATATGTGTCGTATCGTCAGCATGTATTTTGCCTGACTTGGTAGACACTAACAAAATGAGCATGTGGGCACTGATCATTTGTCAAGAGGAACATACCTAGTGTCATCATAACTCTACAATAATCACCCACAGCTATTGCTTAAATGTCTACCCACTTCTAACACAATGCACTGAAGCCTGATAATTTTTTCTGAATAAGTAATGAGTATGTTTTGGCTGGAGAGATGACTCAGTGGTTCAGAGTCCTTATGGTTCTTCCAGAGGATGGGGGAAGAATATTGTGGGAAGAGGAATGTGCACATGCAGAACTGTTAGAAAGGAAAAGAGCGTGGCTTTCCTGAGTATCCAAGAAGGAACATGTACCTAATGCACAGACAGTAATGATGAGGTAGACTGACGCAGGCACACAGTTGCTCACACAGTCCCTTGGTAGGTGAGTTGGGAATGATGCGCTTCCAGTATAAGAACTATCTTCCAAATGTAGGTCCAGAAAGGGAATAGTAATTGTCTGTGGCTGCTGTCCACAAATGTAACTTTAGTGACTCTAAATGAAAGGCATGTATTATCATAAATCCTCTCTAGCAGAAATTTAAAACAGATCTCGGTGAGCTAAATTCAAGGTAATTGCCGGCTTGCTCTGTTGTGGGTCCTCTGGAAAGTACTTCCTTTCATTGCCTATTGAAGACTCCATGATGCCTAGATATCTTAGCCCACGGGTTCCTTCTTACTGCTTCAAAACCAGGAAGAGAAGGCTGAGTCCTTATATTTGATCACTCTTACTCTTTTCTGTCCTTCTTCCAGTTTTAAGAATGATTGTGATAATGGTCCCATCCAAAACAACCCCCCTACTTAACATCAGTCAGTGACTCACGGTAGAACAACTAACTCACTATCGATAACCTGTTTCCTTTCTGAAGCCATGTGACATATTTATCCACAGATTCTAGAATAGGGAGTCAGAACTACAGGGAGGGCCTCATTTCACCTTCTAAAGGAAGGAAATAAAACTGACTCTGATGTTAGAAAATGCCCTACGAGAACTTGTGTGCTTTCAGTTTAGAGATACTTAGTACATGTGCTCTAGGGAGAAGCTAAATAAACCCCTGTATTTCCCCTGGACGGCACAAAGAAATGTTTACCAAGGAACTCATGGTGAGCATTAGAAGAGAAATACAGTTTAGGCTTTCATAATATTACTCAGAATATTATGAATGCTCAGAAAATGCTGTAATTTAAACCATATGAAATATGTAAGTCCATTTTTAATTTCAGAAATAAAGTATTTTTGAAAAGCGTATCTTACTATCATTGAACGGATACAGTGTGTTAGAATTCAATCACAAGCTTACCCTACTTCACTTACTGATGCTTCATCATCTCTGTTCTTGCTATTATTACTACCGTAAGCCAATAAGATTGTCTTGATGTCACATATACTAATATGACCACTTCTTTCCATTTTGTGTCATTGATTATTTGCAGGTAGCTTCTGTCCTTATATTGGCAAGGGGACATAGTCTAAGGTATGAGCTCATTGAGGTTCTTATTTTATTATATTGTCATTATTATATTGTCATTTGTTTGTGACAATGTCTATGTAAGATTTGCTCATTGTGTTTACCAGGATGGCCTTAAACTTGAAACAATCCTTCTGCCTCTACCTTCTGTGCTCTGGGATTTAAGGAGTACATCACCACACTAAGCTGGCTGAGCCTTACTTTTAATTGAAAAAATTAGTCATTCATAATCCTAGGCAGACATTGCCAATCAGTAACGACATTATTATGGAAATTCAGAAGAATCCCAGTCTTTCTCAGTGGGAGTTGACAATATAGTTAATTGCTGAAGCTAGGAGCTGAGAGCCAAAGGAAAAGCTGTTAATACATATGTCTAAATAAAAACAGTACGGAATGGCAACATCCCAGACACAATGGGACATATCATTTTTCTACTTAAAAAGTTTCAAAATCCATACCCAGTGGATTATAATAAGAAACCTGAGCCTGCCTTCCACCTTGGTCTAGAAATAACTAGTGATATAACCGGAAGCAATAAAAAAATTCATGGACCAGGCACAGATGTGCCTACAGGGTCCCTCTGAGGATTCTCAACTGTTGTCTCCACCAGTACTCCTGTGTGTCTGCTCCCTCTCCATGATGCTCTCTCTCTGACCCTCATTAGCTGTGATGCTTGGCTCTGGTCTTACCACGCTGGGGCTCCCAGTGCTTGTTTGCTGAAGCGGCTCCCTTTGCGTTCCTTCCGGTTGACAGTTTCACTGTCAATGTTGCCCTATTGACTGCAGCAACTCGGGAGCCATCACAACCACAGTGCGATTCTGAAAATTGATGTGACAGGTAACCGCGGAAGAGAGCCAGACATTAAAGGGGAATGAACCCTGGAGTGGACACACTGTGTGAAGCTGGCACTGGCCAACAGAGCTCGGGATTCAACACTCATCATTTGAAAGAAGCGTAAATATCTGCCTGTGGTTTTGACCAGAGATTTAGGAAAATGTTAAGAGTTCTATAAACACTCAAAAGAGATGTGATGCACATTAAACTGGCATGAGAAAATAATTCAATTAAATAGCATAGTGTTTTAGCAATATGATATGAATGATGTAAACAACCAAAATAGGTGGAAAATACAAATTATTTTGTTTTTGTGTGTTCTATGTTACATTGTACACAATTAAACACTCATATGCATCCAGATGCAAGAATTAATGCTGATATTTCTTCTTTATTAAAATATGTTAGATAATAAATTTGATTTATTTAAGACTCTAAGAAAGGGCACCAGAGTTTAGAAAGCTGACCACAGTATTTCCTATTTCCTATTCTGCCATATTCCATATATATATATACATATATATATGTATATACATATGTATATACATATGTATGTATGTATATATACACACACATATATTTATGTTAATCACATAATACACATAATATCTGCTAATAGTGAATGTTTGGAAGAAAAAGAAGACAAATATATCAGAAAGAATAGAAAAGAATAAATAATAATGCTTTTGTCTAGGTATCTAAAGACAAAGGCATACCTTCTCTAAAATTTTTCCCCAAATAATATGGGACCAACCAGAAGAAACACATATATACATATGTATGTATGTATGTTTATATGTAGGTATGTATGTATGTATACACACACACACACACACACACACACACACACACATATATATATATATATATATATATATATATATATTATCCTTCTTTCAAGTTCAAACGCAGAAAATTTTCACTTTTTAAAGTAAGTTAAGTGAAATATCACCAGATTCCAGTTGTGAGATCTTGTGTTCCGACTGCACCTCTGCTGTATGCAACCCTTTTTAACAAGGGCAGATAGAGAGTAACTACTGAAAATGGGAAGTCACAGGTAGGTTAGAGTTCTAAGGCTCATGAGGCCATCATCATCATTATTATTACAAACTATGAATATATCATAAAAGATCGGATTACAGAATCCAGGGCAAGCCTTGAAGCTGAGCTTCCTTGAGGGGTAGCTTTGATATGTGTACTTTTTCAAGTGCATCCTTGAGGGGTAGCTTTGATAAAGTGTACCTTTTCAAGGAAGGAGGGGAAAATGGGAAGAAACAATCAGTTTTCTGTGAACTGATAAAAGAGCAACAACAACACCATCAACAACAACAAGTTTAGGCTCTATTAGCCATAGAATCAAAATATTGAACCCCATTCATTTGCCACCATCTATCAGAAATAAACAAAACCCATTAACTATATGCATGAAGAAAATAGCCTCTACAGGTACTAGAAAAATTTCCAAATACAGAGTAATCATAAAAGTAAAATTAACAAATCCATGTAGAGACATTAAATGCATAAAACAGAATTCTACGTGCATCGCTGCTGTGAGACAAATGTTTCCTGGGGTAGGCTACAGGCATGCCTACTGACTACTAATGTTAGATAGGGAACAGAAGACAGACCAAAGTACAGAGACCACCAACACACAACTTGGTGAGCCAATGTGGTGTATGGATGCTTATAAGCACATGGATAAGAGTTTTTAAAAGGGAGAGAAATGACTCAAAGACAGCTACATCACCAAAGGCAACCCCTACAAGATGACAGCGCACAAAGCTGGAAACTGGAAGCACACCACACAGCCTGCAAAGATCAAACATTGGAGAATGTCATTTCTAGGTGTCTCAGTTGGTCTATACCTTTCTAGGGTAATTTGGCTGATTTCTGCTTCTTCCAGGGAGCTGGTCCATTCTCAGAGTTTTCTTAGCAACTTGGATCCTCTGAAAATCTTCTTCACAGCTCAGCTTCATTCTGATGGGATACAGTGGTTTAAATAGGAATGGCTTCCATAGACTCATGCGTTCGAATTTGTGGCACTATTAAGAGGGTGGTACTATTAAGAGGCATGGCCTTGGGAGAGAGAATACCTGGAGCTTTGCTGGAGGAAGTCTGTCGTTGTATGGAGAGGTATTGGGGCATCAGAAGCTCAGCCAGTTCACATCCTGCTCCCTGATGCTCCAGATGTAAAATTCTCAGCTCCTCCTCCAGTGTCACATCTGCCTGCATGCTGCCATAATTCCTGCCATGACAACTGAACTGTCAACCAGCCCCAATTAAAGATTTTCCTTTATGAGAATTGCCACGGTCATGGTGTGTCTTCACAACAATAAAAACACTAAGACAAGAGTTGGTACCAGGGACTTGGGCATTGATTTGATGGGCCTGATCATGCTTTTGTTTGGAAAAAAAGTGTGGATATTTAGACTCTGGATTAAGATAACAGTTGAGTGTTTTAAGTGGGACTTAATGGGCTATCTAGTAGGAACATAGAAGACAGTGGTTCTGAGAAAAGATTTGAACTGTGGGGGTCTGGCTCAAGATATTCCAGAGAAGAATGTTAGTGTATGGGCCAGAGACTGTTCTTGTGATGTTTTGGCTAAGAATGTGACTGGATTTTTTTTTTGTTTTGTTTTAATTTGGTTGGGGATTTTTGTTTTGTTTTGTTTTTGGTTTTTTGGGTTTTTTTTGTTTTGTTTTTTTGTTTGTTTGTTTGTTTTTGTTTGCCCTTGTCCAGAAAGTCTGCCTGAAGCTAAAGTGAAGAGTTTTGGGATTAATTGCTTTGGCAGAAGAAATCTCTAACAGCCTAGAAGAAAGCTCTAACCACTCTGTCATGTTGCTAGTGTTCGCTCTTATGAAGATCTACAAGGAAAAAGATCAAGCTGATCACAAACAAGAAGATAAAACAAAACCACTCCCACCCACCCACCCCAAAAAGAAGATTAAGGAGGAAGTGGGCACCAGGAATGGAAAGGGAGATAAGTTTTGTGTTCAAGAAGATTTTAATTTGCTCTTCAATTTGGATTACACATTAAAGAAAAGCCTGATATTAAATGGAATAAACAGAGTGGTGGCCTGTTTATTCCAGAGGGCAAAATCCTACCCAGCTAAGCTTCCAATTTGTGAAAAGGAGTTAGAGAACACCTTAGATCTAGGCAAGGTGGTGCACACCTTTAATCCCAGCACCAAAAATGAGAAGGCTGGCACATTTCAAAATTAAAGCCAGCTTGGTCTACAGAGTTCTAGGACAGCCAACCTTAGGTAGCATAGCTGCTTATATTCTAATGCTAATTATGTTCCCCCCAAAAAACTGTACATGAATGTTTGGTAGCTTCTGGGAACCTGCCCCCAATTGATTGATAAATAAAGATGCCAACAGACAGGGGAAGGATTTTAGGATTCCTAGGCTTAGAACTGGGAGCAGAGAGAAGGAGGAGATCCACCATGCTGGAGTATGGATGAGAGGTGCTATGCCTGGGAAGGCTTCAGGACAGAGAGGCATAGCTACCATGTAAAGGAACCAGGAGAGCACAGCCCAGAAGGCTGCCCAACTGCATCTAGGACAGTCAAGACAGAACATAGAATTAGTAAGTAATAACTCGGGACTACATGGAGGTTAGGCAGTAGGCCATCTATTCTGCTGTATATTAAAATATAAAATCTGTGCATTTGTCTTTCATTCAAGAACATAAACCATAAGTCAAGTAACAAACCTGCTGTTGTGAAGGGAACGATAGGAAACAGAGAGCAGGTGAAGATGTAATTGAACAAGAGGCCATGTTTCCAGCCCTAACAAGCAGCAGAACTTGGCAGTTTTGGCCATGTGGTTCTGCCTTTAGAGTCAATAACAGAAAAGAGGGTTATAGAATTTCCCTCTATGACTAAGGAAAACTGCTGAGGCCTGACATGTATCAGGGGTGTTCCTGCATGGAGGCCTAGAGAGGCCATTGTGCAAAGTTGTGAAGGTGAAGCCTACATTGCCTTGGAGACCCCAAGATGTTGGAGCTGCCAGCATTATGGTAAATTTTCCAAGAAAAGCTGCTCACAGGGAGTGGAACTAGTCCAAGAGAAATCAATGTGTGGCAGTCAACAATGCTCAAAGAAGTTGGAGATCTAAAGAGCTCTTTGACATCAGACATAGAGATGTAGAGTTTGGACTTTGCCCAGATGGTTTTAAGTCTTGCCTTGGTATGGTATTTTCTCATTAAGCTTCCTATCCTTTTGTATGTAATTGTAATGCATATCCATTGTCATTGTATGTTGGAAGTATGTAATCTGCTTTTATAATTTTAATTTCATAGGGGATTACATTTAAGAGATTTGCATGAGTATCAGAAGAAACACTGGAATTTTGACTTTTAAACAGGGTTGAGAATGGTATACACTATAATGACTTTTGAAATTGTCTGAATGAATTTCTGCATTTTGTTACAAGATTATGGAGGCCAGGGATTGAAATGTGGTGTTTGAATATAAAAGACTCCCATAGACTCATGAATTTAATTACTTGGTTCATAAAGAGTGACATTTTTAGAAGCTATGACCTTATTGGAGTAAGTAGAGCTTTGTTGGAAGACCTATGTCACTGTGGGAGTAGGCTTTGAGGTCTCAGAAGTTCAAGCCACTTCCCTTCCTGCTACTTGATGATTCGGATGTAAAGCTTTCAGCAACTTCTCCATGTCTACCTGCATACTGTCTGATAATGTTTCCTATCTGACAATAACAGAGTAAATCTCTGAACTGTAAGTCAGACTCAAATAAATAGTTTCCTTTATAAGAGTTGCCATGGTCATGGTGTATGTTCACAGGTTTGAAACCCAAACTAAGACAGGGAACGTATCAGTTTTATGGGTACTCTGGCAGGATGAGGTCAAATGAATCTATTCAGATTCAGGGACTTTCTGAGCCTATTTTGCATTGTTGACCTTCCTGATTAAGGACCTTGCCTCTAGGATGGAATGTTTCAATATTCTAGGAAACTGTTGTACAATAATTACTGAAAGTAAATTCCTTGGGAGGAAAAAATAAAACAAAACAAAACACATCATGCACACACAGACAAAACAAATAAAAACCAAAACACCATCAACAAAAATAAAAACAAAACAATAAACAGTAAAATAGAGCAATCAATACAGTAAAAATATGCCTAAACAAATATATGTTAACATGCAAATCTATCTAAATTGGAAACCGAAGGTCAAAATGAGCCAAATGCAGAGAAAAATGGTTTTATTACACTCAAATTTAGCTCTATTAAGAATTACATTCATGGCGAGAAATCTGTGGAAACCATAAAATGGTATGGGGCTTTAAAAGAAAGTAATGACATTAACGAAGATAAACCTACATGAAATTAAGAACTAAAACCTGGAAAACAGAGAGCAAAAATAGAAGGTAGACAAAGGATTCACAAGAGCAATGACAGTGTAGTGTATTGGCCGAGAAAGAAAAGCCAAACACCCAAGGAGAACAGATAAGGAGAATGAACCCTTGGCAAATATTGTCAAAATAGGCATTGCAGGCATGAGGCAGTCATGAGTACTAAGATGACCAGGGAGAGTACAACGAGAAGTGGGTAACACATGTAGTCACAAAGATCTTTATATAATGCAGTCATTGAAGGGTCTTGTGCTCAGGATGTCCTCTGTCCTTCTGGATGTTAGACCCTATGTGTCCTCTGCTGCTGGGTCCCCTGAGCTCTGAGGGGAGAGATTTCATGGAATCTTCCTATTTATTGTTTTGTGTCTCTGAGCTCTCTCTCTCTCTCTCTGCCTAATACCTGAGAATGTCTCTGTATTTATTCCCATCTACTTGTGGAAGGAGAAATCTTTCCTGATGGCGTCTGAATCTATGAGTATAGCAGAAGGTCAGTGAGATTCATTTTATTACTTCGTCTTTCAGATCAGTGGCATTTGGTTTTACCCTAGGTCTCTAGGTTATCAAATCTCTGGTTCTTGGTCACCCAAGCAGCATCAGGTAAGGTTTCCAACTTATGGAATCAAGTCAAATGTGATATTGATTGACTACTCCCACAAACTTTGGGCCACCATTGCCCTAACATAATTTGAAGGCAGGACAAGTTGTAGATCAAAGGTTTTGTGGCTGGGTTAGTTTATGTTTCCTTTGGGTAGCCTGCAGACTACCTTCTTGTAGCAAATACCCTAGAATATAGGGTCGAGGTTCTATGTAGGCACCAGCTTACCCGCTTCACGTTCAATACGTTGTGTGGGTGTTGTCTTCAGCAATGGGGCCTTGCTATATAAGTTTGTGGCAGACTGAAGCAGAATAGGGTCAACATGGGTCTGCAACATGTCCTCTGTGTACACATTATGGCTTTTATTTGAGTATTTTATAAGACTTCTGAATGTGTGAATAAGTGTGTCTCTGCTTTCTGTGACTTCTTATAGGACTCTTTACCTTCTGTTGGCTTGCTATGCCAACTTTGATGTGATGATTTTGTTTTATTTTATTTTGTTACACTAGAGAAGAAAATTAATGCTGGTGGCAAAGCAGTATTTATTAATTTCAGGGAAAAGAAAAAAATCTGTAATGAAGAAGCATGGGAGATACCACGTCATTTAAGTGCTGGAGGCTGACACCATCAATGCATTGGTTTGTACGTAGGGTGTGGTTAATTAATATGATGGACGTTTGGCTACTTACTGTTGTAATAGTACTGATAGTGACAGGGTTTGCTGTGATAGTACTGAGGGTGACAGGGTTAATCAGCTCCCAGTGATAATAATGCTATAAAGCATGGCAGCCCTTCCTTGGCCTTTGCTTTCTCTTAACAGATCTCTCTCTTGAGACCCTGATATTCACCAGAAGTCAGCACTTTGCTCTTTGAACTCTGAATCATGTACTGGATCATGAGACAATTAAACTCTTTTCTTTATATATCATCAAGGTCAGCCTTTCTACTATAGTCACACAAAATGAGCTAAGACAACCAATAATAAAATATATGAACATGTGTACTAACAATGCCCTGAAGACACATCATTTCTTCACTCATTTTTTTGTTAAAACTGTACAAACTCCATATAATCATGAAAAAGCATTGAATCAACACAACTGAAATGTATCTTCTAAATATAAAATTAAAAGTGATGTTATCGCAGACTGAAGGAATGTGTCCTGGACCCCAAGTGGGTAAGATTTAAAAAAGATATCAGAACATTTAATGATTTTACACTTATTATCTTTCTACTTTCTGTAATTCTAATGTGGTGATGACAGACTTTATTGAGCAAAGAGTATAAGGGAAATGGTTACTTTTGCGTTCTTTAGTTTTCTGTTATTATTTTAAAAATTGGCCTGGAAACTGGGAAAGGGAATAACATTTGAAATGTAAATAAGAAATACCCAATTTAATAAAGATGGGGAAAAAAAGAAAATTGTTTAAGAAAACAAAACAAAAAATTAAAACTTGAAATGTTGGATTTATAAGACCACCATCAGTTTCACTAAAATTTGCATTCTCCAATGCCATACTAACTTACAGGTAAGTGACGTACATTTTACTTTAGATTCAGTTAGTCATATCATATATGGAAGATGTATATAAATATTTGTGTGGGTAAAATCATGTCAAATAAAAGATTTTCTGAGTTAAATCATCTTCAAAAATTATCTTTGTTAGCAAATTTGAATACTAGAACTATTGTAGAGATATTGTAATATCTACTTATTCATTTCATTAAAACATTCTTCTATTAAAGTTTTCATGTGTTTTATTAAAAGAGTTTGATTCTCTAAACTTTCTTCATTGTGTTTTTATTATCAAAATCATCTCATTTATGTCATCTAATATAGCATCTAAAATCTATTTTGCCTTCAATTTTCTCAAATTATTTCATAATTGTTACATCAGAATCTATTATTCCTAAAACTATTTTCTGAGACATAAAAATTAATAGCAAAAATTCTTGGATAGTTTTTTCCCCATTTTTAAAATTCTCAAAGTAGAAACGTTTGGGTAAAGGAATAAATTAATAGAGACTAAAGCAAAGGTAATCCATAGACTGTCCCACCTGGGGATCCATCCCATACGCAGCCACCAAACACAGTCACTATTGCTGATGGCCAAGAAGTGCTTTCTGACAGGAGCCAAATATGGGTGTCTCCTGAGAGGCTCTGCCAGAGCCCTACTATACAGATGAGGGTGGTTGCAGCCAACCATTGGACTGAACAAGGGGACCCCAGTGGAGGAGTTAGAGAAAAGACTGAAAGAGCTGAAGGGGTTTGCTACACCATAGGAAGAACAACAATGTCAACCAACCAGACCCCATCAGACCTCCCAGAGACTAAACCACCAGCCAGTGAGTACACATGGAGGGACCCATGGCTCCATCCACATATGTAGCAGAGGATGGAATTGTCCAGCATCAATAGAAGGAAAAGTACTTGGCCCTGTGAAGGCTTGTTTTCCCAGTGTAGGGAATGCCAGGGCTTTGAGGTTAGAGTGGGTGGGTGGGAGTGGGAGCATCCTCATAGAAGCAGGAGGAGGGAGAGGGACTAAGGGAGAGGGGGGAAAGGAGTAACATTTGAAATGTAAATACATAAAATATCCAAGAAAAATAAAATGTTTTTTAAAAAGTTATCTCAGTCTGGTTAATTTGAGAGTGTTAAATTTTACTTGTCTTATTTTAAAATTTCCTGACATATGAGTTTTCACCAATACTAATGTTTTATGATTGCTTTCATTTAATGTATGAACCCTTCCTGCTTTTTAGCAGACAACACAGATAGTTAGGAAGCTACCCAACAGCATGAAGTCCATCAAGTGGAAGTTTAAGGGGAATGATAGCTCTACCATGTTACATGCTTCCGGCTTGCTTTCACTATGTAGGAAATGCAACACATCCGACAACACTTTTAAGACTTTTGATTGAGCTCTGCGTGGGCTTTGAAAGTGGGGAACCTTCTCGAAATTGTGCCTGTGTGCATTGGGTTCTCTGGACTACATCTATCCAAATCATCCCTTGACCTTTCTCTCTGCTTTGTGGTTCTGATCAAGTAAAATGGCCCCAGAGCAACTTTATGGTAGCAGATAGCATCTGCTCATTGGGCAGACGTGAAGTGCTGTCTGACAACTGGTCAGAGATAAAAAGAGAGAAGGTCCCCCGTCCGATCCCCTGAGAGGTCAAGTCTAACATGCACTACTCGGCAGCAGACCAAGATGAATCTGCCATCAAAATTTTATATCTTATCTCTAAGTCTACACAACTACTTTCACAAATAGCTTTCTTTCTCGGTGGAGATGACATATCAGTGTTTATTTCACTTGACTTTGGTTAGCTCTTGGGACTCAATGATCAACATCATTGGCAAAAATCAGCCCCACTCATTTATAGAACATCTATACTCATCTATATCTTCTGGAAAGTTGTAGATACCCTGTGACAGTTGTTACTATTTCCTATTTTCAAGTGTGCATGCTTTCCTTAAAGACTGTTGGTGATAAAATTCCATGTGGCATAGCCTATTGTGTTGTTTCTTTCCAAATCATAGATAGCCAAGGGTCATGGGACATTGACTGGCAACTCAACGTTTACCAAAGCTCTGTTCCTGAGATGTTTCCCCAGCACAAAAGAGTGTTGTCTACAGTTGAAGGGCACACACACTATTTCTACTCCCTGAAAATCCCAGAGATGTCTAAATCTGCCTCATTTAATGGAAAATCTCTCTCTTAATTTTTGTCTTACAAATTGCAAGGGATAATGACTCCACCTCCTCTCAGACACTAAGAATATTTTCTTCTATGGGTTTGAGCTCTTAGTAATAATGTGGGAACGCTCTTTACTTTGGAACTTTTGCTTTTCTTCTATAAAATCTCTGGGCCGTGAAACACTAGGTCCTGCATGACACAAAGTAGGCACTGACATCAGGAAATGGGGGCAGGGGACACCTCCCGTAAACTAATCCAGTATCTCAATGGTTATCTTGCTTCATCTTAGCAAAAAATAAACGTGTTTCCATGATAGGAGGAAAGTATGTTCCTCAGAAGAAGTTCAAAGCTTTTATTGCCGATGCTTTTACATCTAGAAATGCATTTTATTTGTTATTTTATACCGGCTTATGCTTTGACTCTGAAGTATTCTGGTTGGTGGCTTTATTAAAAGTCACTTGATAATGAGAGTGTTGAGGTTGACTGCTGGGAATACAGTCTGCTTGGAGGGAGGGAGTTACTAGGAGCAAATCTTCAAGAGGTACGAATTACTCTGATGATGGAGTCTAGCCATGGTAGGGTTCAGAACCCCGAGGAGAGTGTATAGAATGTACAACAAACAAAAGAACACTTGGACCAAGAATTCACATTCTGGCACTTTTATTTTATAATATATAGTTCTATAAATATTATATAATAATATATCATATGTTTGCTGATACATGTAATCAGATGTTAGCTGATCTACCCAGACCAGGGCCTCGTGTCAAACACGTCACCATTACTAACAAACAGAGGAGTAGTGATATGTTCCATTCTATTCCTATGATCTTTAGAGACAAAAATGAATCATGATCTAGCTTTCTCATTCTGATTATGGAGAAATGTCTGCCCCAGACAAAGTGAAAGTGAAAACTGAATTAGCAAAGCCAAGATTGCAAATACAAGGCAAAAGTGAAGCAAGCATATCCCCAGGAAAGACCAGAAGATGACGCAGGTCCTTGCCATGTGGGGACCCAACCCCTCAGACTCTTTCATAAGGAGAGTTGTCTGCAGTGTACGTGTGCACCTTTCCCAGCAGCAGCTTGGCCACTGCTACTCTGGACCCTTTTTGTTTGTCTCTCTGCCTTCTGGACACTATGAGATGGTCAATCTGTTGTCCCACCACACCCTTTTGATATGATACTCTGTTTACCACAAGTTCCCAAACAATGGAGTCAGGTGACCACACACTGATATCCTTGAAACCATGGACTAAAGTAAGCATTTCCACACTTATATTGCTTTGTTCCAGTAACAAAAACACTGAAGGAACCTTCTAAAGGAATCTTCTGCTCAGTGAATATTCTAAACACTAATGCTTTCATTAGTTTCTGGTTTTCATGTGTGTATAGAAGGTTTTCTCTTCAAACATTCTAGTCCTACAACATGCTAAATCATGTATCCTACATGTCTATCTATAGTGTTTGCAGTATTGAGCATGAAACTAAATGCACATAAAGTACACTTAATAAGTTCACTAGGTATATATTCTATGAACATTAAAATGAAAAAATATATGTTGACATTGCTTAGTTCAGAAAAGGTGCAATACTATATAATTTTGATATCTCACTTATGAAATTTGGGATTCACCTCTGGTATCCCCATTCTGTTTCTCACCCCTTTCTTTTCTAACTATAATTCTAGTTTAATTATAAGAAAATATTGCCTATAAATATTCCCTGAGTGTTCCAACACTGGAAGTAAAAGTGGATGTATTGAATTATTTAAGATAGATCACGATATTGGTTTTTATTAGGAATCTGTGTCATACTCAAGGGTAATATATATTAAATTTCACATCATGCCATAGTGTTGAACTTAAACATCATGTGCAACAGTTTGTATTGACTTTTTTAAGCTTCATTTCTACTTCTTTTCTCTTTAGAGAGGTTGAACACTCATAACCCCACTTCCCAGACTCCTTTGTAATTGATCTTGATGAGAATTAATTATTAAAGAGGAAAGTAATGGGCAACTATGTAGTAGAAATGTCAATAGTTCGAATCAGAAGTCATCATCGTGCTTTAGAAAAACTGGAGGTAAATATGTATAGTAGCTGAATATGAGGTATTAATGGTTTTTAATCTCAAATCATTGCAGTAAACGCAATTCAAAACTGATGTGTCCTCAGGAATAGGACTTAACATTTAAAATAATTTTAACTTAATAATCTCATTTAGATGTATCATTTGTGAAGTACCAATGACTTAGAACATTTTCTATGTTCTACCACTTATTGATGGTATAGATTTGTGAGGCTTCTTTGTTTCGCTGTGATTTGACCCCTTCATATGTATATATTATAGTTAATACAAGAGCTATGAACAAAAGTACTCATAAGTTTGCCCATTCCTAGCAAAGTGTTTTTTTTCTTCATCTTCAAGATACACAGTATTGATATAATTAAAAAGATTTAAAAACTTTGAGGATATAAAATGTAGCACTTCCGGTGGTGACATTGGTTTTCTCACGGTGTATAGAAGAAGGTATGAGACTCTCCAAGTAGTTATTTAAGCAATTAGAATTTCTTTTTCTATTTTAAAATTTTATTTTATTTATTGATTTACATCCTAAATGCTGCCCCTCTCCCCAGTCCCCGCTTCACAGAGACACTCCCTCCCCATCCTCCACCTCTCCTCTGGGAATGTGGGCAGAGGAAGGCAGGGCACACTCTTTTCAGTGACTGTAAACGGAAAAGGGTGAACCTGCATTTGGGACTTGCAAATTTGACCATGGAATACTTTTGTGAAGGTTTCTTACCTTGTCTGAGATGTTGGATATTACCAAGATAATGTATTTGCAGAGTAAACTTAAACGTGGGAATAAACCCTGGGTAACGACATATTCAGTATGTACTGTGCACTTAATATTAGGTTGTCATCTCTAAACATCTCCTATACTGTCTTGTTAATATAAGAAAGATGTTATCCTTTCCTCACAGGGATAAATCCATTTTACAAGCATTTCCCTTAGTTATCAGAACTCTGCAGAACTCAGCAAAGGCGAGATTAAGAGGTGCTATCATCCTGAGATGATTAAAGGCCTAAAGGAAATCATTTGCATCACTTACTATAAGACAAAGTTATGGATGTATATTTGGAAAAGAATTCAGGCTTAGGCACTGATCTTGTAGTGGGCTACTAGAATCTATGCTTTGTCGTAGAGAAGGAGCATTTAATGTTATTTTAAAAAAGTTAATTAAACTCATTGATGTATGACCTATTTATTAATAAAAAATGAGCTTGTCAGAAAGCTGATATTTCAAGTAGGAACTCTGAGAGAATGGAGTACAGGGTGCAAGGAAGTCTTAGAATAGTACCAATACCTGCCCAAAGGTTTTCAGAAACCCCAGTTGTTTTTAATTGTATAGGTAACAAATGCATTTACATCATGTGCATATTATCTATATCCATAAATAGGTAGACAGATGGATGGATGGGTGGGTGGATGGATGGGTGGATGGATGGATGGGTGAATGGATGGATAGATAGTGGATGAGCAGACAGACAGATATACAGAAAGATGGATGATAATAGCTATTAATAAATCTAACTGTACTTTGCCAGAATACGGGATTAAACCAGGATCTTGTGCATGCATGCTTAATAAATGTTTGTACCACCTAATTACCCATTCATGAAAAATTCAGAGTTATGATATAGAAGAAGGAATATCAATCATATGGTAATGTAGTTTTTCTTGCATTCTTTTTGGCAACAATGGAATAAACTTAGATATTAATAATAGGGAAAACACACACATTTATAGAAACAAACATCACAGCACTGGATGATAACTGGGTTTAGGAAGAAATCAAGAAGTGGATTGAAAATGACTAGAATAAAATCAAAATTAAAATAGACTATGGTGTAGAACTAGTTTTGAGAGCAAAGACCATAACACTATATGTATACACTGAAATGTTTGATAGATCACAAAATAATAACATAATGATTTTCTATCTATACCAAAATCTATAAGATACAATGAGGGCAATCCTAAGAATAAATCTTATAGCATTATACACCTACATTGAAATAAAACCTTGGAAGATCTAAAATAAATTACTTGCTGATGTCCTTGAGGTCCTTGAGGACAGACAAATAAAAGAGCAAACAATATCCAAGACATAATCAAAATGAGGGTGAAAATTAATAAAGTTGAA
This sequence comes from Rattus rattus, assembly GCF_011064425.1. NCBI lineage: Eukaryota > Metazoa > Chordata > Mammalia > Rodentia > Muridae > Rattus > Rattus rattus. The sequence continues at coordinate 49,290,377 of NC_046155.1, read as the reverse complement.
ATGAAAGATTACAAAAATTAAACCATGAGTTGCTTCTTTGAAAAGATTGACACTTCTAAGAAATATTAACCAAAAGAAAGAGAATAGGTCTAGATTTATATTAATAAAATTAGATATGAAAAATGAGATTCTAACAGATACTGAGGAGATATAAAAAATCATTAAAACATGCCTTTAAAATCTGTATTCTTTCAAACTGGGAAACTAAAAGAAAAGGATAGATTTAAGGATATATCTGGCCTACAAAAGTTAAATAAATAAGAAATTTAAATAGATCCATAACAACCAATGACATAGAAGCTTTTATGCCAAATTTCCCAACTAAAGAGCTCATAGATTCAGGACAGAATTCCATCAGAACTTCAAAGATGAATGAAAAGCAATGTTGCACAAATTAGTCAGTAAAATAGAAAACAGGAATATTTTCACTGTTTTTTATAACATGAGGTCACCCTTATAACAAAAGCAGAGAAAAGGCCCAGCAACAACTAAAACAAAAATTATAATCCAATTGCTCTTATGAACATAAATGCAAATTTTTCTTAACAAAATACTTACAAACTGTATTCAGAAGCTATGAAAAATTAATGACCGTAATCAATTTGGCTTCATCCCAGAAGTACAGGGATTTTCAGCCTATGTAATCAATAACTGCAAACAACAGAAATAGGCAGTGAGGAAAACAAGAGTTTTGACATTAGCAGACAGACCTTTAATGGGTTTTTCTCTTATTTGCTGTAATCATCAGGCTACTTTTCTTCTGTGTGGATGAGTTCCCTTCCCGTCAACAGAGAATCTGTAATTCGTTTCATAGACCCTTGGAAGTACAACGCACAAACGCTCTGCACACTGGGTCACTCTGTCTCTGCTATGCAATCTCTTCCATGGTTCACAAGGAACATAGCAAAACAAAGGAGGAAAATGCATTGTTTCTTTCCTTCATAAAAACTTTAATTAGGACATATGTCAAGGAGGAGCAGATCTGATATTGGGAAAAATGGAATACAAACCAAGGGATAGTAGCATGACTATTAGGAGGTGAAGTATACTCATGCAGGTAAAAAGAAACCACTGGCAGACATCTACGCACAGCCTCTTTGCCAAGACTTTGGATACCAGGATAAATGTTTCCATTTAAAAGTTGAATGGTATCATATATAATTACTTCATTTATTTTATTTTATTACTCCCTGCTCTTTTCAAAGTCAATGAGGAGGTCAAACAGACTGGAAAAATATTGTGGAGCAAAGCTATTTAGATTTCACGAATGATCTTGACTCAATTTACAAGAACCACAACTTAACTTGAACAAATTTCTTTACATTTTTTAAGACAAAAATAAATGTGTGTTCCCCCAACCATAAACTGGTGGTAACCTTGTAGCTGTATAAATGAAGATTTCCCGAAGGGATTGACCAAAGACGTCACTTTCAATTGTGACCGGTCGTAAATTTTCTTTTCTTTCTTTCCATGTTCATTTGAATCAACTCATCCCTTGTATTCCCTGCATGGAGCTTCTGAATTCCTTCTCATTTGGAGCTTTTCAACTTGGGAGTCACAGTTGCTTAGATAAATCATGTAAATTTTTGTTGTGCTTCTGTTTACTTAACATCTCCTATCTCCTAAGAAGTCGTTGAATTGTGTCCTTATGTTCTTTCAGAGTGGGGGTTCCTCCGATGCTAGTCCTCTTGGTTAACCAACTGCATCCATCAGATTATTTTTTTCTGTACTATTCTGCTGAGCTCTGTGTATCTGTTTGCTTAGCATGTGCTCCTTAGGCAGAAAATCAACTTCTTAGGGAGATGTAAAAAAATATATATATTACTGCCTTTTTCTGTACCTGGAACTTGTTGGAAGGAAATGCATACTTTACTTCTTTTAACCTAAAAAATATTGGAAATCAGAGCAGATGGATCTAAGAGTTAATCTGATCTGTTGATTGACATATCCATGTCCATGTCATCCAAACACCTCAAAGAATAGAAGTAAATAAGTAAAAAGAACTTTGTCTTGCAGAATTATTCCATCTTACTAATAATACTCAGGAACACTTGGTCCTCAATACCCTTTAAGGTCTTTAATCCCCAAGAACATGCTTTCAGACCAGGTAGGGGAAGATATGTTCTACAGTACGGATGTCTATAAAAGCAGTATTACAGCACAGCCCATTCCAGGTCTCAGAGCAGTGTTCTCTTCAAATGCCTGGGTTATCTTATCTGTGATTATCACATCCTAGCCTACCGCTTTTCATCTTGTCTTAAAGCCTGAACTATCTCTGTGTTTTATGTTTTAGTGTTTCACTTTCTTCTTAAACTGGAAAATGAATCAATGTCCTTCCAACAAGTCCCGGGTACAGAAAAAGGCAAAATGCGAACTAGTAATATTTTTTCTACATCTCGCTAATAAGTTGATTTTTTTGCATAAGGGACACACACTAAACAAACAGATATACAGTAAAGTGCTTTGTAAGATGACATTTATAAGGCATGGTGGCTCACCCCTTTGATACCAGGATACTCCCTCTATGTTCATTAACAAATATATCGCTATGCACAAACCTTAAGTCCAAGTGGATCAGGGGCCTCCACATCAAACCAGATACAGTCAAACTAATAGAAGGAAAAGTGGGGAAGAGTCTCGAACACATGGGCACTGGGGAAAATTCCCTGAACAAAACACCAATGACTCATGCTCTAAGATAAAGAATCGACAATTGGGACCTCATAAAACTGCAAAGCTTCTGTAAGGCAAAGGACACTGTCATTAGGACAAAATGGAAACAAACAGATGGGAAAAAGATCTTTACCAATATTACATCTAATGGAGGGCTAATTTCATATATATATATATATATGAAATATATATCAAGAATATATATATGAAATATATATATATATATCGAGAAGTTAGACTCCAGAGAATCAAATAACCCTATTAAAAATGTGCTACAGAGCTAAACAAAGAATTCTCAGCTGAGGAATATTGAATGGCTGAGAAGTACCTAGAAAAATGTTCAATATCATCAGGGAAATGCAGTCATCAGGGAAATGCAAATCAAAACAACCCTGAGATTCCACCTCACACCAGTCAGAATGGCTAAGATCAAAAACTTAGGTGACAAAAATGGAGGTATGATTTCTAGGGTCTTACTGATGAAAGGGTTCCAGAGTCAACAGCTAACTAGATATATATTCCAGGACAGTTAAGAGCCATGACTAGTTCACTTTCTATTATGCCCATCACAATAGTTTAAAGGCAGGGTTTCCTTTAATGCTGGAGTTTGTTGTTTTTACTAATGAATTTAGAGATTCTCTAGCTCACAAAAGCATTTGCAACACAAATATCATAAGAATATAGGCTGCATAACAATCCAAATTTACTGGAAAATATGAATAGTTGCAGATTTTAGGGCACAAATAAAACTCTTTTGGCCTTAATTAGCTTTTGGATTTACTGAAATATCTGGTTGAAAACTGCGCTTCACGACTGTGCAAAAAAGGTAGACTTAATTTCCTGTTTTAATTGGACATAAAGTATTTCTTTTTATGTTCACTAACAAATATATTTTATTCAAATTCTGATTAAGTAAAAGATGTGTCTATTCTATTAGAAAGCCAACAGTACACGGTCTCCAACTTTGATGTCAGAATGAGGTTCAAATACTCACTGATAAATAGAAAGTGAACCATAGATTACCTCTTAACTGTCCAGTGCTCAAAATCAGCTCTGTGTTTGGAGTATCCCTAAAACAAAACTATAAAAAAATTCCCTTCACTAGGGATGTCTGAGGTCTCATTCAATTTAGAGAGACTTGGGAGTCCCAGAAACAAAGAGGGCTTCTCAATAGACCCTAGATATACAAAGACAGAATCTGCTTCAGAGACTGTCCTTACGCAGAGTCCAGAGCAAACCAGTTTGTTAGGCATCACAGCAATTCTTCCGGTGTTTATTTGTCAACCAAAATGCAAATCCTCCAGAGGGTTTTATATCAAGTCATTTCTACTCTACCTGTTACATGGCCGTCCTGGGTTTGCACTTCATTTTATTTTCTTGGATAATTTAATCATTTGTGAAAGCTTTTCTCTCTCTTCTGCTACCCTTCAACTTGGTAGACCCTGATAATAGAAAGTATACTTTTAATATACTTTGAAAGCATTCAACCAGGGACTCCATAATTTCCATCCACTCTAAAGACAACACATACACAAAGATGACCAGCATGGTTTCTTACCTTAAACACAGTTCCCGCTTCCTGATTGCGAAGGTCATTTGGCCGAAAAATTATACCATATATCTTGTTTGCTTCAATCTGAACTCATCCTCACTTTAAGAAGTAAACCAGGTCTCTGACAATATTCGGATCTTGCTATCAAATCACTGAGCACACTTTTTAATTTTTACAAGGAAGTCCGGATTCCCAGGCAAGATCACAGTTTGAGTAATGATTTCAGATTTTTTTTATTCTTACTTTGTTTATTTTAGAATGGCCTTCATTGTCCATAAAGCCCAATTTGATTTTTCAGACCTTAGAGCTCCGACTTGAAGGCGATGTTACTTATGCGCAGAAACTGTTGCATTCATGCTCTCTCCTCACTTCCATCTGTTCTGTTTTCCTTTTTTTAATGAAGATATGAGCACAAATTGTATATTTATTATTTATTCCCCATAAAATCCTTGCACTTCTTTTTCATGACTTGGAAAAAGGAAGTGTTATTTTCTTTAAAGATGTTTGTGTTTGTTTCTGCAAATATCAAAATATTAATGAAACACAAACATAAAAATAAAATGGTGAAAATAAAATATATTTGGATAGGTGAAATATAATAGTAGCAAACAATTACAAATAAGAAAACTATATGTATATCCATCTTAGTCAAAAATCTACCATTCGAACTCAAACAATGACGCAAATGTTTAGCTGAGGGGAAAACCTGAATGATTAAGATAATTATAAAAAATGTATTGTGTTATGAGTTAAATAAATCATTCAGCTTTGTGTTCTATATTATTAAAATACTGTGACTAATAGTTTTCTCATTCTGGAAATGCTAGGACTGTTGAATACACAGAATGGCTTTTCTCACCATCACTAAAGAACCGAAGCTTGGAAATACAAACTTCTGTGAAAAAGACGATTAGAAATGTGGCCTTGTTGTTGCTTCATGTTTTACAAGCTAAAATGGATGAGAAGGATAGTTACCTTTTATTAAAGGTTTTTCCAAGCAAGCATTATGTTAATATTAAATAGTTGTGTGGTGGACAAAGGCAAGAATTACATTTCCATTAGGAAGAGCAGCCAAAAAGAATCTGGAAAGAGAAGGAACCAAATCGCAGATTTTTCAATGTTTCAAAACACCATTAAATTACTCAGTTCCATACATAAATATCAACTTTTTTTTTTGCTATCAGGAATTAGGCATTTTTGTCCCACAAATTTTTTTTCTTAACAGTGTACATTGCTTTTAGTCTTATAGACTATTTAGACATGAATTTTAACAAATGTCAGTGATGAAACTGAAATGTTAGTACACACACGTACATACACACGCACACACACACACACACACACATCTATTAGAAAGTGTATGATAAAGAGCACAATATTTTTTATTGCAACTTTAATACAATTTTGACCAATTAACAAGAAAATTCTGTTAAATTATAGATGTGGCATATTTCCAGCAATGTTTGTATGATATATACATACAGACATTATGATGAGTAGTATACATAAGCTTTGCAAAATACTTCTCTTCCTCCCACCTCACTCCTATTGGCCATGCTGTGAAGAATTAGGTTTGTGTCACAGCAGAAAAATCAGGATGCACATCAAGTTGCCCTGGGACTAGGCGAGGTGGAGTAGGAGGTTGGATGGGGAGATAAGGAAGGAGGTTTACACCCAGAGTGGAGCTTTCCCTTCTAAGGGGAATGGGAGGAGGACTTATCTGAGGGGTTATTGGGAGGAAAGGAATGATATTGGCTTGTAAAGTAAATAAATAAATAAATAAATTTAATAAAAGCATCAGGATGCAAATGTAACATGATGTGGGCAAAACGTACAGCTGTTGAATCACATGATTCAAGTACAGGACATGTCAATACAATTTCACAGTGACAAATACTTGAACACTTGCCCACTGTATACGTTTTCAATGCAAATGTCAGTTGTATATCTTTCCTTCTCTAGAATGTGCCTTTCAAAACAGCCTCTGCCAATATAGATCTGGTTCTCTCTCACATCAGGAAATGTAATCATCTATGCAGAGCTAAATCTTGTTTCCCCAGGCACCATTCTAAACTTGTTGATCAGATTAGATGGAACTGTCACAGAAAAGCAGCATGTGCTTGTGACAGATAAAGCTTTCATACTGCATTCCCAGCATTAAATCCTGTACCACGCCATGTGGGTAATATGTGAGAATATGGAGACATATGATTTAAAAGGCTACCTATGGTAAATAATATGTAGGGGTTTTTGTTGTTGTTGTCTTGTTGTTTTTTTACATTTCGGAAAACAGGCTATGACATAGATCAGTAAGTATGAAATTTTAGTAGAAGATTTTTAGCTCCTGTATAAGTGTGTATTTATAAGAGAGAGAAAAGAGAGAATGAGAAATGGACAGAGAGACACAGGGAGATCGGTCTTCAGTAGAATGGGATTAACAAAATAACAGTAATAAAGGAGATATGTAATATTTATTTGTTGTTTATCAGTTAAGGCATAACTGGCCTAGAGTAAACCAAGTAAGGTGCTCATTTAGTAAGCAAAATTTAAGAAAATCCTAAAGAGTAATTATGGAAATATTTTACAGTGGTATTTGAAAAGTCGATGTACATACAAAAGAACCATAAAGAGAAAATATTAAAATACTAAGTAATTCAGTAGTCAGGCACTACGTTCTTTGTATTAATTTTCTAGATTATTATTCTTTCTACCACATAAAGCTGGCAGCAAAATGAATTTTTCATGGTAAGTACCTACCATACAATACCAAAAATCAAATGTCCTTGCAGTCTGTACCTCTGTCCCATCCCTGCAGGTTTGAAGGGTGCGTTTATAGAGAGGTGCCAAATAAAGATTTGTCTCACCTTGTGCCCTAGATAGTACACAAGTATTCTAGCTAAACTAAGGAGCTGGTCTCAAAGAACACGGCTGACAAAATTCTTGCAAAACTCAAGCCCTGTTCTGCAACCAGTATTTAGGTTGGTAAAGCACTAACTGTTCCCTAAACATCCAGGAAAAATAATCCATATATTGGTAAAGATACCATTTTATTGTCCCCATATCAGGAGTTTTGAGTTTCTCTATATGTGGTCCATATGGTCTCATAGCTCCAATATGACTCATGGCCTCTGCAAAGGGTCATTTGTTACCTGAACTTTTAGCCTTCTACAGTAGACCTATGTTTGCTATAGAAGGCTAATCTTCAGGGTGCCTGTTAATCCAAAATAACTCTATCTCCAGGAAAAATAATACATTTATACAAAGCCATACAGCTAATTCTCTTGGAAAAATATCAAATGCACGAGTATGAAATCACATTAGTGACAATACAGCTGCGATGTACAGCTGACCACTGCATTCTTTCATTTACTCTTCCAGGTGACATTTGTTGAGGCATGGGTTTGTGCCATGCCATTTGCTACATTCTACAGCTGCAGCAGTGGACGCAAGAGTCACCAAATTTACAGTCTCGTGACTCAGTGAGGGACTGTGGGTTAAAATCATTCTTTCCACCACATGGTCTCTCTCTCTCACACACACACACACACACACATGTGCGCGCGCCATACTGTCTCTAGGTTTTTGCTGTGAGATCCGTTATCACTGACTACCAAAATGAAGCTGAAAGTGCGTTCAAAATGGAATCAAATGGTCTGTGTGTTGTATCGTGGGTATTCCACGTGGGATTCTTTTTGGCTAATATCCACTTATCAGTGAGTACATATTATGTGCTTTCTTTTGTGGCTGGGTTACCTCACTCAGGACACTATTTTCAAGTTCCATTCATTTGCCTATGAATTTCATGAAGGCATTGTTTTTAATAGTTGAGTAGTACTTCCTGGTGTAAATGCACCACATTTTCTGTATCCGTTCTTCTTTTGAGGGACATCTGGGTTGTTTCCAGCTTCTGGCTATTAAAATAAGGCTGCTATAAACATAGTAGAGCATATGTCATATATATACATATACATATATATATATGAATATGTATGTATGTATATGAGCATCTTTTGGGTATATGCCCAAGAATAGTTTAGTTGGGTCCTCAGGTAGAAGAACTATTTAAAATGTTCTGAGAAACTGCCAGACTGATTTCTAGAGTGTTTGTACCAGCTTGTAATCACATCAACGATGGAGGAGTGTTCCTCTTTTTCCACATCCCTGGCCAGCATCTCTTGTAACCTGAGTTTTTTTTTTTTTTTTTTATTAACTTGAATATTTCTTATATACATTTTGAAAGTGTTGTTCCCTTTCCCAGTTTCCCCCATCCCCCTCCCCTCCCCTTCCTATGGGTGTTCCTCCCAACCCTCCCCCATTGCCCGCCCTCCCCCCAACAGTCTAGTTCACTGGGGTTCAGTCTTAGCAGACCCAGGGCTTCCCTTCCACTGGTGCTCTTACTAGGATATTCATTGCTACCTATGAGGTCAGAGTCAGGGTCAGTCCATGTATAGTCTTTAGGTAGTGGCTTGGTCCTAGAAGCTCTGGTTGTTTGGCATTGTTGTACATATGGGGTCTCGAGCCCCGTCAAGCTCTTCCAGTTCTTTCTCTGATTCCTTCAACGGGGGTCCTATTCTCAGTTCAGTGGTTTGCTGCTGACATTCGCCTCTGTATTTGCTGTATTCTGGCTGTGTCTCTCAGGAGCGATCTACACTTCTGCACTTCTTTGCTTCATCCATCTTATCTAATTGGGTGGCTGTATATATATATGGGCCACATGTGGGGCAGAGCTCTGAATGGGTGTTCCTTCAGTCTCTGTTTTAATCTTTGCCTCTCTATCCCTGCCAAGGGTATTCTTATTCCCCTTTTAAAGAAGGGTGAAGCATTCACATTTTGATCATCCATCTTGAGTTTCATTTGTTCTAGGCATCTAGGGTAATTCAGGCATTTGGGCTAATAGCCACTTATCAATGAGTGCATACCATGTATGTCTTTCTGTGATTGGGTTAGCTCACTCAGGATGATATTTTCCAGTTCCAACCATTTGCCTACAAATTTCATAAACTCGTTGTTTTTGATAGCTGAGTAATATTCCATTGTGTAGATGTACCACATTTTCTGTATCCATTCCTCTGTTGAAGGGCATCTGGGTTCTTTCCAGCTTCTGGCTATTATAAATAAGGCTGCTATGAACATAGTGGAGCACGTGTCTTTTTTATATGTTGGGGCATCTTTTGGGTATATGCCCAAGAGAAGTATAGCTGGATCCTCAGGCAGTTTAATGTCCAATTTTCTGAGGAACCTCCAGACTGATTTCCAGAATGGTTGTACCAGTCTGCAATCCCACCAACAATGGAGGAGTGTTCCTCTTTCTCCACATCCTCGCCAGCATTTGCTGTCACCTGAGTTTTAGATCTTAGCCATTCTCACTGGTGTGAGGTGAAATCTCAGGGTTGTTTTGATTTGCATTTCCCTGATGACTAAAGATGTTGAACATTTCTTTAGGTGTTTCTCAGCCATTCTGCATTCCTCAGCTGTGAATTCTTTGTTTAGCTCTAACCCCATTTTTTAATAGGGTTATTTGTCTCCCTCTTGGTCCTAACTTTTTGAGTTCTTTGTATATTTTGGATATAAGGCCTCTATCTGTTGTAGGATTGGTAAATCTTTTCCCAATCTGTTTAGTTTGCCATTTGTCCTAACCACAGTGTCCTTTGCCTTACAGAAGCTTTGCAGTTTTTTATGAGATCCCATTTGATTCTTGATCTTGGAGCATAAGCCATTGGTGTTTTGTTCAGGGAAATTTTTTCCAGTGCCATGTGTTCCAGATGCTTCCCTAGTTTTTCTTCTATTAGTTTGAGTGTGTCTGGTTTGATGTGGGGTCCTTGATCCACTTGGACTTAAGCTTTGTACAGGGTGATAAGCATGGATCGATCTGCATTCTTCTACATGTTGACCTCAGTTGAACCAGCACCATTTTGCTAAAAATACTATCTTTTTTCCATTGGATGGATTTGGCTCCTTTGTCAAAAATCAAGTGACCATAGGTGTGTGGGTTCATTTCTGGGTCTTCAATTCTGTTCCATTGGTCTATCTGTCTGTCTCTGTACCAATACCATGCAGTTTTTATCACTATTGCTCTGTAATACTGCTTGAGTTCAGGGATAGTGATTCCCCCTGAAGTCCTTTTTGATTGTTGAGGATAGTTTTAGCTATCCTGGGTTTTTTATTATTCAGATGAATTTGCAAATTGTTCTGTCTAACTCTTTGAAGAATTGGATTGGTATTTTGATGGGGATTGCATTGAATCTGTAGATAGCTTTTTGGTAAAATGCCATTTTACTATATTAATCCTGCCAATCCATGAGCATGGAGATCTTTCCACCTTCTGAGGTCTTCTTCAATTTCTTTCTTCAGTGTCTTGAAGTTCTTATTGTACAGATCTTTTACTTGCTTGGTTAAAGTCACACAGAGGTATTTTATATTATTTGGGTCTATTATGAAGGGTGTCGTTTCCCTAATTTCTTTCTCGGCTTGTTTCTCTTTTGTGTAGAGGAAGGCTACTGATTTATTTGAGTTAATTTTATACCCAGCCACTTTGCTGAAGTTGTTTATCAGCTTTAGTAGTTCTCTGGTGGAACTTTTGGGATCACTTAAATATACTATCATATCATCTGCAAATAGTGATATTTTGACTTCTTCTTTTCCGATCTGTATCCCCTTGACCTCCTCTTGTTGTCTGATTGCTCTGGCTAGAACTTCAAGAACTATATTGAATAAGTAGGGAGAGAGTGGGCAGCCTTGTCTAGTCCCTGATTTTAGTGGGATTGCTTCAAGTTTCTCTCCATTTAGGTTAATGTTAGCCACTGGTTTGCTGTATATGGCTTTTACTATGTTTAGGTATGGGCCTTGAATTCCTATTCTTTTCCAGGACTTTTATCATGAAGGGGTGTTGAATTTTGTCAAATGCTTTCTCAGCATCTAATGAAATGATCATGTGGTTTTGTTCTTTCAGTTTGTTTATATAATGGATCCGTTGATGGTTTTCCATTATATTAAACCATCCCTGCATGCCTGGGATGAAACCTACTTGATCATGGTGGATGATTGTTTTGATGTGCTCTTGGATTCGGTTTGCCAAATTTTGTTGATATTTTTTGCGTCAATATTCATAAGGAAGTTGGTCTGAAGTTCTCTTTCTTTGTTGGGTCTTTATTGTGTTTAGGTATAAGAGTAATTGTGGCTTCATAGAAGGAATTGGTGAGTGCTCCATCTGTTTCAATTTTGTGGAATAGTTTGGATAATATTGGTATGAGGGTCTTCTATGAAGGTCTGATAGAATTCTGCACTAAACCCGTCTGGACCTGGGCTCTTTTTGGTTGGGGAGACCTTTAATGACTGCTTCTATTTCCTTAGGAGTTATGGGGTTGTTTAACTGGTTTATCTGTTCCTGATTTAACTTGGTACCTGGTATCTGTCTAGGAAATTGTCCATTTCCTGTAGATTTTCAAGTTTTGTTGAATATAGGCTTTTATAGTAAGATCTGATGATTTTTTTGAATTTCCTCTGAATCTGTAGTTATGTCTCCCTTTTCATTTCTGATTTTGTTAATTTGGACACACTCTCTGTGTCCTCTCGTTAGTCTGGCTAGGGGTTTATCTATCTTGTTGATTTTCTCAAAGAACCAACTTTTGGTTCTGTTGATTCTTTCTATGGTCCTTTTTGTTTCTACTTGGTTGATTTCAGCTCTGAGTTTGATTATTTCCTGCCTTCTACTCCTCCTGGGTGTATTTGCTTCTTTTTGTTCTAGAGCTTTTAGGTGTGCTGTCAAGCTGCTGACATATGCTCTTTCCTGTTTCTTTCTGCAGGCACTCAGCGCTATGAGTTTTCCTCTTAGCACAGCTTTCATTGTGTCCCTTATAAGTTTGGGTATGTTGTACCTTCATTTTCATTAAATTCTAAAAAAGTTTTTTAATTTCTTTCTTTATTTCTTCCTTGACCAGGTTATCATTGAGTAGAGCATTGTTCAATTTCCACGTATATGTGGGCATTCTTCCCTTATTGTTATTGAAGACCAGCTTTGGGCCGTGGTGGTCCGATATACGCATGGGATTATTTCTATCTTTCTGTACCTGTTGAGGCCCGTTTTTTGACCAATTATATGGTCAATTTTGGAGAAAGTACCATGAGGAGCTGAGAAGAAGGTATATCCTTTTGCTTTATGGTAGAATGTTCTATAAATATCTGTTAAGTCCATTTGGCTCATGACTTCTCTTAGTCTGTCTACGTCTCTGTTTAATTTCTGTTTCCATGATCTGTCCATTGATGAGAGTGGGGTGTTGAAATCTCCTACTATTATTGTGTGAGGTGCAATGTGTGTTTTGAGCTTTAGTAAGGTTTCTTTTTACGTATGTGTGGGTGCCCTTGTATTTGGGGCATAGATATTTAGGATTGAGAGTTCATCTTGGTGGATTTTTCCTTTGATGAATATAAAGTGTCCTTCCTTATCTTTTTTTGATGACTTTTAGTTGGAAATTGATTTTATTTGATATTAGAATGGCTACTCCAGCTTGCTTCTTCCGACCATTTGCTTGGAAAGTTGTTTCCCAACCTTTCACTCTGAGGTAGTGTCTGTCTTTGTCTCTGAGGTGTGTTTCCTGTAGGCAGCAGAATGCAGGGTCCTCATTGCATATTAAGTTTGTTAATCTATGTCTTTTTATTGGGGAGTTGGGGCCATTGATGTTGAGAGATATTAAGGAATAGTGTTTATTGCTTCCTTTTATATTCATTTTTGGATGTGAGGTTGTGTTTTTGTGTGCTTTTCTTCTCTTTTGTTTTGTTGCCAAGACGATTAGTTTCTTGCCTCTTCTTGGGTATAAGCTTGCCTCCTTATGTTGGGCTTTACCATTTATTATCCTTTGTAGTGCTGGATTTGTAGAAAGATATTGTGTAAATTTGGTTTTGTCATGGAATATCTTGGTTTCTCCATCTATGTTAATTGAGAGTTTTGCAGGATACAGTAGCCTGGGCTGGCATTTGTGTTCTCTTAGGGTCTGTATGACATCAGTCCAGGATCTTCTGGCCTTCATAGTTTCTGGCGAGAAGTCTGGTGTGATTCTGATAGGTCTGCCTTTATATGTTACTTGACCTTTTTCCCTTACTGCTTTTAATATTCTTTCTTTATTTTGTGCGTTTAGTGTTTTGACTATTATGTGACGGGAGGTGTTTCTTTTCTGGTCCAATCTATTTGGAGTTCTGTAGGCTTCTTGTATGCCTATGGGTATCTCTTTTTTTAGGTTAGGGAAGTTTTCTTCTATGATTTTGTTGAAGATATGTACTGGTCCTTTGAGCTGGGAGTCTTCACTCTCTTCTATACCTATTATCCTTAGGTTTGATCTTCTCATTGAGTCCTGGATTTCCTGTATGTTTTGGACCAGTAGCTTTTTTCCGCTTTACATTATCTTTGACAGTTGAGTCAATGATTTCTATGGAATCTTCTGCTCCTGAGATTCTCTCTTCCATCTCTTGTATTCTGTTGGTGAAGCTTGTATCTACAGCTCCTTGTCTCTTCTTTGGTTTTCTATATCCAGGGTTGTTTCCATGTGTTCTTTCTTGATTGCTTCTATTTCCATTTTTAATTCCTTCAACTGTTTGATTGTGTTTTCCTGGAATTCCTTCAGGGATTTTTGTGATTCCTCTCTGTAGGCTTCTACTTGTTCTCTAAGGGAGTTCTTCATGTCTTTCTTGAAGTCCTCCAGCATCATGATCAAATCTGATTTTGAAACTAGATCTTGCTTTTCTGGTGTGTTTGGATATTCCATGTTTGTTTTGGTGGGAGAATTGGGCTCCGATGATGCCATGTAGTCTTGGTTTCTGTTGCTTGTGTTCCTGCGCTTGCCTCTCGCCATCAGATTATCTCTAGTGTTACTTTGTTCTGCTAATTCTGACAGTGGCTAGACTGTCCTATAAGCCTGTGTGTCAGGAGTGCTGTAGACCTGTTTTACTGTTTTCTTTCAGCCAGTTATGGGGACAGAGTGTTCTGCTTTCGTGTGTGTAGTTTTGCCCCTCTACAGGTCTTCAGCTGTTCCTGTGGGCCTGTGTCTTGAGTTCCCCAGGCAGGTCACTTGCAGCAGAAAAGTTGGTCTTACCTGTGGTCCCGAGGCTCAAGTTCGCTCTCGGGGTGCTGCCCACGGGTTCTCTGCAGTGGCAGCAACCGGGAAGATCTGCGTCGCCCCTTCCGGGAGCCTCCGTGCACCAGGGTTCCAGATGGCCTCCGGTGTTTTCCTCTGGAATCAGTAATGTGTGCAGAGAGCAGTCTCTTCTGGTTTCACAGGCGTGTCTGCCTCTCTGAAGGTTTAGCTCTCCCTCCCACAGGATTTGGGTGCAGAGAACTGTTTATCCGGTCTGTTTCTTTCAGGTTCCGGCGGTGTCTCAGGCAGGGCTCCTGCCTCTCCTGGGCCGTAACCTGAGTTTTTTATCTTAGCCATTCTGACTGGTGTGAGGTGGAATCTCAGGGTTATTTTGATTTGCATTTCCCTGATGACTAAGCATGTTGAACATTTCTTTAAGTGCTTCTCAGCCATTTGAAATTCTTCTATTGAGAATTCTCTGTTTATCTCTGTACCCTACTTTTAATAAGGTTACTTGGTTCTCTGGAGTGTAATTTCTTGAGTTCTTTATATATTTTGGATGTTAATCCTCTATCAGATGTAGAGTTGGTAAAGATATTTTCCTAATATGTGGATATGAAACCCAAGAAGAAAGGTCCACACCCAAAGTGTGGATGCTACAGTCCTACTCAGAAGGGGGAAGAAAATAATCTCTGGGAAGTAGAGAGAGAGATGGATCTGGGAGGGAGAGAGCAGGGAGAAGGAAAAAAAAGTGGCCAGTTTAGATATGTGAAAAGATTGGGGAGAAGTACAAAGGGTCAGAAATTTGAAAGTAGGTGTGTAGCAGTGGGGACAGGGAACTGGGAGTAGCCACTAGAAAGTTCCAGATGCCAAGGACCCCAGAGGTTCCCAGGACCCAAAAGTGAGGACATTAGCCAAAACACCCAACAAAGGGGAGATAGAACCTGTAGAGACCATATCCAGTGGATAGACACAGCCCCTGGTTGAAGGATGGGGCCATCCACCCAGAATATTATTAATCCAGAATTCCTCTTGTCAAAAGAAAATGCAGGGACAAAGTATGTGGAGCAGAAACTGAAGAAATGGCCATCCAGAGACTGCCCCACCTAGGGATCTATCCCATATACAGACACCAAACCCAGACACTACTGCTGGTGACAAGAAGTGCTTACTGGTAGGAGCCTGATATAGATGTTCTCTGAGAGACTCTACCAGAGCTGGACCAATACAGAGGTGAATGTACACAGCCAAACAACAGACTGAGTGTGGGCACCCCAATGGAGAAGTTAGGGCAAGGACTGTAGGAGCTGAAGGGTTTTGCAATCCTATAGGCAGAACAAAAATATCTACCAACCAGACATCCAGAGTTCCCAGTGACTGCAGAACCAAGCAAAGAATACACATTGGGGGAACCATGCCTCTAGCTGGACATGTGGCAGAGGATTGCCTTATCTGTCAGCACTGGGAGGGGAGCCCCTTAGTCCTATGGAGGCTTGATAACCCAGGATAAGGAATCCTAGGGCACTGAGGCAGGACTGGTTGGGCAGGTGGGGTAGCACCCTCATGGAAGCAGGAGGAGGGGGAGGACATAGTGGACGTATGGAGAAGAAACTAGGAAGGAGGATAACATTTGAAATGTAATAAAATAACCAATAAAAAATAAAAAAATGCCAGTGGGAGGGCCTTGATACCTTTAGTAATGGTTACAAGTAAGTCTTCCTAATTCTTTATTCTAGAAAATCTTACCTGGTTCTGCAAACACACAGTTCTTTCCTGCTTTAAGAAATATTCTTTCTTTGGCTAATGTATTTCTCTGGAATTTCTCCCCAGGTTTGCTCACCTTTTTAGTCTCTGCCTAAATCTACCCAAGGCAAACACTTATATGACCACCCTAGGTGAAGCAAACGCCTGCATGGTCATTTTCAATGTCTCTCAGGCCCTCCCTGTTTATTCCTTCCTTATTAATGCTGACAAATTTTAGCAAGTACACAAATTCACTGTTCTGCTTAACTTCCCCTAATCTCCCTTGACAGAAATTTAGGCACAGACAGTTTTGTTTTATTTACTGATGTGTCTCTGGAAAAAAAAAAATCTCAGAGTATCTTGCAAAGAAAAACAGAACAATTACTTGCTGAAGTGTGAACTACAATACTAATAATTACGCTAATAACAGCTATATTTAAACCAGCATTTGATCTGTTTGAAGTCCCTCTGTGCTCACAGATCGGCTAGAAGCTCTTTTGATGGAAAACATCTTCTCTTAAATCTGTAAAGTAATGGATCACTGATACTAAGAAATATAAATAGAGCATAAACTAGGCTTCCCACTGAATTTGCTTTTCAGACTTATTATTTGACCCGTCCAGCAGGTCCAGTTATTCAGGGTCCCGAAGAGGCGCTACCTGAGGGTCAAGGCGGGCGAGAAAAGGAGACCAAGCAAGGTTCTGTTGTCATGGTCTTGTTTATTGAGAGGAATGTACAGCATTTAAAGCTCTGAGGCAGGAATTGAAGCTTAAGGTGGGGGAGTATTGGGAAGTGCCCAAGGATATAAGGTGAATCACTAAACTGCAAGATATCCTCCTTAAACAAAGAGGCAACAGTCTTCCGGGGCCATGTTCTTTGAAAAGGTCGAACCCTTCTCAGGAATCTGCTCAGGGACATCTGGTGTTTGCTCAGGCTGAAACATCGTGTGATTGCTCCCGGAATCTTCCTGGAAGAGGCTTTTGTCCAACAATCTCAGCAGCCATCTTAGGGGTGAGCATCTGTGGCCATACAGCCCAGAGTCACGTAGCCACCTTGAGCTATGCAGTCACAAAGCGGCCAGGCCCAAATCCAATACGGCTCCCTACAATTACTAAATGAGCTATCTGCCATTGCGGAAATGTTTCTAGTCCCATGAATGGTCAGACTCAGTTTCTTTACAGGTCTAACTACGAGAACTCCATTCACAAAGGAGCTTTCCAGAGCAAAAAAGGACTAGCAGAGCCCACCTGTAGAACTAGAGTTTGGAAGCTCGGGGTCGATTCCTCTGTCTCCTGTGTGAGATACGAGTCGACCCGGGATCCCGCTAAGACCTGGGATCTCGTTAATAAAGGTACCTCATGCTTTTACATCAAGAATGGCTGCTGGTGATTCCTGGGGGCACCCCACCCCGAGATCGGAGCGAGAGATGCAGCTCCCCGTTTTGGGGTACGCTCTTTCACACCCATGCAACTGTGCATTCTCTGGGACTTTAAGGATGAGGAGGCAATGAGGTTGGAGTTTAAATGAAAGATTTGTTTGAAGAAAACTGTTGGTGAGATTTTTTTCTCTGTTTTCAGTGGTCCTCTAAGTAAAACCATTATGGGTATCTCCTATGATTTCAGGAACAATGTATCTGCATGGAAATCATGACATTCTTAGAAACGACAGAGCAGATATAGATGCATTTATTTGACTTGCTATTAAATATTCGTGAAAGTGGTCTGTCCTGGCATTCTCAGAGTAAGGACTCCCCAGCTGAATGCATTAGGGGAGTGGGATCCAGTTTCCATGGATGAAGGTAGGACAGAGGTGGCTCATGACTGGAGTCCACACAGGTGTGAAAGATCCTTCACGGTAAATGTTTCCTTGAGAGTATACAATACAATGTGCCCAGGAAAGAAACAGAATCAGGTCACCCTGTTCAGAGGAAAGAAATGGAGATCAAATTTTTGTTGGTTAGTGATATGTTCAGGTTCCACTTACATTCCTGCTTTCAGAGAGAGAACGAGCACTCACCGTGTAGCTATTGGAGGGTTATTATGAAGTTATTTGCACAATATAGAGCAGGGTGTGTGACAGAGTATGATCTTAATATTGTTTAATGATATCCATGCACCTGTGTATGTGTGCACATTCATAAGCTCATACATAGATCAATGGCAAATGGATAATAAATTATCACTTTTTTTCTTTCATTCAAACTCAATAAGATTCAAGATAAAGCCACTGGGCTTCAAAAACTCAATCGACCTTGTTTTGGTGAATACACTGCATCCTCTCCTATTGCTGCAGCTGTGTAAGCTAGGAAGAGTCCACAATGGCAGGATACAAAACTGGAGATATGACTAACAGCCAGTCTCAATAAATAATGTAGCAAGTATATATATATATATGTATATATATATATGTATAAGTATACATATATATACACATATATATCACTTCCGTATACTATACTATACATTATTATGTAGTGTATATATGAATTATAACATATTATTAAATAATATGTTATAATTATAATATTTTATATAATATGTTATACAATATATAGATATAGTATATAGGTGTTAGATTGCTACATCTTTTTTTAGACTAACTGTAAATTGTTTAACACCTCATGGCAAAGTTTGCTTTGTTATCATTCTAAGAGCTCTTCCCTAACATTTCTGGTTTCTTTACAGAAATACCCAGTGGCTTGCAGCAATGTATATAGACTTTTTTGAGGTACATCATGTTCTCAGGGCCATACTGACTAATGTGGCTTCAGATAATCAGATTCGTCCTCTGAACCTCCTTTTTTTCAGTTTTAAAATTTTGTTAAGGACAACTGAAAGTGCCTCCGAGGCTCTGTGTGATCAAGGTAGTTTCCACAGAGGCACAACCGAGTGGAGAGGCCCCAATGTGTAGCAAGGAGGCACCCTGCTATAATTTAAGGTCAAAGACTGAACACCAAAGGAATAAAGAAAGTTCCCCTTTCTGCTTCTGAATACAAATGAAATGTGAGTGGCTGCCTAATGCATTTGGCATCAAAGCCTGCATTTGCATGTGGCCTTCCTGTTACAACAGACAGTGCCCTCACACAGTAGGTCAAACTAAGGTCTTGATTCCTCCCATTGCTTTGTCAGGCATTTTGTTATAGCAACATCGTATGTAACTATTCAACTTACCTTGGGTTGGTTTTCAGCTCAAGGGGATTTTTCTGTCACGTGTTATTTAGTTGGGACAAAGAACGAGCTCTGACTTCACATAGTTCTTCCTTCTCCGCTCTTCTTACTTCCTGTCCAGTTGAGCAAGCTGGGAAAAAGCTTCTGTCTGTCAGTCTGTCTGAGTATGTAACCTAGGCTCTGAAAGACTACAGCGAATGAGGCCTAGTCAACAAATCGCTTTGGGCTTACAAAAACAAAACAAAACAAAAGGAAAAGCCAGCAACCTGCCTCCCTTAGTAGGCAGGACCTTTATGATGATAAAGTTTTGGGTTGTTTCGTATTTTATTTTTTTCAGAATTCATGTTGCTACTAACGATCTAATAAAATGCCTTTCTTGGAATTTATTAAGAAGAAAATCATGACCTTGTGATCTTTCAAAGAAGAGAGAAAGAAAGCTTAATAGAATTAATGCAATTTTTTTGTTCTTGAAGTACATCCAGGATTTTCATTTGTACTGAACTTTGACTTTCAGATCTATTGTTAACTGCCAATAAACAAGCATGTCGCATATTTTTTCATGTGCCTTTAACAACAGAGGTTTGAAAGAACACATTCACATAAGGTACAGCTAGGTAATACTGACTTGGGGTATTTTATTTTATTTTTTGACTTTGAATCTTTATATATTGCTATGACCACCAACTGAAATCCTCACAGCCTCTAGAGAGGTTTTTTTTTTTTTTTTTTTTTTTTTTTTTACAAAATAACGCCAATCGTTGCTTTGACTGAGTTGTGCTCCCCTAAGCTAAAACTTTCTAGACTTAATCCCTAATCATATTGTTTCTTAAGAAAGAACTTTCAGGAAAATAAGTAAGATTAAGTGATGTCATAGTGGTCAGATGATAAAGCAGTAGTATCGCTTGTTTGAGGAAGAGAAGAATACTAGGAATGCACGTACATAAGGAAAATGCTACCTTAGCAGCCGTCAGAGGCTGACAACAGGAGCCTCGGAATGTGTTTGTTAGGGTATGTTCAGGGGTGGCTGACTGGCAGCAAGAAGAGAGGCCTCATGACAAAGTAGCCCAACTGTCACTGTAACCTTAGACATGCATCTTCCAAAATGGTGGGAAAAGCATTTCCCTCACACCAGAAACCAAGCATATGGTATTCTGCTACGGAAATTTAAAGACTTAAAGGTTTATAGTAACTTTGAAATCAATCAGTATGAAAGCAAAACTTTTAAGTTTAAATTGTTAATATGCACACAAAAGAGTGGGTTTCCTTGTGACATTTTCACACACAGAGACACACTCATGCACACACAGAAACAGAGATACACACACACACAGACATATACATACACACATACATACACACACATGTATGTGCCCACACATGTACACACACCACACTTTGTTGTTATTCATTTTCCCGCTAGTCTTCTCTCATTGGTCTATTTGACACAAATAATATTTTCACCTGATTTTATGCCATATATTCTACTACTGTCTCCATTGATTCTTTTAAAATCTGACTTCTAACCATCATAACAGGGTTTCTGAACATGGCCCATATTCTCTGTCCAAACTTAACGCTAACTTTTATTCTAATTGTATTGCCTCTATACTGACATGTGTACATTGGAAAAATAATCTGTTTTATATGAAAAGTTTCTCTTTTGTGGATAGCTTGTACTGCTGTGAGTCCTCCAAACTGAAGTCTCAGTTGAAATCTTTTCCCACCAGAGACATTCTACCTGACTGTTGGTCTAGGGCTTTCCCTGTATTTCTTACCACCTGCATCCTCCTGTCTTACAGCACTTACTTCTCAGCACTTACCACTACAAGATGGTGCCTTTCTTTCTCTGTTTTTATGCTGTTATGTGGCCGACCATACAGCTCACATCGTGGTCCTCTTGTCTCTGTCTCCTGTAGACTACAGTTGTAGATAATGCAGCAACCGCCTAGCCTACCATCTCTTTGGTTCACCGTATGTCTCTTCTCAGTTGAATGAAGCTCCATGATAGTAAATCTGTGTCCATCTTGATGACCTTTTCCTTTCAGAGTTCACCGTTACCTGACACGGGATTGGGCATGCCGAATATCACACTACTATTTCTCTTATTTCAGGGTGTTTTCATCATCCAATTCCCCTTGCCAGCCATTACCATCTTATAGGCTATGCTAACAAATAGCTCTTATCCAATTAAGATAATAATCTCGTGGACCAACTATATTTCCTTTGAAGCTATGATTCCTGTATTGGAAGTTTAATCAAAAGGGAAAATACTGAAGCAATCCATATCCTCTTCGGTGTTATTCATATTTTAGCTCATCATCAAAAGCTTTTAACTCCCCTCATCCTAAAGGACTTATAATCCCACTCAATCTTATAAGAAATTGTGATTATACTGGACATTCTTCACTTATAATTGATTGCTTTTAGGTAGATATTTATATAGAAAAAATGTTTGAGCCTGCACTGCTATCCAGTGCCTGTATTTCTGGCATTCAGTAGGGAGGGTGATATGGGAGTATGTCCAGGAGTTAAGTTTAAGAAAGACGGTGACATCGTAAGTTCCAGGCTGGTAGCTACATAATGAGACAAAGTCTCAAAGAAAGAAAAAAATGCAATCAGAATTAAAATATATTTATTGAGTTTATATTTCTGGAGATTGGCAATCCAAGATCAGACAGCCTCATGGGTTGAAACTCTTGTCAGGGCCTCATGGGAAATGGTACAATGTCCTGTGAGAGGTTGATATCATGTTCCCAAACAAAAGCTACAAGGGCTAACCTCAGGAGTTTATAATCATGTATCAAAAAAGAACTACTTAGGATGTCACCAGAACTATTACATCTATGTCTTCTTTAAGCATTAAACCTCTAAAGATTAAAAGTATGATTAGATATCTTTTATTTTAGAGCTTTCAGGGGTGTTAACTTGATAGCATGAGATCTCTCTAGGTTCTTCATGTAGGAACTTAATGCTGTGAACTTGCCTCTTAGAACCAACTTCATTGCATCTCCTAAGTTTGGCCATGCTGTGCGTTCCTTTTCATTGGATTCTAGAAAGTATTTCTTTACTCGTTTTTCACTCAGTAGAGAGGGATTCAATTTCTATGAGTTTGTAAGCTTTCTGTTGTTTCTCTTGATGGTGATATCTAGCTTTAATGAATGGTGGTCTGATAGGATATAGGGAGTTATTTCAAGTTTCTTGTATTTGGTGAGACTTGCTTTGTGTTAATTTTGGAGAAAGCTCCATGAGGAACAGAGAAGAAGGCATAATCTTTTGTGCTTGAGTGAAAGGCTCTGTAAATATCTGTGAGGTGCATTTGTTTTATAATGTCTGGATGACTTGCCCATCAGTGAAGTCTGCCACTATTAATGTGTGAGGGTAGATATGTGACTTGAGCTGTAGTAGTGTTTCTATTACAAGCTTAATGTCCTTATGTTTGGGACATAGATGTTAAGAAATAAAATGTCATCTTGGTGGATTGTTTTTTCTTTGATGGATATGTAGTGTCCTTCCCTATGTCTATTTGATTAGCTTTGGTTTGAAGTCTATCTTGTTACATGTTAAAATGTCTATACCAGGTTGCTTCTTATGTCCATTTTCTTGGAATATCTTTTTCCAATCCTTTACCCTGAGGTAATGTCTATTGTTGACATTGAGATATGGTTCTTGGATTGAGTAGAAGGATGGATCCTGTTTTACATACATGTTCTTAGTCTCTGTCTTTTTGTTGGGAAATTGAGACCATTGATGTAGAGCGTTTTCAATGACCAGTAAATTTTCGATTTCCTTTCTTTTTTTTTTTTTTTTTTTTTTTTTTTGGCAGTGGTGTGCATGTTTCCTTTTTCTTTTGTTTTACTGATGTGAGGTTTATTTGTTTCTTATGTTTTTATTGGTATAGTTAATCTCAGATTGGAACTTTTCTTCATCTTCTGCAGAGCTGGATATGTAGGTAGATATTGTTCCAATGTGGCTTTGTCAGGGAATACCTAATTTTCTCTATTTATGGTGATTGAAAGATTTTCTGAGCCGGTATCTATGGTCACTTAGATCTGTCCAGGCCCTTCTGGCTTTTAGAGTCTCCATTGAGAAGTCAGGTGTGATTCTACTAGGTCTGCCATTTTATGGTACTTTCTTTTTCTTTCTTGCACCTTTTAATATTCTTTTGTCTGAATACTTTGATCATTTTATGATGACCGGACCTTCTTTTCTGGCCCAATCTATTTGGTGATCTGTATGTCTCTTGGACCTTTATAAAAATTCCCCTTTAAGTTAGGAATTCTTTTTCTATGATTTTGTTGAAAATATTTTCTGGGTGTGTGAGCTGTGATTCTTCTCCTTCTATTCTTTTTATTCTTATATTTGGACTTTTGAATGTTCCAGATTTCCTGGATGTTTTCTGTCAGGAGTTCTTGAGACTTTAACATTTTCTCTGAACAGTGTACCCAATTCTTCTATGGTATCAGTGCCTGAGAGTCTTTTTCCCATCTCTTATATTCTGATGGTGAAGATTGCCTCCATAGCTCCTGTTTGAATGCCTAAAGTTTTCATTTTCACAATCGCCTCAGTTTTGTGATTTTTCATTGATTACATTCTTATTTTAGGATCTTTGACAGTTTTATCAGTTTCCCTTTACTGTTGGTGTTTTCCTGGATTTCTTTGCTCTATTCATTTCCTCTCACTGCTTGTGTTCTCCTGGATTCTTTTTTTTAAGGATTTCTTCATTTCCTCTTTAAGGATCTCTATAATCCTCATTGAAGGCAGTTTTAAGGTCTATTTCTTCTGCTTCAGCTATGTTGGAACAGTTAGAGTCTGATGCAGTTGGATAAAGTGGGATCTAGCAGAGACGTATTACCCTGGCTGTTATTGATTTTCTTCTTATATTGGTGTGTAGCCATCTGAGATTGAAATAACTATAGGTCTGGGTGCTGATGTCTGGATTTGTGTTTGTTGGGTGAGTGCTTTGTTCTTTGGTTTTTGTTTTTTCTTTTGGTTCATCGAGATTTGCTGTTTGTGTATTGCCTGGTAGGAAAGTTTACTTTGGACCTGATAGGTTTGCTTGTGGACACTGGGAGTTCAAGGTAAAATCTTTTTTCTAGGTATTCGGAGCTAATATGTAGGAATGAGGAGAGGCTAAGTGTGTGAAGGGGTTCACAGGAGCAAAGAGAGCAGAGTGCTCAACTAGGGTCTCCTTATTCCATCTCCTTGGAATGGAAGGAGGCAGTGAAGAGTTATCATCCCAGAAGTCTGCCACAATGCATGGATGAGATCGAGAGATTGGATGTATAGGAAGAGGAAGAGAGGGAAAGAATTTACCTGCCTGCTTCTCTGGCAGGAGTGGCCTGGGGCTTAGCAGGAGGGCCTTCTGGAGCTAGGAGCTGGGAGAGGAAGTTTAGGAAGAGGAGATCTGTGGGAACAAGAGATATGAACAGAGGAGAAAGGAAGGTGACAGCTGGTGTTTGGAGGAGAGAAATGAGTGGTGAAGGTCTCCTTAGCTTAACTCTTCCCCTGGGCTTCTCAACTGGTGTGTCGACAGGAAATATCTGCTGGTATTAGAAGACGGAATAGGAGGATGAGTTAGGGAAGAAATGTTGGAGGATATCTTTGTGATCCATTGGGCATGGGGACAGAAAGGAAAAGAAGACTGCAGCAAGTGTTAAGCTACAGAGCTAGGGATGAGACTGGTGGATTGGACTGAAGCTGAAGGAGAGATGGAGATCTGCTGTCAGCCTAGCTGCTTCCCTTGGAGGTGTGGCCTTTAGGTTAGCAGATGGCGTCTTCAGAGGTTGAGAGTAGGGTAAAGCAATAGAGTGGGGCAGGGATCTTAGGAGGAGCGGGACTGTGGGACCCACAGGAGACGAGTGCAGGAGGGCAGGGAAGACTCCTTCTGTTGCAGAACTGGTGACGAAACCAGAGAGCTTGGTTCTGGAGGAGCAGAGGAAGAGCTACTAGAGTCTACTTACCTTGTTCCCTGACAGAAAAGGCTTGTGGATTAACAGGGGGAGCCTGCAGGAGTCAGGGACTGGACTAGAGTATGGGGGCTGGCAGGAAGTTAGAAGAGGAAGGTTTGTGAGATCTACAAAAGATGTTAGGGTGGAGGAAGGCTGAGCAGGAGTTCTGTTGCAGAGTGGAGGTTGGATTTGGAGGAGAGAAGGGTATGGTGAGAGTCTTTGGTTAGTGTCCCTGTTTCCCTGGCATTTTTAGCTCCATAGCAGTATTCTTATATGGGATAGGACATTGCATCAAAGCTTTAACTAAAAGAACCCCCGTCCTTTGGAAGAGTGAAAGGGGAAAGATGGGTTGCATGGATAACTAACTCAGTCGAAGCAGCACAGCACATCCAATGATGTTCCAGTCTGTTGTTCATTGGTATAGGACACCAAGCTAGGGAGCCTCACATTCCCCATATAGGACACCCACTGATAAGACAACAGACACAATGTGCTTAATACCGAACAGAAATTTTAATCGCGCTTTCTCTTGTTTTAAGATGCATGAGTCTATTATCAGACTCTTAATCTCCATCTGTTCTTGCAAACTGTTCAGACTCAAGCCTGCTGATGGATGGCACGTGAGGTTACTTGTTAACTTCTAGTGCAGTTGTTTACACAGGAAATACTAGCCAGCTTTCAGGAAGGAATCCTGAACGGAAGCTCTTCCTTCACTTCATTATGCCGAGCCCAAGCTCCATTTCAATATCCGCTTCACAGGAGATGATCAGAATTCAATGAAGTAGAGATGGGTTAGAGAGAAAAGAGAGTTTCTCCACTAACGTTCTGCCAACTTCCTCTTTCTCCCACTTCATTGAAATAGCTCTACAACTTAGAATAGCTGGAGATCTTTTTCCTATCCATATTCAATACATAAACTCAGTACTTAGCAGAAGATTGTATTAAGATTTATTACATTGTTAACACTGTGTATATAGCTATCCACCCCTCTCCCAGCTATGCTTAATAGGAACTGGCTACTTAAGTTCAAAGAATTCTCTGCACGCATATGGCTTGCTAGTTCATTGAGCTGTCCTAATTCTAGTCAGTGTAAGTTTAAATGTTCCTCTCTAGCTATCCCATTTAGCTTATCCCCATTGCCTGGTGTGTAAATTATTGTCCCTATTTGGCTTTAAATTTTATTTAATTAAACATATATGTAACATAATTTAAATACATTGCTTCATCATAAAGACTGAAAGCAAACAAGGAGCACCCATCAGGAAAGATAACAATACTGGCATCTAACCAATTTAGGAGAGCTGGCGAGATGATGTGAAGTTGTGAAAAAGAATGAGAAAGAGAAGAATAAGATCTTTTAAATTGTAGCTGCATTAAAACAAAATATATTACCCACTCCTCCCAACAGACCTTTTCTGCTGAGAGGGGTATAGTCTCTCTGTGCTCCCACCCTTAAGAATACTTATCGGGCAACAGGGAGGTTTTGGTCTCTTTTCTCCTTTTAGATGGAACATTAGTGAGGTATTACAGTGACAGTAAAGCCTAATAATAGAGTGTTTTCTATTTGTAAATAGACTCTCCTTTTTGGCAGACTTATAGAAACAAACCAACATTGATGTTTGGTCTGGCATTTATTCCTACTTATGTGATTTTATTTTCTCAAGCCAGTGCCTGAAAACATTCAGTATTCTTATTAAAATGGATGACAAGAGTTCTAAAAGACTTGCATCTTCCATGTTTATTAAAAAATAAAGGGCTAATAAAGAAAAATTCTAATATTTTCACCATCATATGCAATGGCTTGCTCATTTAAATGCAGGAAGCGTCGGCTGGAGCTAGCAACTGAATTATCTGTTGTTTCAATGATCATTTCGTTCTTCCCCGCAAGTAACAGTGTTATTATTTATTTTAAATTCTTAATAAGAAGGATGAAAGCTCAGCACCCTCTTGTTTCTATAATCCTCTCGAATGTTCTCTGTGGTATATGACATAATTTTCCCAGGAGGATGAAAATAGATTTCCAACCACCTTATTATGTATTTAACCTACGACTACTGACAACCTGTCTAGGGGGTTTTGTAACAGTTCGTGATAGGAGATTGGGAAAAAGTAAACAGAAAGCATTAGCCCTTCTCTAGTCTACTTATTTTCTCAATAAATTAAAAACAATTCTCAATTTCACAGTTTTTCTTCTCATGTGTGTCACACTTTTAAAACAAGGGAATTCAGTATTTTTTAATATAGTGGAATACTCATGTTTATCATTCACATGTCTTCTCTTTGCTCATTGGCTGCCTATCTGGAGAGTTCTTTCTTGCCTTCTTCATTAAAAGCAGGAGTCCCCTGGCGGTGTTTCTGGAATACTGCAGCAAGCTATACCTCTTGGTTCTCAGACTTGCAGTGTAGCTCCTGAACAAGGGTTCATTTTTATCTGACTGTGAGGTTATTTGTTTTTCATAATCTTTTTCGTCCTTATCAGACAGTTCATTTCTAACCTTCGGGTTCTCTCCTACATCAGAATTACTAGAGATATTCTGTGTAGTTCTTTTCTAATCATGAAAAGGCCAAATGGGAAAGAAACAACACATTAAAAAAAAAAAGCAATGGGCAGTCATGAGTTTAAGTGAGTGAATGCTTACAAACTGAGGTAATCCACTAGAAGATGGCGAAGCACCTGAGTTGTTTATAGAAGGCATTCCTCTGGGATAGCAGGAAGGAAAAACATAGAAGAGAGTAATTTGGCCAAACTGTAGCTATGGAAGATTGACACGTGATATTGACTTTGGATAGATGATTACAACACTAGAACCCACAGCGGAGAAGAGTAGAAGTTTTACCTGAGGTGAAACTGACAATACTTTTGAGATGGTTGGGAGCTAATCCAATCCTCATGGTGACTATATCATGTAGGAGGTCTACTGTGTGCTACAGGTGAGGACACTGATTCAGATGTCTTGCCTATTGGCTATACATCTGAAGATCAGCAGAGCCAAGGTTTACAATCAGATAGTTCACTCACAAATCATGAAAAAATTGCCCAGTGAGTTACTCAATGGGTGGTTTTCTTCTTTCTCATTGCTATTTCTTATCTACAAGGACTGGGCCCAAGACGCAGAGCATAGTTTTCTCTTCCTGAAGGTTTTCTTTCAATTCATCATCTCTCCTATTTGTAGTTTTGTGACTTTATTTTGCAAACAGTAACAAACGATCTTTGTTATTTTCCTTAGGATATGGCATTAGAGTTAAGAAAGTTCTTCTGAATAGAAATTTTTATTTGTTTGTTTCTTTCTTTCAGTAACTATTTTAAGAAAGAGAGTTCAGTGTTTGTCTAAGCCTTTTCAAATGTTGTTCTTAGCATCTAAGTTCAAATTCATGAAGGTTGCTACTCTTGATTAGGAAAAAAAATGAACATGTATTTTAGACTAGAATACTACTCTAAAGATGAGAGGACATTCTAAGCTTTTAGATTTTTCTAGAAATAGTCTGAAGATTTCTGGCTGATTTTAGGCTGGAAATTACATTTATGTCAACTGTCTCCTATTATGGAGGAAGATAGAATTCTTCTCTATCAAAGATCTCACTAAAACGTTATTTTCAATGTATAACCTTTTCAAGGTATTTTCATGCTTGACCCTGAGCTGATTCAGGAAGCCGTGCTCAGACCGTGGAATAGGATGGTAGTTTAGGGAATCTGGGATGACTTTTGATTCCAAGGAGGTTTTCTCTCTACCCTCAAATGGGCTTTAACTCTGCCGTTAGTGTGTCAGATCTTTATGGTCACACAGAGCAATCACCGAGTCAGGTCTCTGAGTTCTTCTTTTATGAATTCCAAGCAGGAAAGACATTGACAAAGGAATGAGAAGTGTAGAAAGGCTTTCGTTGTAGATCATACCTACGGGATAACTTAAGCAAAATAAGACAGAGCTCTGACAGAGCTGGTCTCTAAGAATGAGGTCTCTAAGAAAGATGTAGGCAGGGAGAGGATTTTCATACAACTTAAGGAAGAAACTGCAGAGAGGCACAGAGACAGGGAGTGGGTCTGCCCGCTCATCTCTGTCACTAGTTTTCCAGTTGTTTTCTAACAATTTCATTGTCTTCACATATAGGGAGCAGGCAAGCATGCTCTTTTGTGGAGGAGAGGTAAGACTAGACCTCCCTTTTTGGCATGCCTAGCCTTTGGTCAGAGCAGAATCAAGAATATTTTGGCTTAAATATTGGCACTGTCTCTAGCTGTTGGCTAGGGCAGATAGCTGACAGGGCCTCAGATATTCCAGGTTTTAGTAAAATAAGAAAACATTTACTTTCAGTTACCATACCTTAAAACTGCTTGGTCAGTTCTATCTCCTGTTCCTGTCATTGGGATTCACAGAGCAGTGTGTGTTCAGAACCAAGGCTTCAAAGAAGCCAATGCAAAACAGGACAGCATTTCCAGAAATAACGCAGAGTCATTACACAGTTGACACTGAATTAACTTCTGAGTTTCTGAGTGCTCAAAAACCTTCTACAACCCTTTTTGTGATTCTGTACTAAAGTCCAAGTTCTCAAATACACTGAGGGTATGGGATTTCTGTAAGTCATAGAGATCAAGCTGGGAAGAAGGAGACCATATAAAAATTCCATCTCCTATGATAAGACAGAATCAAGATTGCTCTACAGGCTCATAAAATAGATTCAAACATATTGTGTCCTTCAAAAGGCCAAAGTCTAGGGTTTTCTGGAAGACAACCTTTAGCCATGAGTCCTGAGTACAACCTTGGCACTTTTTATTTCCTTTGCTGTAAGGCAATAGAGCCCCATTAAACTTATATTAAACATTAAAAATAATTTATGGACATAATTATTATTCATAGTATCTAGACTTCAGGCACAGAGTAGACTAGGGGAGTCATTCTTTCTAGGACCACAGAATTCTTTTTCTATCTCTACTTGGTCTTCATTCTGCAATGCAGCTGTAATTACATTTTCTAATGACAGGTGGATTTCCCTTTTGTATTTACCTACATGGGATAAAATGGTTGGGTAGTTGGCCTTGAAGAAGGCCTATGAACAACAGATATACATTGGGCTAGAATTGAACAAGGTTAAATATCCTTAAGGGATAGACTATTAACTATGGATATGGCTCCTTTAATTATGTTGCAAAATGAGATAAACAAAAGAAAAAGGCTTTTAGGGAAGTGAGGGGTGGTAGACCTTTGGCATCCTCTGTACCTGATTTAATTCCCAGGCATAACCTCTGTCCCCAGCCCAGACTCCTAATTGTATATATTTTTCTTTTACTTCAACCTTTAAGTTCCAACAGAAAGAATCTCTTAACATTGTAATTTTTGTAGTTAAGACCACCCACACTGTATTTTATTTGAGCAGAGATAATGGAGAGATGCCTTTGGGATCTTCTCTTTAGAAACTCGTGGAAAGCACAGTCCTAAAATGTTCATAAAACACTACGTGGAAGTAGCAGGCATTGTTAAGTTTGAAGAAAGCTTGCTGAGCTGTCCTCTGCTGCAATTGTGTGGCCTTTGAAACTCTTTGCTATCTGATATTGGTGCTCGTTGATACTTTGTAATCTCTTTGAGTGAGTCACGTCTCAGGCCACGGAGAGCTAGCTCTGCAGGTTTGCTTCCTTTCTTCGGTTTTTAAAATGTAAACATTGAATAGAATATTCATATAACTAGCCCATAAAAATGAATGTTGTCAGTGTCAGAATTATAGGCTGTAAAAAAGGACAATAAAGAAGCACTCTTCAGGTCCTGCAAGTGACCGTCTACCTTGTTTTATTAGTCCTAAGAGAGTTTTGTAAATTGGATTTATATTCCCTAATTTCTATTTGTTTGCTGTTTTCATTATGCTCAGCTTGGATAACCCAAATAAGCCTTTCTTTATGCCTCTCTGCTGTATGTGCACATATTTCCAGGCAATAAACAGACAAGGTGTCTGTAAATTTAAGTCGGATTACGGAAGAATTCTGCCTAAAGGTTGTAGGATTTGAAGCTCTCATCTGACCTCATAACCTTTCTCATTTACTAGGAAGTTTAGAGCAAATCCAGTTGCTGAGGAAGGGGTAGCTGTAGAAACAGTCAGAAAAGTGGAGCCTTTTGGACAGTAACTGTTTTCTTTGAGGAGTGGAGTGATTTTATCCCCTATGGCTTTCAGTTGGGGTTGTAGAAATGTAAGTGGATGGTGGGACCCTGAATATGCAGTGCCTGAAAGTTTGGATGAAATAAAAAGTAAATAATCACTATTTTATAGTTGATTGAAAAAAATTTAATTATTTTTTTATTTACATTCCAAAGTTTGCCGCCCTTCCAGGTCTCCCATCCCTGAGTTCTTTACCCCAACTCCCTCCCCTTTGCTTCCAAGAAAGTGCTCTGGTTGAAAAACTTTGAAGTAAGGACAAACTGCACTTAGAATTCATCTATTAACACAGGTTAAAGAGTCTCAGAGCACTGCAGCACCTGCTGTGGGGACGTGTCTGAAGCCACAGCACCATCTGAAGAAGGTCGGTCCACACAATGATCATTGTATGTGAAGACCACCTGTGGAAGACCACCCGGCCGCGTCATACCACCATAGCGATGAAATCAAGTCCTTTCAGTTCAGAACGGGTAAAAATTCCTTCTTACCGGAACTGATAGTGAGTACTGGCATAGGTTTTCAATTACCTCCTTCATGGTTTCTAAAACAGCTACTTAATGATTGCAAAATGCTCCTTCATTATTCTTGATATCACACCCATCATTATGTGAGGAAACAGATTCTTTTACAATGAAACAGCTATACCTAGTGATTATTGTATGAAATACATACATATACATATACATACACATGCACATGCATATACACATGCACACGCACATACACATTTTGGGGTGTGACTACAAAACTGTAGAGCTCAGTGTTGAGGTTCAGCTAAGTTAGGGTTTGAGCCACAGCCCTGCCAGAAGGCACAACTGATCGCCAAGATGCAGTCAGTTTACGGAATCAACAGAGTTCAGTAGTGAGTACAGACGTGTGAAGCTTTTGGGGGAGAAGGACCAACCCTCACCTTTCCAGCTCTACTACTGCAATTTGTTCTTCGCATCCCATGATATTTGCCAAGGAAGTGGTCATGGACTACAGAGAGAAAATGCTTTTCCTAAGTGCAAGTAGGGAGCTGGTTGTTGTTTGTTGAGGGAAGAAGTAGGGGTGAAGCACCTTAAGTAGTGAAGGTGAGAAACTACCAGATTATGCTTAATGGGTATGGTTGCTTTCAGTCTTTAAGGCACCTCATGTTTCTATATCTGGGGTATGTGTGAATAAACACTTGGACATTTTTGACACTGAAAGAGTTAATCAGTTATGAGTAGAGATGTCAGGAATGAATGCATGGGTCCTATCACCAGGTATGCTACCCGCGTCATCTGAAATGGTGACCAAGAATGAAGGGAATCTGGATAAACTTATGGAAGCTGCCCAAAATGATGGATGCCAAATACAACTTATGGTAATCAGTAACGGAGGAGAAGGAAGTTTTCCCATCAGTGTTCCTTGACTAATTTCTTCAAACCTCTCTCTCTCTCTCTCTCTCTCTCTCTCTCTCTCTCTCTCTCTCTCTCTCTCCTCCCTCCTCCTCCCTCCTCCCTCCCCTCCCTCTCCCCCTCTCTCTCTCACACACACACACACACACACTTTAAATAGGGATTCTGTGGTAGATATCATTTGTACTTCTCATTTCAAGGCTAAAAGCACAAGTGCAATTCTGTGCTTACTACAAATGGAAATTTGAAGGGTGGAAAGTGGAGCTTTAGTAGAATACTTGTTTGGCATTCACTGGGTCCTGGCTTCAATCTTCAATGCTCCATATCCCCAGAAAGAAGTTTCATCTTGTGGATTGTGAGATATAGTGGGTCTTAGCTGTGCCCTTGAAAGATAGATGGGTTTGGTATCTACTCTCTAGAATTATATATATTTCATTTTTCAGTTATTAATAACATTTTATTACTGGCTTTAGTTAAACGATAAATTCATATCTTGAAAAGGAGCGTGATATGGGAAGGTTGAAAACCTGACAAAGTTTGAAAACTCTGTAAAAACTGTAAATCCTTTGAAACACTTCTGTTTCCTGGGTAGTCGTACAGGACAGTATTGAAGTTAGACATAGGGAAAAAGTAAGCAGTTAGATATCAGTTTCAGTGTAGATCACACAGGAGGTAATATAAAGTGTAATGAAAACACTACCACACTCAGAAACATTTTACAGTGCCAGGACTTACACTTGCTAGTGACAAGTTCCTGTTATAAGTACACTGACGTGAAGATGTACTGATCCTCAATCTCCCTAAGGCTGGGACCCTCTAATATAGTTCCCCATGCTGTGGTGACACCCAAACATAAAATTACTTTGTTGTTACCTCATAATTGGAATTTTGCTACTGTTGAGAATCATCCTGTACATAAATATATATGATCTAAAAGATATCTGATATATAACCCCCAAAGGGGACTCGACCCACAGGTTGAGAACCTCTGGAGTAGAGTTACTGCATGACAGGGAAGGAATATCAGGGATAATGTGACCTTCACAATCATTTCCAGGCTTGGTTTCAGAAGTCTTGAGACTTCCAAATATATGTTTGTTTTCTGAATGCATTTAGCACCTATCTATTTTGATCCATCCATAATTCCATTCGGGTACCAATTTTAGTCATCTTGGTAAATAGATGACTGCTTGATTCCCATACGTAATCTGTTCTTATGATCTATCAGGTGCATAGAAAACAAGAAAAACAAAGTTCTCAAGTGATGCCTAAGATGATAATTGGGTGATGATTAACTCTCAGGTTCAAAAATACATACACTTCATGTACAGCAAGCTGGCTTTAAGCAAAAGCTTTTTTTGTAAGTGCAAATAAGGAGCTGGCTGTTATTTTTTTAGGGGAAAAGTTGGGAGAAATCTCCTTAATTAGTGAAGGTCAAAATGAACTCGATAGACTAATGAGGTGTTGGGCCTTGATAAGAGTACCCAGGAAGCAAGTCTTGGCATTAACAGAACGGCTGTCTCACCAGGGTAGGATGTCACTGAGCAAAGAGAAGAAGAAACACAACAAAAAACAAATCAAGAAATAAAAACAAAAACCAAAGAACCAAAATCCATTGAACTTCATTGGCAGATCAGAACTGTAAGGTAGGAATTCTCAGAATCCCTTTATCACCATGCCCCGCTCTACCCCAGGATAGTTAGTTATTCCTTGCAAACACGTCATTAGTTCTTTGGATTTCATATTATGTAGTTTGATCGTATTTGCCCTCTCCTTCTCCCTCCACTTCCTTACCCAGTCAACTTTTATCACCCTATTTTTTTTTCTCTAAAACACATATAGTTTGTGCTGCCAAGACCCTGTGACTAGATGGGTGTTAGGCTCCAGGATAAAACCTAGTATTACTCTACTAAATGGACATAGTACTGGACGGAATTCTAATGGCTTCTTGCCTTTGTTTTCTTTGACTGGTACATCAGCAAGTCCTCGCTAAAGAAGCTCCTTTGGGTAAAGACAGTACTTCACATGGACACCCACAGCTAGACCAGAGGTGAATGCTCAGCTATAAATGGGGCATCTATACCACACATCTCATCCTAAGCGTCAGGGATCATTGTAGAAGAGGGGATGGATGACTGTAACAGACCTAAATAGTCTATAACGACAAGGAAATATTGTTTCCTGAACACAGTTTAGTTGTATGAGTCCACAGCAAGACCTCTCTCTACAAGCTTGGGCCAGGAAAATGTGGACCATGGAGAAGTGACATGACATGAAGTTACATCCTTAGCTAAGGCGCTGTTGGCTGAGATAGGTGCTGAGAGAGACTTAGTAAGTTTCTTTTAAGAGGGAAGGCTGCAAATCGAAGCATTTACGGGCAGCACAAACTTTATTTGCTGGCTTTCATTTGTATATTTTATACATGTGATACTCATTTCTGTCAAGTCAGCTCTCAGTTTTCAAACGTAGACCCTTTCACTGTAAGTTAAAAGATAATTACTAACGTATTTCAAATTTGTATGAATATTACATTTTGTATACCCGAATCCAGAGGGAATTTACCAAATCAAATTGTCAGTCCAGCAAAAGCAACATGTAACTACATTTTTTTTCACGTAAGCAATGCTCACTATGCCACATTAGCCTGCTCATTGCTGGTGTGTTGATAATCAATATCTGAAGTGAACTTTGTGCCTACATATCAGGATTTGCAAATGTCTTCTGAGATACTCTCAGCCATCAGACCTATTCTTTTTCGAATCTGCCCTGGT
Organism: Rattus rattus; assembly: GCF_011064425.1. Taxonomy (NCBI): domain Eukaryota; kingdom Metazoa; phylum Chordata; class Mammalia; order Rodentia; family Muridae; genus Rattus; species Rattus rattus. The sequence goes on along the minus strand of NC_046155.1, from coordinate 49,254,942 downwards.
TTATAGTACTGCTATTTCTTTTGGTTTTAGCTTAACGACAGTCGCCCAAGATTCTTATGTAAAACTGTTGTAAGTGCCATTGAAGGCGGGTGGAGGAATGTCTCATTAAAACGACTACCGCTTTATTCTACCACACACAGTTCCCATGTCCACATCCCACATCGGTGCTCCTGCAGATGCCAGTCAAGAAACAGAGGAAGCAGAAATAGCTCTTTGCTAGATTATTCCAGAAGGAGTATCTAAGGAATGTGGGGTTGTCCCTGGCCTGGTAGATAAAGATTTCCTCTGGTGACCAGCCAGTGGCTTCAATGTGGACACCTAACCTTGCTAGGTATCATCTCAGCCTTATGCCTACCGCAGTAGTGGAATCTGGGGGATGGGGGTAGGGGGATGAAGTGCATACTGAAAGCAGTGTCAGGGGTGAACATTAAGGAAAAATGTCTGAGTCTTCCAGTGGTGTTGGAGATGTACTTGCCCACCTTGCTAAGCATAGCCTTGATTAGTTTGAAGTAGGAATTATTATGAAACTACGACTTTAAAAAACGGCTTGGAAGAAAAGCAACGATGACTTTCCTTCTCCTTTGAAAGTGCTTCTTTGGGATTAGCAGGAGGTTGGCATGAAAAAACTGCTTTTTTTTTTCCGCCTCGAATATTGCAAAGACAGGGTTGCCGGGTGTCTGGACAACTTCATCAAAATAATTACAACTCTCTGTAAAGACCCAGCTTGTTTAGATAGTTAGAAACAATTGTAGAGGCTACCCTACTTTTGGAGTTATGACAACATTTGCGGTAAAACTCTTACCTGAAGAATACAGATAAATTGTTGTATCAAACATTAATAATAATAATAAAATAATAATAATAACAATAACAATCATATCTACCATCATGGATTAATTAGTAGATGATCTGATGATAATATATGTCCATACATATATACATGTGCAGCTCTATTCTTAACTATAAAGCAGAACCTCATTTCCTTAAAAGCCCTTACCCATTTTCTTGTTTGTTAAAACGTACGGTTAGTAAAAGCTGCAAGCTGATTTCACTTTCTAGAGCGGGTCAACCGTCATTCCTTATTAAGAAAGCTCTCAGTTTTCTCAGACAATATCTAGAGCCACACAGTAGCAAGGACCCTTCCGGTTTTGTTTAGAATGGTGGCGGGAACTCTCTCTCTTCGTGGCTCAGTTTTGTGGGTTGAGGATATGAGCTCTCTGCATCTCGCCCGCGCAGAGCAGCGGTTTGGTTTTTATTTGTTTTAGTTCGGTTGTTTTGGGTTCAGCTTTTGAGACAGGGCTTCGTGTAGCCCAGGCTATCCTCAGTCTTGCTATGAATGTGATATTTAAAGCTAGCCTTGAACACTTTAATTTTTCTAGCTCAGCATTCCAAGTGTAGAGAACACAAGGATATCCCTATAGTTCAGCACAGATTTGGGTGTTATTTTTGATAATTATTACCTTAAATTGGCAAAAGAAGCCCAGATGCTGATTATTTTGCGTTTTTGTTTTTTTTTTTTGGTGGAATTTTTCGCACTCCCACGTGAAATCGTGTGTATTTTTTTTGAAGACTAAGTAAATATACTTGAAATTAATGTGAGGGTGAAAACAAAAAGAAATTTGGAAATTTGATTAACAATACTGGGATCTGGTTACATAGATTACTTCTCCCCTACTCAGCGTCATCTCCGTGTGAGCAACATGTCAGAACCTTTGCTGTGACTGAAGTGGCCCACCTTTGAGTTTATATGGAAGCAGCAACACCAGCGGACAGTATTCGTGTGTGAAGGTGCTTAATATTTTACTTACTTTGTCATGCTCCCTCCTACTTAATTTCTAAGACTTTAGTAGCCTGTATCAGAGCAACTCCTCTATATCATTTCGTCGTCATTACCTTATTTAACAAAAAAGAAAGAGAACTAGAAGGGGAAAGTTATCTACCTAAGATGATAAGATATTCTTTCAGTCACTTATATATAATAATTTAAATGTGCACAACACATTCAGCCAATACCCTTCTTCTTTTGACTCTACTAATATTTTGAAATGATAAAATATAGTTTATCAAAGAAAAAGGCGTTGGTAGCAATACACAATAAGTCTGTAAACATTTGAGTGGGTGAGCCGATCATAGAACTAAAGGATGAGGGAGAGAACACTCCAGCAGACTTAAAGTAGGGAACAGTGCAGGATGGGATCCTCCTCCTTGCCTGGCATCGTCTTCCTGGAGCGCTTCCTCCGGTCGTCTGTAGGTCGTACCCCTTCCAACGTAATTTCTTTTTGAAATGTTTTATTATTTATCAAGTGCATGTTAATGTAGCTCCTATTGCTCTCTCCAGCCAGAGGCCTGAAGCCCCTAAATGAGATCCCTGAAACGTTGCCACCAAGCTGAACCCATTTAATTTTGTCTGGTTGTATTCATTTGCATAATGAATATTGAGCTCATTTACAGTTCCACGAGAACTCTCCATATTAGCTAGTGGCAAAATAAAACTTTTTATAAGCAGGATTTTCTAAGCAGCCTTCTCCCAAAATAACTTGAGAAAAATATTAAAATTGTGAACTGAAGATAAACTTATCTGCATAATTTCAGACTTAAATAAAACTTATAGACTTAAGGTATACTTTGTTATTGAGCATAATTTAGTGATGGAAGACGAGGTGCAGGGGAGACGGTCCGTTAAATCTGCTTCGCTCTTCTGTACGTTTTGTCTGTCTCCTACTTGGCTCTGTGACTCATGAAATAACCATAACTGGCTACAGTTGCCTGGTCAGAGAGATGCCGAGACACTCACGAAAAATAAGTAGAGAAAAAACCATAAATACAATTCAAAATTTATATATATGCAGGCATCAAAGAGCTGCAGAAGCCAAAGGCCATGGCTATCCATTGAATGATTCTACCTATATGAAGTTTTAAATAGGCAAACACACAGAGCTGCAGTTCAGACTAGGGATTCATTAGATGCGTATCTTTCCATAACAATCCGCCATAGTTATAGAGCCTAGAACAACAGATTTATTATCTCATCCTTTCTATGAGGTCAAAGGTCAGGTAAAGTACCTCTGCTTAGGGACTCAGAAGAGCCATGGAGGTGTCAAACCAGGTACATTGTTTTCTGGAAGATGGGCTGAGACTCTCAGTCGCGCACATGACACTGGAAGGCCACACATCCAAGAACATCTGTGTAGCACAAATTGCTCTTGACTATTTGCCTGTTTGTTTTAAGACATAAAAAGATAGTTAGGTAGGACAGGAAGTGGGCCTGGGGCAAGTTCCTGTGAGTCGGGGATCAGAATGATCAAAGCACACTATAAAAAATTCCAAAAGAAAGCTCTCCGCTTTTTTTTTTTTTTTAAAAGACCATTATGTTTTGATTTAAAATTAATTTAAATAAAGTATTTAAGGGACTGGAGATATGGCTCCATGGTTAGGAAATATACTGATTTTTCAGAACTCTGGAGTCCAAAATTCAGCACATATGGGGGCCCACCAGCAGCTGTTACTCCAGGTCTAGGAAATCAGACATCATCTTCTAACCTCAGGTAAGCTGGGCATACATGTATTAAACATACATACATTCAGACAAAACAACTCATACATATAAATGAAATAAATTTATATGGTATATGCACATATAATGCATATTTTGTATTTACTATACAAAATGAAAATTAAGATATCAGTTGTTGTTAATATATTTTATTCACTATCAACCTTGTCATTAAAATATCTTATAGATAGGAAAATGTACTTAACATACTAGCCATTACCTTGAACCAAACCTCATTGTAAAAAGGCAATAGAAAATATGTGGTATTTATATATTTATACATAGACTTTTATGTGCTGACTAAATATTTATAGAAAAGTTCAATTGAAAATCTTATTATCAACAAGGAAAGTATAAACTTTCAAGTATTAGGTACTTTTTGGCTGATTTCTTTGATAATAGTCCAAATAGATTATATAACAAAAGTAAATAATCAAACTCACAAAATTTTGGAAATGAACAAAATTTTACTCAAGAATTAAAAAGAATATAAACATTTAAAAATCTAAATTGATAAATCTAACTCTAGCCTAATAAATCATTGGCTATGAGTAAAAGTAACAAAATTTATTAAAATATCAACATGAACTAAAGATACAACCAAAGGAAAATACAGAGGTTAGGCATGGCCCCCCGGTTGAGGGATGGGGCTACCCATCCATGTCAAAAATATGGACACAGAATTGCTCCTGTCTTAAGGAAACGCAGGGACAGAGAGTGGAGCAGAGACCAAAGGAAAGGCCATCCAGAGACTGCCTCACCTAGGGATCCATCCCATATGAGGCCACCAAACGCAGACACTATTTCTGATGCCAAGAAGCACTTGCTGACAGGAGCCTGGTAAAGCTGCCCTCTGAAAGACTCTGCCAGAGCCTGACTAATACAGAGGCAGATACTCACGGTCAGCCACAAGTGAGTGCGCAAGGTCCCCAGTGGAGGAGTTAACGGAAAGACACGAGGAGCTGATGGAGTTTGCAACCCCATAGGAAGAACAACAACATGAACAAACAGACTCTCCAGAGCTCCCAGGGACTAAACCACCAACCAAAGTGGGATCCATGGCTGGCAGCAATAGGAGGGTCCTGTGGAAGTTCGATGCCCCAGCATAGTCCCCTATGCTAGGGCGGAGAGGCTGGAGTGGGTGGGTGAGTGGGTGGGAGCACTATCATAGAAGCAGGGAGAAGAGCAGTGGAAAAGCCGGTTTTCGGAGTGGAAACCGGGAAGAGAGATAACATTTGAAGTATAAATAAACAAAATAACCAATAAAAAAGAAGTTAAAAGTCTGAGTCAATTCCTATTTTTAAGAATCTACCAAAAACAACAGTAAGAACTGGCAACTTTTAGGAGACGCAGTCTGACCACCCATTTCCTGATCCTCTGGCTCTTAGAATCTATCTTTCCCCTCACCTGAAACGTTCCCTGAGTCTTACGTGCAAGTAGTTCTTTAGACCGACCACTTGCTCTGAACGCCACAACTCTCCATTTTGACTGGTTGTTGTTTTCTGAAATAGTTTCTATCTGTTGCAAGGAAAGGTTTTCTTGATGAGGGGTAAGGACTTCATTTACCTACAGGTATAAGGACAGATATTTAGGCTGTAAATTATGTTGGTTATCCTGGTTTAGGAAAGTGGGTTTGCATCTGTGGTCTACTTTTCAGACACAAATAGAGCCACAGTAATAAAGCAAGTGGGGTAACAGCATAAAAGTAGACGTAGATGAGGGTAAAGTACACACAAGTCTTATGCACTAAGTCCAGACGGTGAAAACTTTATGTCTGGATGGAAATACCCCCTGGTTCTAATTCACGTACACAATTAATATCTGAATAAAGATAGTGTAGATTAGTAGAAGTAATGTTAAATAAGAAACGGATAGTTTAAAATCATGGACAAAAATAATTCATCAGTACGTTTGTGAATATTTCAAAGAAATCATAAGCTAGAGGTCAGAACAGGATACCAGGAACAAATTAAGATTTTAATAAGAATGCCAAAACTTTTAAATATTAATCTATCAAAATATGAGCAATGTCTTATAATTAAGGGTAATGATGTATAAATACATGGAATGAAGAGTTTAATCAACAAAAATTAAAGAAAAACGAATTTCGCTTTAAGTAAAGTTCAACATAACTAAAACAGTTAAAATAGAAAGCTTACTATAAATGTTATTTATTTGTTCCAAAGAAGCAGCAAACGTCATTTTTAAATGTAAAATGGGAAAGCTCCTGCAGACCAGAGCATAGATAATGACTGTCATTAATATTAATCAGCTTTTCAGTACACATTATCTAATTAAAGTAATATAATTCAACGAATGACATACCATGACAAAAACAGAATTAACCAAATATTGATTATAGTCTTCCTGCACTGCAAAAATACCCTTGTGGAAATAATATATATGAATTCACAAGTTAATTTGATGTGTAATTATAAAACCAATATATAAATCATAATATTCTAATTACTCATATTATAAATCAAAATGGAAATATGTTATGATTATAACTAAAGGCCATGAAAGAGTTAGAAGTGAATTTAATAAGCACTACATACCCCCTAATATGAAGGATTTTACAATATGTTATAAAAGGACATCCAAAAAGATTTTTTTAAAATAGAGTAAAGATTATTTCATTAGATGGTATTAAATGAATCACATAAAAGTGGCATTCTTCTCCAGATTTACATCTATAATTTGATATCAGATTTTTTTATAACTGTTTATTTTAATATTCTTGGAATCAAATTACCAAACTGACACTTAGGGATAAGACCAAAAAAAAAAAAATGAGTCTAGTTATCATTTCCAATAAAGCAAGCAGACATAATGAAAGAAGTTACTATGAGCGGTAACGAACATGTGGCCAAATGTGGCAATACTGTATCATTATCACGCTAGTATTTTCTAGAAAATTTCATTTGTATTTATGTTGTGTTGTTAGGATGGGGTTAAGCAAGTAGATACACAGAATACAATAGTTCAGGAAAAACTTACTGTAAGAAGAATTTAGAACATGAAAAATATGACTGTTGCTTTCAATAAGAAATAAATAGAACCTATGAAGATTAAAAAATAAATGATTAAGGTGCTCAGTCAATAAATTGCTTGCATCGCAAGGCCGGGAACTTGAGTTTAAAGCCATGAACCCGAGGGAAAAAGCTGAATAGAGTGGTGTATTTTATAATCCCGGTGTTGAGAAGGAAGATGTCCCTGGTGCTCTCAGGCAAGCCTCTCAGCCTAATGAATAGGCTTTAGTCCTCCGAGTCTATGAGCTACTCTGTCTCAAAATACAAGGTAGACTGCACCTGGAGAACATCACTGCTATGGGCTGTGTTGATTGGTCACTTGTTACTTATATTTCTGCTGATTCACATAAAGATAAATAAACAGAAGGGTAAGAAGCAACAAAGTGAGAGGCCCGCACACAGTCAGGCTGACTGTTTATCCTCCCTCAGAGCTCTCTGCTACACCGCGAGTTGTTTTCCTTGTTGCTTTGACAGCAATGGCCTCCTTTAGGTAGGACAGTGATAAGCATAGACTCCTTTGCTTCCTGAGCCTCCAAATCTAAGAGGGCTAAAATTTCCGCCTTCAGTACACTGCATGTTTTGAGATGATTTGGTCATTTTCAACCCAGGATTCTGAAAATATAGTTATCCAGTAAGAATACCTTGCTCGACCAGTGGAAGGGGAAGCCCTGGGTCCTGCTAAGACTGAACCCCTAGTGAACTAGACTGTTGGGGAGAGGGCAGCAATGGGGGAGGGTTGGGAGGGGAACACCCATAAGGAAGGGAGGGGGAGGGGATGTTTGCCGAAACCGGGAAAGGAATAACACTCGAAATGTATATAAGAAATACTCAAGTTAATAATAAAAAAAAAAAAAATACCTTTGCTCGGTCATATCCCATGCAAAATACACACACACACACACACACACACACACACACACACACACACACACACACACACACAAAACACGCAATAGAATGTGAAATAAATAAAAATTCTTGTAGGACAAGATGACATTGTAGTTGCAGGCAGCACTAGGGAGGAAAAGGACCTAAATACATTGCATATATGTATGAAACTATCAATAAATAAAAATATATGGATAATGTACTTTTAAAAGTCAGGAGAAAAATAGAAAAAACCACTGGTATCACATATAAAAGAAAAAAAAACTAAAAAGAAGGAACAACAGGTATTGCCCAGGATTCTGCGCAGCGCCTTTCTTCCTGTCCTGGCCACAATCAGAGAGCAGCAGCCATGGCCCTGTGCTACCCAATGGCCTTGGGCCACAACAAGGGCCACAAGAATGTTAGCAAGCTGAGGCACAGCTGGCAGGCAGCTCGCGGGCGCCTCACCAAGCACACCAAGTTCGTGCTGGACATGATCTAGGAGGTGTGCGGCTTCCAGCCCTATGAGCTGTGTACCACAGAATTGCTCAAGGTATCCAAAGACAAGCATGCACTCTAGTTCATCAAGAGGGTGGCCATGCACATCCGGGCCAAGAGAAAGCGGGAGGAGCTTGAGCAATGTGCTGGCAGCCATGAGGAAGGCAGCGGCCAAGAAGTGATGCAGGATCCCCCAATAAATGATCTTTTCCTCCTCCTAAGAACGAGAGGGAGGGGGAGGGAGGGGAGGGAGGAGGGAGGGAGGGAGGGAGGGAGGAGGGAGGATACTAGAGATGCGAGAGCTGTGGGAAACCCCCTGAGGAAAGGTATTAACAGAATGGAACCATCTCATGAGAAACAAGTTTGTTGCAATCAACAAAAATGTAAGGAGTTGGGGATTTGAAGAGAGCTTTGACATCAGACAGAGATGCAGAGTTTGAAGTTTGCTCAGCTGTTTTTGTTTTGGTTTGGTTTTTGTTGTTGTTGTTTTTGTTTGGTCCAGTATCTCCTCCCTATAGAGTTTTGGAATAGTATCGTATATTCTGTCATGTTTAAGGTATATGATCTGCTTTTTGATTTTGACTTTATAGGGGGTTACAGTAAAGTGAAGAATGAATCTCCATAGGGGTTTATAGTAAAGTAGTGAATGAATCTCAGAAAAGACTTTTAACATCGTTGAGAGTGCTAAAGACTGTGGGGACTTTTAAAGTTGGACTAAATATATTTTTCTTTGTTTTTTTAATTTTTTTTACATTTTTTTCATTTGTTTAATCATTCCATTCTTTTCTATCCCAGTTATCTTCTCCACCAACTCCCATCCCATGAGATTCCACTTCCTGGTTACCCTCCACTAGCCCCATCTCACATCTGCCCTCCCCCTCCCCTTTGCCTATGCTCCCTCACTCTCCCACCCCACCCCTCCAGCATCGCCCTGTGCTGGGGCATTAAGCCTCTGGAGGACCAAGTGCCTCCCCTCCCATTGATGTCAGGCAAGGCCAGCCTCTGCTACATATGTATCTGGAGCCATGGATCTCTCCAGGTACATTCCTTGGTTGGTAGTCTAGACTCTGGGAGAGCTGGGTGGCCAGGCCAGACTATGTTGTTCTTCCAATGGGGCTGCAATCACTCTCTGTTCCTCTAGTCATTCTGCCAGCTCCCCCACCTGGTTCCCTGAGCTCAGTTTAATGGTTGGCTCCAGGATTCACATCTGAATTGGTGATTTCCTCAGGAATTGTCACACTAGGTTCCTTTTGGCAAGCACCTCTTGACCCTGGCCACAGTGTTGGGTTTGGTGTCTACAGACATGATGGATCCCCAGGTGGGGCAGTCCCTGGTTGGTCCTTCCTTCAGTCTCAGTTCCATTTTTTTGTCCCTATTCTTCCTTTGGACAGGAACATTTCTGGGTTAATAGCCCCCACAGACTCATGTGTTTGAACAAACCTATTGGGCCAGGAAGTAGAATGTGGAGGTTTGAATGTGCTTAGCCCAGAAGTAGCAATGTTAGGAGGTGTGACCTTGCTGGAGGAGGTGTGTTGCTATGACTGTAGGCTTAGAGACCCTACTTCTACCCATGTGGGAATCAGTCTTCTCCAACCAAAAATCTAGAATTCTTGGTTCATCCAGTCCCATGACTGCCTAGATACTGACCTGCTTCCTGCCTTGATGATAATGGACTGAACCTCTGAATCTATAAGCCAGCCCCAATTAAATGTTATACATTTTAAGAGTTGCCTTGACCATGGTGTTTTTTCACAGCAATGGAAAGCCTAAGACAAGCCATTATGGAAATCAATATGAATGTTCCTCAGAAAAGTAGGAGTCAATCTACCTCAAGACCAAGCTATACCACACTTGGCCTTACATCCAAAGGATACTTCATAAGGAGGATGCTTGATGAACTCTATTCGTAGCAACTTTATTTATTATAGCCAGAAACTGGATATCCCTCAGCTGAAGAATGGATAAAGAAAATGTGGTACATTTTACACAAAGGAGTATTATTCAAAAAAAAAAAAGCCAGAAAAGGATGCAACTAGAAAAATCATCCTGAGTGAAGTAATCCCAGACCCAGAAAGACAAATGTGATAAGTATATATTAGCTGTTAAGTATATGATAATCATGTTATAATCCACAGACATGAAGAGATGAGATAAAGAGGTGAGCTCTAGGGCGAATGTATAGATCTCCCTGAGAAGAAGAAATAGAATAGATTTTTTTTCAGGGGGGGGGTAGGATTCAGGTGCATGTAGAAGAGATGGAGTGAGAGAGTGAGGAAAAGCTGTCTGGAATTAGAATGGGTGTGTTGGGAGGAGGGATGTTGGAGATGTCCTGGAATCTACAATGGTAATAGAGGACACAGGCTTATAGCAACTGAAGTGCCAAGCACAGAGCCTGGCAGGACTGAAGCAGGGCTCCTGCATGTAGGTTATGGCTGCAGGCTTGGTGTTTGCTTGGGACTCCTAACAGTGGGAGTGGGTGTATCTCTGACTCTTTTGCCTACTTTTGAGATCCTTTTCCTCCTATTGCATTGTCTTTTTACCTGCCTCTGTATGAGGGCTTTTGCCTTGTCTTATTGTATCTTGTTTTATCATTTTTGATTGTTGTCCCTTGGAGTCCTGCTCCTTTCTGAATGGAAAGAAAAATGACTGATTCTGGGACAGAGGGAAGGTGGGGGAGTGGTAGGAGTAGAGGGATGGGAAACTATGATTTGGATGTATTGAATGAGAGGAGATTCTATTTTCAATAAATAAATATATGTCTTTAAAACTGATGAATGTGAATAGATTATCATATTTATAATGTTAAGAAAATACTTAAAAGTATTTTCAGTTGTATGTTTCAGGGAGCCAGAGACATGGTCAGAGTTTCAGAATAGAAACTAGTTAATGAGAGCCAGAAAGTTGGGAAAGATGGGTTTCTGGTTCTTTATTTCATAATACTTTGGAGACCAGAAAATATTGGAATATGGAGATCCATAAAACATTATCCCTCTAGCTTTCCTCTACTAGTTTTCCAGATGGTAATCTGCATATGGTGGGTATTCATAAGATACAGAGATTAATCACAAAAAGCAAGCATGTAACTGTCTTTTTAACCATAAATTTAATTCTTTCCTTTTCCCACCTTAAATTCTTCCCCATTGTCATCAGTATTTTTCTTTTGTATGCAAATTTCTAACATGGACAAATCACATGATCATTCTTGGACATACAGGTCCGAAATCATTAATTACACTAAAAATTACCAGTGAGTTTAAAGCATGTTTGAAATCATGTGATACTTTCCCATAAAACACAAGAACTAAAGTGGAAATATCTACAAATACACATATACACAAACATGCATAACACATATATATACACGCACATGGCTTGAAAGACTTTACATTTTCAATTTCATGTCAATACAAAATATGCCTTTCCTAATCTTGGATGTTCATATATATCTGAGCATAGCCATACATGAATTTTTCTTTTGTTCACATTCCTTAGCTCATAATAGATTAAATAATTTCTTCCAAAATGCTGTTGAAGATTTTCCTGGTCTGTCAATCTCTTTATCTAGGTTTCTGTTTAGCATGATTGACTCTAATATTTGATTTTCTTTCACATGTGTGCTCCAACAAGTTAGCATATTACTCTGCTAATATTCTTTGCCTAGGTTATAGCATTTTACTTGAAGTATAGTGTCCTTCATACTTCATCCTAAGTGGGAAACACTTATGGCCTAAGCAAAGTATTAATATGTTGTATGAAAGATGTAGGATTTAAATTTTTAAATGTACTGAAAAATGAGCTTTGTATAATGCTGTTAAATTCAATCCCATCCACCTCCCGCTGCTTCTATGAGGGTGTTGCTCCTCTCATCCACCTACCCCTTTCTGTCTCCCTGCCCTGGCATTCCCCTACACTCAGACATCAAGCCTCCACAGGACCAAAGGACTCCCCTCCCACTGGTGCCAGATAAGGCCATCTTCTGCTACATATGCAGCTGGAACCATGGGTCCCTCTATGTGTACTCCTTTGTTGGTGCTTTGGTCCCTGGGAGCTCTAGGGTGGGGGGAGTGTCTGGTTGTTGATATTGTTGCTCTTGCTATGGGATTGCAAACCCCTTCAGCTCCTTCAGTCTTTCCCCTAGTTCTTCCATTAGAGTCCCTGTGCTCAGCCCTATGGTTGGCTGTGAGCATCCACATCTGTGTTGGTCGGGCTCTGGCAGAGCCACTCAGGAGACAGCTATATCAGACTCCTGTCATCAGGCACACTCGGCATCAGCAATATTGTCTGGGTTTTGTGTCCACATATGGTATGAATTCCCAGCGGGACAGTCTCTGCATGGCCTTTCCATTGGTCTCTGCTCTACTCTTTGTCCCTGTATTTCCTTTAGGCAGGACCAACTCTGGATTAAAATTTTTGAGATGGTTGGGTGGCCACATCCCTCCATTGCAGGCCATGCCTAACCTCTGGATATGGTCTCTACAGGTTCTCTCTCCCCTTTGTTGGCCATTTTAGCTAATGTTATCCACATATTATAAGGTACTACCTTATTGTGCTTAGAAATTGTAGCAGGAGAACATAATTTGAAAGTCGTAGATGGAGATATCTGTAAAGGACTACGATGTCCCCATTGAGTGGAAACAATATCATGAAAGAGAAAATCCAAGTCTGAGAGAACATTTCATTCCCTAAATTATTTACTTTGTGATCATTCATGTTAATGTCTGAGTGTGATACCACCATTTTCAATCCCAGTGCAGAATTTTAGAAAGAGGAAGATCCATGTGGCTCAATGTCCAGACAATCTATGCTAATAAGGGAGTTCCAAGCCAATGAGAGACTTTTCCAGGAAATAAGGTGCATGTTACACAACAAACAAATATCCCAGGCTAAACTCTATAATAATATGTATACATCTGTGTGCATGTGTGTGCATGCACACACACACACACACACACACACACACATGCACACACACAAATAAAAAAATGTGCATGTTATATACATGAAATCTGGTTGCAATGTATATAAATGTATAGAAAGATCATATGCCACGTAAAATACAAAAGGTCAGAAAAGGAAAACCTTGAGCTTCATCATTTTTAAGCCAAGATTTATTGAGCACTCCATGTTCACTAGGCATTGAAACCAACCAAGCTGCATTATTGACATTTACACCATTCACAAAACAGAGGATCACATATAGAAACATAGAGGGTTTAAACTAAGGAGTAGGGTAGTAGAAATAAGAGGTGAAGATTCAAACATTTATGTTGACCTTCTCGGAAAATGTGAATAGTGACTCAGACAATATGCAATGAATTGGTTTAGAACAATTCCCAATGTCATTACAAGGGTATATAGTAGATGGGGGTTTCATTGATGATCAAGCCAAGAACAGTAGTTCTTAGAGTTGAATACATCATATCAAATTTTTATAAGAAAAGAAAGACTCAGGTCTCATTGATCGCGGAGCCAGCTCTCCAGTCTCTGTGTGGTCTCGCCGTCAGCACAGCCAGACCTACATACAAGCAACCATGTCTAAGGGACCTGCAGTTGGCATTGATCTTGGCACCACCTACTTCTGTGTGGGTGTCTTCCAGCATGGAAAGGTGGAAATATTGCCAATGACCAGGGTAACTGCACCACGCTGAGCTATGTTACTTTCACTGACACAGGATGATTAATTGGGGATGCAGCCAAGAATCAGGTTACAATGAACCCCACCAACACAGTTTTTGATGCCAAACGTCTGATCGGACGTAGGTTTGATGATGCTGTTGTTCAGTCTAACATGAAGCACTGGCCCTTCATGGTGGTGAACGATGCAGGCAGACCCAAGGTCCAAGTCGAGTACAAAGGGGAGACAAAAAGTTTCTACCCAGAGGAAGTGTCCTCAATGGTTCTGACAAAGATGAAGGAAACTGCGGAAGCTTACCTTGGAAAGACAGTTACCAATGCCGTGGTCATGGTGCCAGCTTACTTCAGTTACTCTCAGCAGGGCAACAAACGATGCTGGAACTATTGCTGGCCTCAATGTACTTCCAGTTATCAATGAGCCACATGCTGCTGCTATTGCCTGTGGCTTACATAAGAAGGTCAGAGCTGAAAGGAATGTGCTGGTTTTTGACTTGAGAGGTGGCACTTTTGATGTGTCAGTCCTTACTATTGACAATGGAATTTTTGAAGTCAGATCAACAGTTGGAGACACCCACTTAGGTGGAGAAGACTTTGATAACCGAATGATCAACCATTTCATTGCTGAGTTTAAGTGAAAGCATAAGAAGGACATCAGTGAGAACAAGAGAGCTGTCAGGCGTCTCCTCACTGCCTGCGAGAGGGCCAAGTGCACCCTCTCCTCCAGCACCCAGGCCAGTATTGAGATTGGTCTTCTCTATGAGGGAATTGACTTCTACACCTCCGTTACCCGTGCTCGATTTGAGGAGTTGAATGCTGACCTGTTCCGTGGCACACTGGACCCTCTAGGACCCTATAAAGAAGGCCCTTCAAGATGCTAAACTAGACAAGTCACAGATCCATGATACTGTCCTGGTGGGTAGTTCTACCAGAATCCCCAAGATCCAGAAACTTCTGCAAGACTTCTTCAGTGAAAAATAACTGAATAAGAGCATTAACCCCGTTGAAGCTGTTGCCAGTGGTGCAGCTGTCCAGGCAGCCATTCCATCTGGAGACAAGTCTGAGAATGTTTAGGATCTGCTGCTCTTGGCTGTCCCTCCTCTTTCCCTTGGGATTGAAACTGCTGGTGGAGTCATGGCTGTCCTCATCAAGTGCAGTACCACCATTCCCACCAAGCAGACTCAGACTATCACCACCTGCTCTGACAACCAGCCAGGTGTACTCATCCAGGTGTATGAAGGTGAAAGGGCCATGACCAAGGACAACAACCTGCTTGGGAAGTTTGAACTCACAGTCATACCTCCAGCACCCCGTGGGATTCCTCAGATTGAGGTTACTTTTGACATTGATGCCAATGGCATCCTCAATGTTTCTGCTGTAGATAAGAGCACAGGAAAGGAGAGCAAGATCACCATCACCCATGACAAGGCCCACTTGAGTAAGGAGGATATTGAGTGCATGGTCCAAGAGGCTGAGAAGTACAAAGCTGAGGATGAGAAGCAGAGAGACAAGGTTTCCTCTAAGAACTCGCTGGAGTCTTATGCTTTCAACATGAAAGCAACTGTTGAAGATGAAAAACTTCAAGGCAAGATCAACGAAGAGGACAAACAGAAGATTCTTGACAAGTGCAATGAAACCATCAGCTGGCTGGATAAGAACCAGACTGCAGGGAAGGAGGAATTTGAGCATCAGCAGAAAGAACTGGAGAAGGTCTGCAGCCCTATCGTTACCAAGCTGCACCAGAGTGCTGGTGGCATGCGTGGAGGAATGCCTGGTGGCTTTCCTGGTGGAGGAGCTCCTCCATCTGGTGGTGCTTCTTCAAGCCCCACCATTGAAGAGGTTGATTAAGTCAGTCTAAGTAGAGGGTATAGCATTATTCCACAGGAACCCAAAACAAGTAACATGGAATAATAAAACTATTTAAATTGGCACTAAAAACGAAAAAGAAAAATAAAGAAAAACTCACACAAGGATTTTGATAACCCCTCCTCTAGCCAACTGAGATTCATGGTTTCCCTAGTCTTTCTTGGAGGAAAAGTGCTGGGAGTATTTTTATAAGTTTATTTCAACACAAGATCTTTAGAAAGAGAAATTTATTGTGTCCTCTACATGGGTCAGATCACACAAGTGATACAGAATCCATTTCTGAGGCACTAATTAAGAAAAATTGATACACTGCCAAGTACTCTACTTTATATGACCAGCATAAAGATATACACAGTTATTTCATAATGTTAATGCTATCTGAACATTTACCTATAGTAGACAAATGGAGTTCGTGCACCATATGCATGTTCCTACATTCAAAGGGCTGTTATTCTAAGTAGACTTTAAATAATAGTCTTTACATGTTGGAAAAGGTTGTCACTATAAAAGATGGATTTCTAGTCCTGGAAAATCAGAAACACGTATCATGCAATATGCTCTCAGGGCATCATTTTCTGTTCTTCTACCTAGCATGTGCAATACCTCTACACCAGGATTTTCTCTGTTTCAAAGAAGTTGAGCCTATTTAAATTACCTTACATGCGAACTCATTAGTTTGTGAAAAATGCAAGGCAGGAAGAAGTGAGGCATGCTTCCAGAACAGCTGGCGCATATGCCACCAAAAATAAAGTTTAACTTCTCAGTTGGCCTCACTGATGTTGGCAGAAAGTTGGCCTGGCTTTAGTGCTACGTATTTCTTGGCTTATATATAGGAAAGAGAAACCTTGGTTTCAATAAATTGTCTAGTGTTCATTCTCATCAATACCTTTGATGTTTTAAATTGTGTAGTGCAATAGTAGAGGTTAGAGTGTAAGTGCATTGATGAGTTGGGATTAGTCCCCAGAGTATTTTCAATGTTTAGCACCATCAGATTGACTTGCATCACATATTTTTGAGATGCACCTCAGGTTTTCTTATTTCGAAAATCTTGAGTAATAAATTGTATATTTTCTGAACAAGCATACACATATTTATAATGTTCATATGATGGTCAGAAACACTTATGGAAGGGTAAAATGGAGAAGATTGCCATATGCATTATCTCTCATGTATATGGACATTGTCCCACTTGGGGTGATACTGACACCTGTCTAGAAAGCAGACTTTGAGCCACCACCCAAGCCTCATTACAAAACAATGGAGATTTTCCTCACTATGGAACCAAGCCATTTGTACATCTTCTGCATGTAGATTTTATTTGTGTATGTTCATGTATGTGTGGACTTTGTGTATGCGGGTGTGAGTGCATGTATGCATGAGCATGTGTGTGTGTGTGTGTGTGTGTGTGTGTGTGTGTGTGTGCACCTGTGTCTACACAGTTCAATACATACCTGTATGAACATTCATGTGGATGCCAGAACACAGCCAGGGAGTCATTTCTCCAGTACCATCGACCTTGTTTTTAGACAGGGATTATCACTATCCTGGATCTAAGCAAGCAGGCTTAGCAGGTAGACTAAGCTGGATACTTCTAAAGTTCTGTGTGCTTTTTCTGACCGAGCAGAGTGATAACAGGCATAAAGCACTATTTTAATAAAACTGGGCCATAGACATCCTCATGCTTGAAAGGCAATTGTTGCAGACATGAATGAATGAATGGCAGTTCTCATGTGTCCCTAACAATTCACCAGAGACCTAAAGATTCAGATTTTAGGGTGGAGTTTGAAATTCTGGATTTCTAATTAGTTCTTACGTAACACTGATGCTTTTGGATTATAGTCCTGACATTTAGCAAGAAGAGTTAATCGGTCTACATTATATTTGTTCCGAATAGAAAAGAGCCAGGTGTTAAAAGTGTTCCCATGCTGTGAATCACTGTCTTATTTAATCAGGTCTGGGGGCCAAAAAGCCAAGGGCAACAGAAGGAGGGATGTGTATTTTTTGAAAGACTGCTTCTTTGCCAGAGGTAGAGAATTGGCTTCCGGGTGATTATTAAAGTTATTTCCTAACTTTTAATCTAGGAATTGCCTTGAGTTTATTTGTGTAAAGATGCAAGAAAGAATTTATCTTTAGAGGCAATTAACAGTTGAGAAATCCACAAGTGCATTAATGTGTTTGCTTACTTTGTTGTGTCAAATGGAAAGGAGTCTCCATTCGTGAAAATCTGTCCCTGCCCTCCAGGTCATCTTGAATGTTCAATAAGTCCTTCAGCGCTTACACATCTGTCAACAAGAAAAACAGCGAAAGAATTCTCTCACACAGGGAGAATTTAAATAAGCGCATTCTTTATAGTTTCTTTGCAAATCCCACGCAGTCTTTAGTTCACCTTTGTCCTCCTGAAGCACAGCTGCTGATGAGATCTTAATAAATGATAGGAAAGTATCACAGGATAAAGAATCAGAAAGATGGAGTTTGAATCTTTGATGATACAGACTTGACAAATAAGACAGATTAGTCCAGTGACTGAAGAAATTTACATTGTGTTCAGGCAGGTGAAAATGCTACGTGGCATAGAGGAGAGTTTATGATTTAGAAATTGAACAATCCAGAAAATATAATGACAGAGCTTAGGGGTCTTGGTCCTTTGCTTTAGCCCCCACTCATAAACACTTATGTAAGGGTTCTACAAAGATGACTCATCAGTTAAAACCACAGCTGCCCTTCCAGAGGACCCCAATTCCCCAATTCTATTCCCAGTGCTCATGTAGAGTGTCTCATGACCATTTGTAACTGCAGCTGTAGGAGTCTCTGATTTCTGTCCTGGAGTGACCAGACACCAAAAGTCATATGCACATACCCACATGTAGGTTTACACACATATATACACATGCACACATTCATGAGACACACACAGACACACACACACACACACACACACACCCAGACACACACACATGTGGGGGAGAGAGAGAGAGAAAGAAAGAGACAGAGAGACAGATAGACAGAGAGACAGATAGACAGAGACAGAGAGACAGACAGAGAGACAGAGAGACATGCTGTGATTATTGGGGGGTTCCTTCTCCTTGATTCTGAAGCATGGCTAGTGAGATTTATCTGCATTTCTTAGAGTCGTATTTTATAAACCACAGGTAGTACATTTTCCAGCTATCCACTACCTTTCCACACATGTTTTATAGTTTGGATCTGCAGGGTAAGCCTCATAAAAATCACAAGTTTTATCACCCCACATTAATGTGACTTGTGGGATGATTGGAATGAGTTAAGGGCATGGCTAATTATCCATCTCTGACAATTTGCAAGGTCAATGTGGCAACTGCCAAGGAGGTCAATCCCAGGTGAAAGGGTGACAAGAATTTGGGAGGTTTTGTGAGAAGGTCAATGGCCTTCATTTGTCATCTTGAACAAACAATCACCCATGATTCTTACAGAAGGCAGTGAAATGCCTGTGTAAGTGTCGGTATGGCAAAGGCCACTGCAGATGGAAATAAAGATAACCCAATAATAACCCGATCACTAAGCTATGTCAGGCATTTTCTTCTTGTACAGGCCTCGAAACTGTGCTTTGAGCTTTAAAAGAAATTGCATAAGATACCTGTATCTTCAGAGAGAGAGAGAGAGAGAGAGAGAGAGAGAGAGAGAGAGAGAGAGAGAGAGAGAGAGAGAGAGGTCCCATGTACATATATGTGGAGGTCAGAGAACAACCTTCAGCTATTCTTCTCGCCTTGCACCTAGTGTGAATACATCTCCAGTTGCTCACGATAGCCTATGCTATGCCTGACCATCTGGTCTATCAGCTTCCAGAGATTATCCTGTCTCTGCTTGTCAGCTTGACTCCTGAGCACTGAGATTCCAGATATATCCTAACGCACTCACCTTTGTATGGGCTCTATTAAAACTTATGTTCTTAAGATTGCCAAACAATTGTACCCATTGAATGAAATCTCCAGATCTATTGTCCTGATTGTACCAACTACTTAGAGATTCATGCAACATTCCAGAATGAGTTGACCGCCTACATGTATAACAGATACAGGGTTTGCATCCAAGAACACTGGTCAGGCCAGTTCTTCAGAAAAGTGTCCAGGCTGCTGCTTGCCTCCTACAAATAATATTTCCTTTTTAGAAGGTAGAAGCTGTATCTTCTTTTTCATAGAATTTTATTTCATTTTTATATTAGGGAATCAGTGTCCCACTTGCATAAATGTCTGTGAAACATATATGTTTAGTGTCTACAGAGGTCATTAAAGCTCTTAGATCCTCTGGAAACCAACTCCAGATGGTTGTTGTGGATGAAGCTGTGTCCTTGGAAGGAACAGAAGTGTTCTATACCACTGAATCACATCTCCAGCGACTATAGAAGTATTATTATTATTATTATTATTATTATTATTATTATTATACTACTACTACTACTACTACTACTACTACTACTACTACTATCATAGCTAGAAAATTGACCCACAGACATTCACTTGCTAAGCATGTACTCTAACTTTGCTCTCCACACCCAGAACCTCCTGTCATAAAATCCACAGCGCTCTGACCATGGTCAATCTCACCTGTGTTACTAAGACATCTGTTCAGTTAGTTATTCATGGATGCTCTTGGTTTAAGGTTGGCATTCCAGGTGGACAGGAGTGGAATAGAATTTATAAGAAGGTTAGATGACAGAATCCAAGGCTGGGTTTTAAATCTTAGGTTACGGTTGGGGATTTGGCTCAGTGGTAGAGCGCTTGCCTAGGAAGCGCAAGGTCCTGGGTTCAGTCCCCAGCCCCGGAAAAAAAAAAAAAAAAAAAAAAAAAAAAAATCTTAGGTTACGTTTCCAAGAGGGAGAGAAACTAGGGAACCCAATCACTACAGTCTAAAGAATTATCTATAATGAAGTATGATTTGAGAAGCGTTGAAGAAGCAAAATAGCATAGATCAAGACTTTCAGGCCTCCCGTTGTCATTCATCTGATCTTTTATAACAGGATACCATAGAGTAGGAGGCTTCCAATGGACAGCAGTGTATTCTGTGCAGTTCTAGAAGCTGGAAATCCCAGTGTCATAGAAAAGTGAATGTGATAAAATATGAAGAGCCCAGTTTGGGGCAAGAGATGGCAGTCTTTTCACGGCAGAAAAACAAAGAAGGAATTTCCTGGGGTTTCTTAAATCGTGGTGCTGTCCTTATTCATGACCCTAGCAATGTCTCCTGAAAGGTCACTTTAAAACATTGCAAGACAGTGAATACTTCTGGACCACTGTCTAACACTAAACAGAAAACCTCCTTTCTTTTTCCAACTTGAAGATCATCTTTTTTCCTTACAGTTTGGTATGAGGTATAAATTAAAAATGATACACTGCAATAAGAAATGGTGGATGCAAATTTCTCTGCTATTTTAAATATGCTGGTTTCTTTTCCATGAAGTTAACACGTGTAATGGCTATGTATCTTTTCCCATGCGATAATTTTTCCTAAATATATTACTCATTGCTATAGCTTTCCTAAAGAAGTGTCTCACATTATCATAGTACTAAGAATGCTTGACAATGTATTTGCAATTGTTTATTGGAAATAGAAATTTTAATGCATTCTCTATAAGGAAGGGAGAGCAAAGTATCAGGAATGTCAGTACATGAAATGGATTGAGGAATATAAGAAACAAGGACTTAAGACTTTCAGTTTGTAAATGCATATTGCCGATTGAGGTTGAATAGCAGTTTGATGCTAATAATCCTAGTTACTAAATGGGACTTTGATTTAAGGGTTCCTACATTGTGACCACGAGTTAGCATGTGTAATTCAAGATTGCTATGAGTATAAGGGAGAGGAACCATTGAATGAGAATAAATAACAAAATGAGGGAAAGATGTGAAAAAAAACCATAGACATTTAAATAAATTCACAAGAAGAAAAATAAGGGATTCTATATGCTTGGCCCACAGTATATTTTAAACTCAATCCTAGAGATCTCATATAAAATTATTCCCTATATTCCCACTATGACCGTACTTGTGTAATTATCACTCTTGGGTAAGGATACACGGTATTCATGGGTGGTATACATGAAGGATTAAACTAGGCTATGTGTTCTTCCCCCAAGGATCCTTCCAGAAGAATAAGTAGATTATCGATGCAAGTGAAAGTAACGCCATGCATGATCCCATGAGCACCTGAGGCAGATACAAGAAGTTACTTAAAGCAGAAGCAGAGTGAGCACCAGGGCTGGGAGATTATTAAGCCAACAGGAATGTGGTAACCTCATTATACAAAAATCAGAGCATCTTATGTTAGATATCGCCTCTACTGCTTCTCAAACTGTTTGCAATGAATTTCAAATTTAAATGGCTGAATGAAGAGAACAAAAGGGCTCAGGCTCAAACAGGTCATTCATTGAAACTGAAAGTACCTTGTAGCTCCCAAAACTTTTGAAATAAGGAAACTGAGGTCCAGTAAGGGAGCCATTGCTTCTCCAAAGAGTACAGTCAAGGCCTGAGCTTCAGTCACTCTCTGTGCTTCTCGTGCAGTGGGAGACGATGCACATGTTAGGTCACATCTCAGTTCTCGAAACCATTGTGTATTTTGTAACGCAAGCAGTGTCAGAGCTAATTAGAAATCAAAACAAGAAAGTATCTGATGAACATACAATAGAAAACAGATATCAAGTGGGCATGGAAGGAGAAGGATGGACTCCACTTCTGCCTCGGAAGTGCTGTGGGAATAAGACTAAGCACTTAGAATGAGCTAATATTTGCCATGATTTGTAATTATAGGAGGCCGAGCTGATGCACTCGGGTAGAAATGGTCTCCATCTTTTTCCGAAAGCAGTTTCAGCTAGCCATGGGGACGGAACAAACAAGACCACAGAGAGATAGGACTGAATAATTAAAAGCTCTGTCTGCTTATAAGGATTAATTGTGAGCCTGGATAAATATTTTATCATTTAACTAGTGAAAAATAAATGAGATAGACCCCCTTTTTTTCAAATGCCCCAGTAAAACCAAAATAAGATCTAACCTCTAATTGGCATGTTCTTCTTCTTATGCGTGCATTACACTGATGAGAGGGGTACTGACTGAAAAAGTACCCCTTGTACCAAGCATCATTGTAATAAAAACCTGTAATAATAATCTGGTACCTTAATTCATTAATTTATTCACTGAGTGAAAAAAACATTTATTGAGTATTCAAGTCTGCCTTATGTGGAGAAGTGTCACGGAGAATATAGTAATGCGATCCACAGTTCATGCCCACAAAACCAGCAGAGCTCTTAACAGTGAGAAAGGATTGGAAGACGTGGAAATCCTGAGGACAGTGGGAGAGGGAGAGCTGGATGAATCCTGAAATGAGACAAGATTTCCAATAATAGTAACATTTACCATGAACAGTATAAAACGGTGTTCGTATGTGCATAAATATTTTCAGGAGACTGGAGAGATTGCTCAGAAGTTAAGAACAAGTGCTCTTCTCTCACGGGACCCAAATTTAGTTGCCAGCTACCATGTCTGATGGCTCCAAATGCCTGCAGCTCTAGTGAGAGGGCATATGACACTTTCCTCTGGTCTTCATAGTGATATGCATGTACTAGCACAAAATGCGCACATATATACACACACTTAAACAAAAAATCAATATTGTAAGGCAATATTGTCAAATATGTTAAAGTGACAATAAACTGAGTTTATTAATTAGGGTTCCTAGAGCAATAGGATTAGTATTCATTGGTAAAAGTGAATTTGTATGATATAAACTGAAAAATGGCTGTCTGCATGTTGAGATGCTGAGAACTTTCTCAGTGTATGAAACTAGATTTGTTAAGAGGCCCAATATATCACTGAAGGCAGGAAGGATTCCTGAGAGCCCCTAATCCTTAGTCCACACTTGAATGCTAAAGAAGCTATAATCCATGGTCACAGGATGAAGGCATCAGCCATGGCAGGTGCAGAGACCGTGCACTTACAGCAAGGCACAAAGGTGCGCAGGCAAAAGCATACCGGTCTTCCCTCTGGACTCCGTTGGAACGTGATGCCCACTCTCAGGGAGGGTCTTCTACCCTAAGCTAAGCCCTCCAGGAGATACACCTATAATCCTTACCCTTGAGAAACTGAGTCTGCAGTACCTAGAGTTCTTGGTCAACCTGAGCTGTATAGGAAGACTCTAGCTCAGAAAGAGGAAAAAAAGGAAGGAAGAAAAAAAGGGAAGGGAAGGAAGAGAGGGAGGGAGGGAGGGAGAAAGAAAGGACACACTAGGTATTAAATGATCACATTGGGACATTGTATATAATAGTAAGATATCACAAATTACTGACAATATCAAGAACAGTTTTATTTATTTTGGCTTTCATACTTCCTAACTGATCAGCTATATTTTGTCATTTAACCTTGTAGATCTTTATATAAGGTTGAAGTCTTGGGACATTCCTCTACTTTCTCATGTCTATTATCCTTGTTTAATTCAAGCAGTCTCGTTTGTGAGACTTTATGAGCTGCATACACAATGACAACTTAACTAAATCAGCTAATCTTTAACCTCAAAATAATTGTTCTGAAGCCTATACTTTGGTATAGTCCTCACCCTCATTATAGGACTCTCTCTTTGTAACCGATGGAAACCATTACACAAAGCCACCAGTTACCAAAATGCAGAGTTGAGGACATTTATGCATTCTTTTCTTTTACTTCCTTGAACTGCTATGCCCCCAGATAACTATAGTTCTCTCTGTCAGAGAATTTAGAAACAATGGGTTCTTGAAATTGTTTTTGATTATGCATCTTGTGCCAGTTCTAATACAAGGTTCTAACGTGAGAGCAAGGGTTTAATTTTTCATTATTACATTTCGGTGACTAGAAAATGTCATTACATGTGTGTATATATATATATATATATATATATATATATATATATCCTATATATCCTATATATCCTATATATCCTATATATATAGTGGATACATGATAACTGTTCATGGAATGAGAAAAAAAGATATGTTAACTTCTGTCTGGTAACCAACATTTTTTCCTAACTCTTAAATGTACTAAAGGCATTCAAGGGCATGCAGCATAAAAGATATACTTAAAGAAAAATCAATAAGTTTGACTCTATTAATGGAAGAGAAATCAGGGTGACCCATAAGTGATATGGCCCACATGACCTTGCCCAGCCACTATTATTGTTTAGACTGAGAAATGATATTCATACACAGGCTAACATTTATATTTGTAAGTAATCAAAGTGATAAAGTTGTCTGGACACACAATTCCTTCCTATGCCAACCCCTCAGTTTCAATTCATCTGCTTCAGTCTCTGACTTCTTAGCAGCATTCATGGAAAAAAATGGTATATAATCATGGAAAGTAATGCCAAGCTTCATGGGGGACATTTGCGATTTCCAAGAGAGAATTTGTTGAGAAAGGGAAAGGGTTTTCAAATATGCTTTTGCTGTTTTAATTTGGCATGGAGGAGCTCAGCATGTGCCAAACAGGATGTAGACACGAGAAAGCACCTTGCGTTATTTAACTATACACACGCAGAATATAAACATAGAAATGTGCTTCCTTCTGCCAAGGATCCGTGGATCAGTGAGGATGCAGATAGCCTTAGGAAGACATGTTTTCTTTTTCTCATCTTTATATTGCATGTGTTCATGTGTATGTTTCTGTGTGTGCATGAGTATGTGTACACATGTGTATGTAAAATAGAAGTTGACGTTCAGTATCCTCAGTTGGCTGTTACTTATTATTATTATTATTATTATTATTATTATTATTATTATTATTATTATTATTATTATTTTGAGACTGCTCTCTCGCCGAACCTTAAACTCACCAATTCAGCCATGCTAGCTGGTCTTTAAGCTCCAGGAATCTGCCTGTCCCTGCTTTCCTCCACAGGGATTACATGGTTGTGACAGGGTCACCCTTAGGGTTTACCTCTTTGTGCTGCAAATACTTTGAAGTATTTTAGGAGAAAGCAACTCTGTCCACCCTCAGTAGCCTCCTCCATACCATAAATCCACCCAAAGGAGAAGCAGCGTTAGGTGAGTCTCTCAATGGTCATCCTACACAGGGAAAAAGAGTTTCCTGGCTGTGCAGATCTCTTATTAATAAACCATACTGCTCGAAACAGAGGCACAAACACATGAGCCAGTGATGTGGATGTGTTTCTCTTCAGTCATTGAAAATCTGTGGTGTGTTTTCTTTCTTTTCATGGCTTGAACCCATTGTTTTACAATGGAGTACACGCTCTTGTGGATTTTTCGTACCATTCCATTCAATGTGTGGGACAGGCTACAGACTTGGTGCTCAAAACAATAGTGGGGATCCACTGAGCTGCCTCTCGTCCAACCCCTGACAAAGGTGGAAATGAGGGGTTAGGATTGTACATGTCTCCCTTTGTGCATATAAGTACAGATTGTTACTCATTCCACTTTGTTGTGCTTCAGTGGCATTTGGCAAACATCCTAAAAACATCATATTTGATTTCAATATATACTGAAATAGCCAGAATTGAGATTTAAAGAATCTCAGTTTTAAAAGGAAATAATTTCTACACTGATTGGTTAATTCTCATTTCCCAAGTCTCCTAATTTCCCAGCTGCCTTGACCACTTGGGCTTTCTTTGGTAACTCATTGTTTTCCTAGGGTTTCTGTTTCTGTCTGGCCCTATAGAAGTGTTTAAATCTCTGTTACAGTATATACAAGGGGCAGCACTTATGTCCATATGAACTGATTCTAAAGATTATATCACATTTGCTTCTAGTGAAAATAGGGCACAAATATAGTCTCCCCTAATATATGATCTCTTAGGTTCTGAGAGGCTTGCAGAAAAAGACTAAAGATGAAGTTAGGAGGGCCACATTGTCAGTGAATTTCTGTAGTTTTCTTTCTCAAGTCTGGCTATAATAATTTTAGTTTTGAGTCTTAGTTAATTTATCTCTGGACTAGAGGAGAGTAGAAACTCACTAAATTTAGAAATAATTTTGTTTAAAAGATACAATGAAAAATAATTACACTGTATTTCACACCATCAAAGGAAACAGTTGAGCAAATGTCCATTTGGGGGAAGCAGCAATCACCATGAAAGGATTGGACATTTCTTAGTAAATGCTTGAATTCCAAGAATGCTCAAGTACATTTCTTTTGTGTACATTATTAAGATTCGTATTTCTAGGAGAGTGAATCTTGTGCCAGTATAGGCCTCATTTTTGTTATTGTACATAGATTACCAAAAGCCTTTGACTGACAGTCCCACAAGCAATGTGTGAAATAGACCAGGAAATTCTCAAAGACAAGAACAGTGAAATACACAGCAACAATTAACTAAAGTTGTTCATTATGTCAGTCTCATGGCATCACAGAAACTAAGTATGTAATAGATGTGTGTACAAAAATACAACATAAACATACATTCAGAAAATAGATGGTAATTATGAATAAGTGATGGTAGAGTGATAGGCGAATAAACAGTCTCCGTGCTGTCACTAACAGAATCAGCAAATCAGTGACACTCCAGTGAGAGCATAGCCTTTAGCTTTTTTTTTTTTTTAAAGATTTATTTATTTATTATATTTAAGAACGCTGTAGCTGTCTTCAGATACACCAGAAGAGGGCATCAAATCTCTTTACAGATGGTTGTGAGCCACCATGTGGTTGCTGGGAATTGAACTCATTACCTCTGGAAGAGCAGTCGGGTGCTCTTAACCGCTGAGCCATCTCTCCAGCCCCTAGCCTTTAGCTTTTGATTGGCTGAGTGTAACATCAGTCACAAACCTTGGCTTCTTCATCCCAGAATGAATGATACAGTAATGCTAAATAAATTAAATGACTAGAATGAATGGAGATAAAACACATTTTTTGGCTCATAATACCATACTCAATTTATAAGTTTATACCTATGTTTAGATATCTTTATAAGACATATAGAGGATCATATCTTAGAACTTTAAACAAATTATAAAATTCATTTTCTTGGTTGGATCTACAGGTGCCTTTTATTGACCTATTCTCTTTATAAATATCCTTTCTTATCATCCACAGGCAAATAGAAACCATATTTTATTCCACATAAAGCCCACAAATGAAGCACATCTCATTGCTAACATTGTATTCTAGAATAATGTATTAATGTTTTTCCTCATCAATTTTAAGGGTGAGTTGTTTATATTTTATTACTAGTTTGCAAAACTCATATAAATTATTCAGTATGGATATTAAGTACATTTCATAAATGGACATTGGAACTCTTTTTTTCCACTGTCAAGACATAGCCTGGCTTTGGAGTCCAGGCCAGCCATATTGATGCCTCAGTCTAGTATTATAAGAGTGTATCATCATGCCAGCTTGGACTTATGTGAGTCAAAAGTAGGACCTAAATAACCTATATACACAACAGACCCCAGGGTTCGGCTACTCTACCTGACCCATGATTCTTGCTACAGAAGAAAACACAAATGAGTGAGCCTGATATCACGAAGAAAGGTGACGTTTTCTAGTAATTTTGTTGACCTGCAACACTGTGGTCCACTATGGGAAAACAGCAAGTAATTCATAAGAAACAAGCTGCTTCTTATGTCTTTTGAAGAAGTTTGTGGTTCAAACTATTTGACTATCTTAGTTTCTTTTTCTTTTCTATTGCTGTGATGATGATGATGATGATGATGATGATGATGATGATGATGATGATGATGATAGAAGAAGGAGAAGAAGAGAAGGAGGAGGAGAAGGAGAAGGAGGAAGAGGAAGCAGAAGAAGAAGAGGAAGAGGAAGAAGAGGAAGAGGAGGAAGAGGAGGAAGAGGAAGAAGAAGAGGAGGAGGAGGGGAGGAGGAGGAAGAGGAGGGGGGAGGAGGAGCAGGAGGAAAGGGGAAACCGTTATCTAGCTCACAATTCCAGGTTACAGTCCATCATTGCAAGGAAATCCCTACAGAAGAAACATGAGGGATCTCTGAGGGTCGCTATACTCAGAGTTGAGAAATGGAGATGGTGAGAACATGCTGGCCAGTGCTCAGCTTGTTTTCTCTCTTTTATGCAGGTTAGAATCCTCTGCCTAAGGAACAGTCCTGCATACAATGACAGTTGTTCCTCCAGCATCAGTTAATGTAATATAACCAAGAGAATTCTCCACAGGGTGCCTGGGATATGTGTGACAGGTGCCTGTAGACTCTTTCAGGTTGACCAGTAAGACTGAGTGAGAATCTCTTTGCCGTTCAAGTAGACTGAATTAACATAGTTGTTTCAGTAAAGGAGTACACATATGTCAATTAGTGTTTTAGTTATGTGATTTGTTTGTGAATGTTCTGGAACACAAATAGAAATAATATATATATATATATATATATATATATATATACACAGTCACACACATACATACACACACATGCTACATATGCTAAAGAGTGTTTGATGTTTTTCCTTTAATAATGATCCTAAGTCAGTTTAAACAGATTCAGAAAATGCAGCTGATGGTTTACTCTCCTTTGCAATGCCAAAAACATTTAAAAGTGTCCTAGTCTGTTACGAACAATACAGTACATGACTATAACATCATTCCACATAGGCAATTCAATGGGGACATGTCAAATTCAAACAGCATCTTGTAATTCAATTTCAAATAATGTGACCATAAAGATCTATTTTTGTTTTTTGTGTTGTATTTTACTTTTTGGATTTCCAAGTTTTCTATCACAAATAAATAGTATTTTTAAAACAGAAAAAACAATGGCAACTACTCTGTTCTTACAAGGGTCATCATTGCTTCTTACATCAGTTTACAGGGCCTGGTAAAGGGTGCAACCTGGCTCAACCACTGGAATTCTTGGAGGCGTCTCTTTCCTGTCTATCAAACACATTCTTCTGTGGACAATCTTATAGGACTATGTTTCAGCCTCCTAACATGCATCTGAAGGAAGGCTTAAAGCCTTCACAATTACACGCTGCTTCAGTTTGGACAGTGGCATCTTGCTGTTTCCATATTCTATTTACTGTAGTAAGAGTGAATCTGCATTGTCAACTTTACCAGACTTTAAATTACCTAGGAGACATATATCTGAAGATTATCCTTAAAGCGCTCTCCAGAGAAGTCTGTCTGAGGGTGGAAGATTCAGAGTAAATTTGGATGGCATCATCCTATAGACTAGGGTCCCACGATGAGTAAAGTGGAGAAAGGAGAAAGCCCTCTGGGTACCAGCACACAACCCTCTGCTTCCTGACTGCAATGGCAATGTGCCTCACACGTCCCACAATCACAGCTAGAGTCACCTTCACCAACACATCTTCCTCCCCATGAGGAACTTCAGCGATGGCAATAAACAAGAAGAGATGTATCATTGGGTATTGGAAAAATACAGCTTTGTGATGTAACTCAGACTCTGAGTTAAGAATTTGTCTTACATCTCAGAAGAGAGTTGGACTATGTTCCTTTGTATATCATTGTGACTGTAACTATGAGGACTTTCAAAAACAAAAATCTAGAATAAGTAAAACATCTTTGCTGGGATACTGAGATGGATCGGCAGTTAAAGATGTTTGTTCAAAGTCAGAAACCAGTTTGGTTGCTGGGATGAACATACTGGAAAGAGAGAACTAACTCCCATAAATTTTCCTCTGACCTTCAACAATGATACCCATTTGTAACCCCCCCCCAATAAGTTTAAAATACCTTTGGCAGTCAGGCAAGTTTGTATTTGCCTGTTCTATACAGAGCAAAATAGATAATGCAGACTACTGAGGCCAGAATCCCTTGCTGTGGATACTTTCAAAGGGGCTGCCCTCAAGTTGATATGAGCTAGGAAACCACAGGTAGTCCTCATGTAAAGTAAACTGACTTCACTCAATCACACCAAGGTCTCACTTACATCAAATCTTAGACTAGGAATATAGGTGGTTATTCCAATATTTCATCCAAGCTAAATGTGCTGGCTAGTTTTCTGTCAACTTGACAGAAACTACAGTCCTATGAGCAAAGGAGGGGACCTCAGTTGAGAAAATACTTCCGTAAGATTGGGTTGTGGTTTAAACCTGTACAACCTTTTCCTAATTCGTGATCAATGTGGGGGGAGCTTAGCCCATTTTGTATGATGCCACCACTGAAGCTGGTGGTTTAGGTTCAGTAAGAAAGCAGTCTGAGTAAGCAGGTGGTACCCAATCATGGCTTCTGCATCCGCTCCTGCCTCCAAGTTCCTGCCCTCCTTGAGATACTGTCCTGATTTTCGTCAAGGATAAACACTGTTGTGGAGGTGTATGCTAAATAAATGTCTTCCTCAACTTGCTTTTGGTCATGGTGTTTCATCACAGCAATGGTAACCCTAGCTGTGACACCGAAAGAGGAGCTTTATCACTGGCATTTGAAGAAAAAGGAGAAGATAGAAATAGAGATATCTATGGAGTTTGATGCCACCTAATTTTTTTTTTCAAGATAAAAATCCATTCTTTGCAACCTGGATTTAAACACTACTTTCTGTAATAGCAACACATGACTCACCTACTTATAAAATTTCTGCCTGCCCTAAGTATATAATTATTCAAATAACCTAGCAGCGTTCTCCATTCTCTGTTTGGATTTGCGTAGACCCCTTCTGCACAGGATGTCCTTTTTTATGGCTCCAGGGCTCTAAGTGTTTACTCCCTCCCCCATGTAGTTATTGGCTTCGTCTAGACTTCTCGAAAGTTTATTTCATAGCTCAACACTTGGCTACACATGGTGATATAAATGCACACTAGTCTTCTCCAGCAAAGAGGAACTCCAGCAAAGGCCTGTCCCACTCCAAATGCCTCTTAAATATAACTTCAAAACACTTATGGATCATTGTTTACTTGGCCCTATGATGGGTGTTTAGGAAGACTCTGAAAAAGCAGAGCTTGCCATCCCTATTTCCAGCCACAGTGGGAAACCACAGGAACACGTGTAAAACCATTAGAGGGCGAGCATGACATTATGTAATTAAGGGTTTAATTATGTAGACAAAATTATATGGGATTTAAATGGAAGGAGATTGATGACTGTGAAGGGTTGAAGAATAACTTCATGGGAGAAGTGTGCAGAGACAGAAAAGAATTAACAAGATGATTGGAAAATGTTCCTTAACCAAGGCAGTTTCTACATGATATGTCCCCCTGTGCCGCCCTGGGACTGAGAGGAGGATCTGGAGCACACATAGCAGAGACAAGCACTAAGGCATTCAGTTTACAGGGCGAGCAGGCACGCATAGTGGCAGGTGCTTTTTTCATCTCAATTTGAGGGGAAAGGTCATCTGTTTTCACTCATTCTCCTTTTGTAATGCACATAATCGTGCACAAGCCAGAATACCATTGATTTACTTATAATTACTAAAGAGACCTTGTATCCAAGTACTTTCTATTGAAAAAAAATCAGAGTAGCTGTATGTTATGAGGAAAACAAAGACTCTGTGGGGAGCAAGTATTGAACAGTTATAGATGTGAGTGGTGATTCTAAAATTAATTTAGAAATATTTGAAAACTTTTATTTCTTTTCAGTTTATCATCATGTAATCAAGTACTGTGAATATCTAATATGGTAGGGAACTGGTCTCAAATTAGGTGTGTCCAGAACTGTGATGCGGTCCTTTTCAGCACTGTTGCTAGATCTTTGGTATGATAAACGGGATGCCGCCATTAGCAGAAAATGCCGTAGCAATGTTATGCAGTTTTAGAATCTATATATCTGAGTATTACTACCTGCACATGAGTAACACGAGGAAGCAAAATGTGAAGGCTGAAAGTAAAGAGGATTTTATTGGCTTATAAATCTTTGCATCTGCATATTGCATATATGTAGAGAAAGACATATGTTTGTATTTATAGTGTATATGCACACACATTGTATAATGTATTTTTCACCTGTGCATAAATAAAAGCTGATTTTCCTGTAATCATGGGTGAGTGCATACCACTTTCTTTTATCTCTTAGATTATAGTGTCTACGCATGAATTAAGAAACATTTGAATTGTCGAGCTTGCTGTAAGAGGAACAGTTCCTCATAAAGAATTAGGTTGGGCATGTAAAGTACTCTTTTCCTCATTAACCTTTACCATCTCTGACCACAAGGTGGCAATCTCTAGATATGTGTGAATTCAAGATTTTTTTTTTTCTTTTATAATAATGCTTCAAAATCAAATCCTTCCCCGACCAACCTCCATGGTTAACAGCCCTCCTAAAAAGCCATGCGAGCTTACAGATGCAGCTCGGAAAAACAGGGTGGTCAATTTGTCGCATAGATGACTAACGAGGCGTCTCTGTTTGTATTCTAAATGTGGAAAGTTCTTGATTCTGGTTCAGTCAATTTAGATCTAATTGTGTTCCCAGGTATGTCAGGAGAGCAGATTGTTCACAGAACGTCTGATTGCCCTCAGAGTTCAGTTCCTCTGTTCAGGATTGCTTCACAGGAATCCCACACTGTGTCCTGGAGGGTGTTTGTGCACAGAAAGTTTACCAGCCTCCTGACTGTTGTGACATGTCTCTCAAATTGACCTGGGCTTAAATAATTCCAAAAAGGCTACTTATAACATTAGCTACATTTTCCTCAAGACCCTGCTCTGATTTCTGGTGATGAGACTCATGTTTAAAGGCCATCAGTACTTATCTCATATTCAAGTGTGTACAGCATCAGGCAGACAGCTCAATGCTCAGTATCCAAGTTCACTACCGACCCTTGGAACTTCAGGTTCATGGGCGAGAGGACCAGGCAAAGTTATGTCTCTGGATCTTAGAAACATATTACCTTAACAGTCTCTCCTGCTGGTTTTGTAGCTGTCTCAGGCAAGTGAGACATTTCCATTGAATTCTCAAAAAAACAGTTCCGTAAAGTCTTCATTTGGGTTCTTCCAGAAGGAATTATATAAATTCTCTTTTTTTGTCCAGGGTAATGTTTTCTCAAGCTGAGAGCCATGACCTCTTTAGTGGCTCCATACCAGCTCTCCTTCATGTCAGATATTGAATATTTCTATACACAACAGTAGCAAAATTACCGTTACAAAGTAGCAAAAAAAAATAATTTTGTGGCTGGGAAGGGGGTTCACTGTAGCATGTAAAACCCTAGAGAATCAAAAGGCGTGGTTTCATTTTTTTTGTTTGTTTGGTTCTTACGAAGGTAAGTGTATATGTATACTCATACACACACATACATGTGTGCACGAATATGCACACACATACATGACATACATGTGTGCACGCACATATGCACATACATATACATGACATATATGTGTGCACACATATGCACATACATGTGTGCACACAGACATACACACACACACACACACACACACATTATAATACAAGTGGCAAAGTGAATGAGTTTCTTTGACTAGAGCCGCTGAAATTCTCTAGCTCTCTCCTATCTACTAGGTTCATAATAAAGAAATAACTGATGGTCACTGTGGCTGGCGCATATAAGGTGGAGTCCATGATTGCATCTTCTGCCTTTTATTTAAGTACAGATAAAGCCGCAATAAAGTCTCCTCTTAATATGGATGGCACAGCTCGGTCGTATTTTAAAACATTCCCTCAGCATGTGGAGACACTGATTAAAATGTCCACGCAGAGCCCTTGGGTAAAACAAATGAGCCGAATCTTAAAGAGGAGGAGCCTACACACATCCTAGATACAGGCGGGGATGGAAATGAATGGTGAATGGCAAGGCCCGGCAACAATATTAAATAAGTTAAACAATTAACTTAAACATGTAGTAGGCAGAGAGGCAGCCTATAAAATGCTCAGACATCCAGTTGTTCCCCGTGCTATTAGTGTGGAAACGGTGGCAGCTGCGAGGGATTATGGGCTTGCATAGCTGAGGAGATGCAATAAAAGGGGAGGGGATTCTCACTGGAAGCACCTTTGGCTCACGTGGGATGGGGAAAGGCATTACAACCCCGACATAAATAATCTAAGTGCAAGTACACCTGATAGACATTTGCAGGCAGTAATGTGAGTGGAAAGTAAACAGAGGGACTTGATTTGATTTAAAACGAGGAGCGAATCTGATAAAATAAAACAGAGACCAGGATGGAAAGGTCAAACTGGAGAACGCGGGCTACACCCAGACGGAAATGAGAATGGAGAGACGGAGCGAGGACCGAGGGGAGGATAGACAACCACCCAGGAGGCAAATTCATTACACTCCAGGCTCCTGCTGTGCATAAGGAATGCGGGCCACAGGATCTCAGGGGGTGAGGAACAGCAGGATACACAGCTGTCCTTTACCAAGGACCGAACACTCTTCCCAGGGAGAAAAAGCAGATACATATTAAAGACTTAGATTTAATACAAATACTAACAAGACAAGAATACAAGATACAACAAAACGCCAGGAAAAACTACCAAGAATGAACTGATTATTGTAACTAATGATCTGCGAAGGGATGATGAGAAGGAAGAAAATAATTCACCTCTACTTCTTAAACAAAGATTTATCTTTATTAATACATTTGACTTCTAATGTTAGGATGTGCATTAAAGAGATTTGGAGAAGTGAATTAGTCTTATCAACTGTAGTTTTCCAAAACATAAGCTTCAGTCTTTGAACTCAGAGATTGAAGAGTACAGGGGCTATGTTTAACAGCTCAGCCAATTAAGCGTCCAAGTCCTTTACTTGTAAATGTTGTTTTGCTGATTAACAAACAAGAAAGCCACTGCAGGACAAAAGCAATCTTTTCCCATTAATGAATTTAGTTTAAATAGCCAAGTATTTTAAATTGATATTTGGATCCCATGTTAAAGAAAAAATCAATCGTTAGATTGAAAAATAACTCCCTCCCATGGCCATTTGATAGGTAAAATAATTTGTGACACTTAAAAGATAAATACAATTTTCTTATGAATTATTTCTTCAATTTTTTATTAATTTAGGCAGTTTTGCTAAGATAAAATTATTTAAGGATCACTTATTAAAGAATTTCTAAGAGCATGGACGACAACAACGATGATGATGATGATGGTGACGATGATGGGACAGTGACAGGGGCAGTGACAGTGGCGGTGGCGGTGGCGGTGGTGGTGGCGGCGGTAATGATGGTGAGGATCATGATGATTGTGATGAGTCTACTGAGTACCAACATCATATATTTTAGTTGATTAACTTACCAATTTAAAAAGGCTGTTTGAACTATGACATCTTTCAAGTTCTGAAACCATCTGTCAAAATGATTGTAATGTCCCCAAATCTAAATAATTCCAAAACCACTGCTCTTTCTTCTAGATTATGTAACATCTTTAGAAAACCATATGGGTATATTTTTTTGTATTGTTGATGTGTGTGTGTGTGTGTGTGTGTGTGTGTGTACATGCAATATATGTGCACAGTCTTCTTTAAAATGTTCACTTATTAGAAAATCTAAACCTGTTTCAAGGTTTTATAAAAACTGAAATAAAAGTTAGAATTAGATTTTCTTTCCTGGTCCCTGACTATCTTCAGAAAGGAATTTTGTTTGGTGCCTTGTGATTTGCTGCTTGTCAATAAAGGGTCTTCTTCGCGTCCTTGTTGTTTTAATGGCTACAGCATTTGATTGATCTAGAGCAAATAGTCAAGAGCAATATTTGAAAAATGCACTGTACGAAATTCTCAAAGAATTAATAAAAGTGAGGAAGGATATGTGAGAAACCAAGCATTTTTAGTCTCTATCCATCGCTAACTGTACAATTCACAATTGTTTTCTCCCATGTTCTGCAGTATATTTTGCCCCAGATGTTATAGAGGCTGTCACCAAAGATGTCCTCCTATCCAACTCGTTCCTGATACCAGTAACATCAAACCACATTCACCGTATTTAAAGTAATTGTGACAGTAAAAATATTTAATCAACTCAGACAAATAAAATCTCTAAAAGTCAGATTTAATTTCACAGGAATCTAGCTTCCCAGATTCTTGTGTCTTCCATAGGTCTGATTGTTCTCCATCAGACTGTCTAGCTTTCCAATTGTATCAGTGTCATTTCTGGGGTGATTCACGTTCCTGCCTCAAGATGACTTCTGGAAGCTCACTCACATTTATATGTGACATGAGAGAAGTAACGTGTTCACTCAACATTATTATATAAAAATTAAGAATCACACAGATTTGATCAGCTATGTTCCATGTCTGTGTCTGTGACAATCGTGGTGACATAATAAATTAAAGAATACTGATGAGATTAGATTTGGTTGTGGATTCTTGCCCAAACCTGGTAATGGAATCATCTTATCTGCATTTGGGTATTACTGCGTTAGCGTACACAACTATTGTTACACACTGAGTCAGTCCTCTCTCTCTCTCTCTCTCTCTCTCTCTCTCTCTCTCTCTCTCCCCCTCTCCCTCTCCCCTCTCCCCTCTCCCCACAGGTACCAGGGCTGTTATTAGATTCCTCTTCCTTGAGAGGAGCTTCTTATGAAGGTGCTCTCAGAGATCTGTACGGGTAGGGAAGCTAGGAGAGATTCCTTTACACAGAGGAAGAAAAGTACAAGAGCTCTTCTGTTTGAGATTTGATGTTCACTGAAATAGTTATTGTCTTTCTACCACGGTATAGAGGCTTAAATAGAACATAATCTTTAAAAATCATTATAGGCTCAAGTAAATTTTATTTTAGCAAACAGACTGCAGGACACATGGGCCCTTCTGTCATCTACGAG
This sequence comes from Rattus rattus, assembly GCF_011064425.1. Lineage (NCBI taxonomy): Eukaryota > Metazoa > Chordata > Mammalia > Rodentia > Muridae > Rattus > Rattus rattus. The sequence goes on along the minus strand of NC_046155.1, from coordinate 49,217,879 downwards.
GCTCATCATTGGAACACAATGAACGTTCTGCTGCTCTCTTGACTCACTGGCCATCAGCTATCATGCACTTAAGACCTGGATTTCAATAGCCACAAAATTCCTAAGATTAAAGAAAAGAGCAGACGTTTAAAACAGTAAGCAGGGTTTGGAGAAAGCATCACAAATGTTTCAGGAAGTATCTTTGCAAATCAGATGACAGACTACACATGTAGATCGTCCTTTGTGTATATGTTATGGTTTCCAGGTTAGTATTTGTATGGGATTCCTGAGTGTGAAAAGCAGTAGTTCTCTGATTCTTGTGTTTTCTCTTGGGCTCCTCCTTCTGTTCATTTGAGCTGCCCAATTCATTTTATTTTATTTTATTTTATGATTTTTCCCCTTTATAAGCCTGTTTGTTTCTTAGTGAGAGACAGAAACAGAGGAGATCCTCATGGGAAGGCAGGTGAGCAGAAACTGGGAGTAGTAGAGGGGGGGAATAGAACATAGAATATACTATGTGAGAATATAAATAAATAAATATATTATGTGAATATACTATGTAAATAGAATATACTATGTGAGAAAAAATTATTTTCAATAATATAAATATTTTCAATAAAATATACTTTCAACAAAATGCTGTGGAATGTCCCAATGTAGATGCCACCCAGCCCTCCAAAAATGGAATATTGAGTTTGTGTTGTGGAGCACAAATGGGAAGGAAAACGCACAAATCTAGGAAAAAGAAATAGGTCAGCAATAATTCCAGCCTTGCTCTATAAGCTGCGAATGTGTGGTTTTTTTTTTTTTTTATTTAAACGACTAATTGAATACATGACGAAAGACATTCCGGGAAATAACCAGCAATTGAAAACATATCACTGCCGAACAGGAAGGAACCAAGGCTCGTTGTAACTGAATACTGAGCCTACAAACAGAGTGGAGGTTAGAAAAACACAAAAGTAACTCAGGGCGTCGTGGTGAAATGGCTGGAGACGTCTTCACTCTCTCACACATTGGATGGCAAGCTTTAGAATTTGATTCTGTGTTTTTGTGTCTGTGTTTTTGTTGTTGGTGGTGGTGTTGGTGTTGGTGGTATTGGTGGTGGCATTGGTGGTAGTGGTGTTGTTGTTGTTGTTGTTGTTGGTGGTGGTGGCGTTGGTGGCAGTGTTGGTGGTGGTGTTGGTGATAGTGTTGGTGGTATTATTGGTGGTGGCGTTGGTGTTGGTGGTGGTGTTGGTGGTGGTGTTGGTGTTGGTGTTGGTGTTGGTGTTGGTGTGTGTGGTGTTGGTGGTGGTATTGGTGGTGGTGTTGGTGGTGGTGGTGGTGGTGGTGGTGGTGGTGGTGGCATTGGTGGTGGTGTTGATGGTGTTGGTGGTGTTGGTGGTGGTGTTGGTGGTAATGTTGCTGGTGGTTGGCTGGCTGTGTTTGTTTTTTGTTTTGTTTTGTAATAAAAAATCATATAAAATATATAGCTGCCTAAATGGATTCATATCAGGTTTTGGCAGCCAATTAAATGCAAACAGAAAAGATAATGGGAAAATCGTTTGAGCCGGTGGTTGGTTGCACATATTACTTGAAGGTATGTCTATAGACATAAGTCGGAAGCCTTACTTTGTTACTCAATTTGTACCCAGTGCGTGATAACGCAGGTATGGTGTAGTAGCGTCATTCCATGAGTTATTGAATGTAACATTTCAGAGAAAGATTTAAAACGCCACACCGTAAAGGTGTTGAGATAATCATACTACTTGGATTATTTTGGAGAAATATTTATTAATACTGCTAAACTGAACCAAAACATTTCAGAGCAAAAGGTATCAGATTATTCTTTGGAACCCCAAGGACACATTTACACCACATATGAAAAGTAACCAGGGTGTTAACTTCATCACACTTCAAAGAAAAACGCTTTAGCAATGAAGAGATTCCAGACAAGGAAGGTACCACCAGATTCAGCCTGTGATCACACTGACCATATCTATCCAAAGAGACCTTTAAGCCCTTAATTCAGAATCAAACCAAATAACTCAGTGAGAAAGCAAAAGTTTTGGAGGAAATCATTTTCTCTTTAGTCCATCACAAATATTGCCTTGGAAATCTGGAAACAAGGAAGGGATGTCTGGAATATTTGAGAAGCATTTATATTATGGGAAAGGTAAAGCAAGGCAGCTCTCTGTAGGTCCTGGGATTACTGAATTTTGGGATTGTTTGCTTTGATATGTTTGGAAGTAATCTCCTCCAAAATGAGGTGGGGTGGAGAGTGGGAGTCGGTGCCTTTGAGCATCTTTGTGGTGTGTGCTTGTGTGTGTGTGTGTGTGTGTGTGTGTGTGTGTGTGTGTGTGTGTGTGTGTGTGTGTGTGTGTGCTGGATGAAATTTCACATACTAAAGCTATAGCCTGAAACATTGGCTACTCTTCTCTTCATAGAAAAATTCATCTGAAATTTTCATATGGAAATTTCAGTATTAGTGGGAAGTAGAAAGTCTCACATACTCTAACTTGACAGTGATAACCTGGAGTTCTGAAAGCCACTTGTCCTAAGGCGAACAGTTTAGGTGTGACAAGGACCTTCCCCTGATGAATAAAGACTTTGGGGGACCAATCACTGGGCGAGGAGTAGGCAGGACTTCCAGGTAGGAGGAGGGAAGAGAGGAGGAGAAGAGAGAGTACAGTAAGAGAAGGAAAAGAAGGATGACCCAAATCCTTGTGGCTTTAAACAGCCGCACGTAAATATGCATATCTTATAAGGGATGAATTATTATAGGATAATTTGTCTTATCTAGGTGGTCAGTTTACATCAATACCAATTGGTTCTGAGTTTACTGTGTGGACGTTTTGTGGGGTGAAGATTTACTGATATAAATCTGATTGATAAATTACAAGCCTTAAGAGTTTTGCTTTTACCAGGTTACTGGTAATTGTGACAGCAAACTGCAAGATGGGCAGTCACTGTGAAGGGAACCTGACAGGCAGCCACCTGACAAGGGAACTTAGCGAGTTTGACTAATGAAGATGAGAACACCCTGCTGGTGCCATGTGGCCTGCTGGTGCCTGGTGATAGCATGAGATGATGTTCCTTTTTATATTATTTAATGCTACATGTAGGCATAATATTTTTGCAACCTACTTTTAATAGGGGAACCTCTCATGTAGCCCACCACCCTGCAGAGGTAATGGAAGAGAAAAGTTATTAGGATATGGGGGAAATGGGCGTGCTCAATAATAGTTTTTGTTTGTTTGTTTGTTTGTTTGTTTTTTTGCAGGTGAGCTTGATCTTCTTTGTCAGCAGCTCAGTCCTGGAGCAAACACCAAATAGGATTCAGCAGCTGCAGACCAGTCTGCTAGGCAGGCAGACACCACACACAAACCAGCAGCTACAGTCCACTCCTTTCAGCAAGCAGACACCAAGCAACTGCTGTCCAGTCCTGAAGAAATTGACAGGCTCGCCAACCAGCCTGAGGCGAGGCCACAGAGGCACCAAGCTGCCTCAGGAACCTCAAAAGCAGTTCTTGGGCAAGTTTCCCTCAATGACTGCATTACCACAAGTTGCACTCAACAATGCTATGAAAGGTGAACCAACACATACGTTCCTGTCTTTGGTGAATAATAGCGAGGGAGCAAACCAAACCAATGCTCAGTGCTCTCCTCCCACTGTCTGTGGGGTCACATTTATACTCCTTCATCATAGGTCCTTCTATGTGTCTGCTCTATCAAAACATCCTTTCACCTGGGTCTGCTTCAGGAAAACATTCTTTCACATGTTTGCTTTAGCAAGACATCCTCTCACCTGTGTACCCGAGCAAAACATCATTTGACATAACTAACTTCCTAAAGAACTAGAACATTACACTTCACAACAGTCCTTTGTTTTTATTTACATAGGGGGTCCATATTACTTTTGACCCTCTACAAACAAGTGCCCAGAGTCACTCTTCCTTTATTTGTGTCTGTGTTGGAAACAACCTTGGAAATTCTATTGAAAGTACAACAGATGAAATATATTCTTCACATGCTCACTAACTGTACTGGCTGGTTTTGTGTGTCAACTTGACACAAGGTGGAGTTATCACAGAAAAAGGAGTCTCAGTTGTGGAAATGCCTCCATGAAATCCAGCTGTAAGGCATTTTCTCAATTAGTTATCAAGGGTGGGAGGACCCAGCCTACTGTGGGTGGTGCCATCCCTGGGCTGGTAGGTTCTGTAAGAAAGCAAGCTGAGCAAGCCATGGGAAGCAAGCCAGTAAGTAACATCCCTCCATGGCCTCTGCATCAGCTCCTCCTTCCTGACCTGCTTGAGTTCCAGTCTTGACTTCCTTTGGTGATGAGCAGCAATGTGGAAGTGTAAGGTGAATAAACCCTTTCCTCCCCAACTTGCTTCTTGGTTATGATGTTTGTGCAGGAATAGAAACCCTGACTAAGACACTAACCAAATGCTAAAAGACTGTGTTCCCCCAAACAATGTGAGCACCCAGTAGAAGAGATTAGGTTTCTGTAAATAAAAAGCCAGAGAGGTTATTGAAACTTAGTAAAAGCACTTCCCGCATAGGAAGTTTCCTTACAGGTCTCTGTTATTTATTTGTTGGCTATAAGATACCAGAGAAGGGACGATAGAATTCTAGTGGTGTTAGATGTCAAGGCATAGCCAACAAGGTAGGAGAAGCTCAGAAACATGGTGCATTTGGGGCTCCCTGCTAGAAAACATGAACTTCTGAAATTCATCTTGGAGATGAATCTTACTCATAAACAACTTGAACTAAAAGGTGTATGGTGTCAGGGGAGCTGCCTCTGCACAGGTCCTGGGCCAGAAGTGAAATGGCAGAGTCTGGGTTCTTACTGGGGCCTGTTAACTCTGGGGTGTCAAGAGCCCTTCAGGTTTCCTCAGGTATTAAAGTGTTTCAGCATCTTGTTCTTGCTTATTCATCAAGCCTGCAGTCCCAGAAGTCTCAGCTCTTGAACTAAGAAACACTACTATTAACTCGGTTCTTTCCTTTCTTTCAGTCCTGTTAATACAACATCCCATATTACATCACCCCAGCCATATATTATTATTCCAAATATATGGTCATTAAATAGGCTCAACAAAGGAAAAGGTAAGTATTTATAGCTTGCCACGTAATCAGACTAATTTTCTTCTTTTTCTTATCTTCCCTTTTTTTAATGGGTTCAAATTGCATATATTTCATTTTCGTATTTCAGCACAGTTCTTCCGCCAGCTTTCAGCTTTGTGCTGTTATTGTGAAATATATTAATATCAAGTTTATGAGTAAATAATGCAATTTTATACATATTGCATTACATAATCACTTTTTAATCAAGAGGAGAAATGGAAGAGATGGGCGTTAATATTACCTTATAATTACTTAATTACCTTTACTAGTGCTCACAATTTTTCATATAAATTGAAGTCAGTGTGGATTCCTTGATTTCAACCCAAAGAAATGACTTTAGTATTTCTTGCAAGATTGGACTGGCAGAATAAATTCTCATTATTTGTCACGTGAGGCTACATTCACTGCACCTTCAGTTTGCATGGAGAGTCTACTGTGTACAATATTCTTGGTTGGTGTAATCTCTGTTTTCAAAATCTTTGACTCTATCATTTATCAACTTAAATAAGACCACTAGTTTATAATTTTCTGACTTGTACTGCTTAGATATCCACATACATTGTGCAGGAATCATATTTTGAATTTGGAATTTTGCTGTTTTCTTTATATATATATATATACAACCATTCTGGAAACTGATTGCCACTACACACAGATCAGTGGCAGTGAGCTCCAGCTCTTTGCTACATAGCCATGAGAGGAACAGCCTAAATATGCATGGACTTGTTGCTAGGCTACGGTGTTTGCCAGGTGATGTGAATTAAATGCATTTTAAACTTAGAGTATTTTCCATTTACTCTCAGTTCATCAGAACTCTATTTAATCATAAATCAAGGAATATCTACAGATTATTGAGTTTCCTTGATTAATTTTATAAATCAGTGGTTGAACTTTTCACTCCTAAATTTCCATCTTGGTCTAATTGAATTTAATCTCTATCTCTTTACAATTATTTTTTTTTCTGTTTGATGAAATATTGTCATGATAGCTTCTTTTTATAGATGTAAGTCAGGTTCTTGTTAGCTGGTTGAATGTCTCTCTCTAATGGATGCTTTGAACTTTTATTCACTCCCAAATCTGACATGTGATGTCTGTCATAGGCAGATTTTTTTCTTCCTATTATTCTTGTATATAGGCGACAAATTCCTGATTTTTCTTTCTCATTCGTCCTAAGTTTTCATCCAAGTGGGCACTGTAGGTAGAGCATTGTGTAAACTCATCCTTTTTACGCTTTGAAGGGTGTGCCTTGTGAATTGATTTGTTGTCTTGTCTGGACTCATTCAGGAAAGCTATTCTCCCTAGTTTGGGGCGGCTGCTGCTTTTCCTCAGGATGTGCAGCTCAAGTGTAGGGATGCTCTGCTTCTGTCGCTACATCCAGCTGTTAGGATCGACTAAATGAAGCACAATTATATTATTTTTCTTTATGTAGAACCCTGAAAAAGAGTATGTCTTTTAAAGTCCTTTTTTCTTCCCCTGACATCCATCTCCCTTTCTCCTCCCCTCTTTCCCTTCCCTCTCCTCTCCTCCGGTCCCTCCTCCTCCCCTGTCCCTTCTGTCCTCCCCCCTGTCCTCCCTCTCCCTCCCTCCTCTCCTCCTCCCTCCTCTCCCGTCCCTCCTCTCCTGTCCTCCTCTCCCTCTCCCTCCTCCTCTCCCCTCCCTCCCTCTCCTCCCTCCCTCTCTCCCTCCTCCTCTCTTCCTCCCTCCCCTCCTCCCGTCCCTCTCCTCTCTCCTCCTCTCCTCCTGTCCCTCCCTCCCGTCCCTCCCTCCTCTCCTCCCTCTCCTCCCCCTCTCCCTCTCCTGTCTCTCCTCCTCTCCCTCCTCCTCCTCTCCTCCTCCCTCTCCCCTCCCTCTCCCCTCCTCCCCCCTCTCCTCCCCCCTCTCCCTCTGTCCTCTCCCTCCCTGTCCCTCCTGTCTGTTCTCTCCTCCCTCTCCCTCCCTGTCCCTCCTGTATTCTCCCCTGTCCTCCTCTCCCCGTCCTCTCCTCTCCTCTCCCCTCCCGTCCTCCCGTCCTCTCCTCTCCCTCCTCCCGTCCTCCTCTCCCTCCTCCCTCCTCTCCTCTCCTCCCTCTCCTCCCTCCTGTCCTCCCTCCTCTCCCCTCCCTCTCCCTCTCTCCTCTCCGTCCCTCCTCCCTGTATTCTCCCTCCTCCTCCCTCCTCCCTCCTCCTGTCCTCTCCTGTCCTCTCCTCCCTTCCTCTCCCTCCTGTCCTCTCCTCCCTGTCCTCTCCTCTCCTGTCCCTCCTCTCCTCCTCCCTGTCCCTCCGTCCCTCCTCCCTCTCCCTCCCCTCCCTCCTCCTGTCCTCTCCTCCTCCTCTCCTGTCCTGTCCTCTCCTCTCCTCTCTCTCCTCCTCCTGTCCTCGGGTCTCCCTCCTCCTCCTCTCTCCCTCTCCCTCCTCTCTCCTGTCCTCTCTTCTCCTCTTCTCTCTTCTCTTTTGTATTTGAAGTCAGGTCAGCATTTCTTCTCTGTCTCCAGGAACTCTCCCTCTTGAGCTATGAGGCAAAATAAAGTCTTCCATATGTCACTTTTGGTCACAGAGTGTAATTAATGTATGCAGCAAGTATTACAGTCACCTAGAAGATTGTTTTAAAAATTAATTATCAACACCGCCCCAGAATCTATGATTTTTTTTTAAATCTCAACTTTATAATGTTTTCTGAGGTTGATGACAGTCTCACTTGACTACTCCAGTTGAAAACTTGTTACTAGATTTTATATCTCTGTCCTGGATTTCAGGCAATATTTCAAAATTATCTTTCAGGTGACAAGGCTTTGTTATTCAACTATGTCTGGTTTACCATGTATCATTTTCTGTGTTTTAAGTTTCAATTTGTACAATTTCTAGAAATTATATTTCTGTAAAATCTACCATTTATCTTTTAATTGTGTGTTTTTCTTATCTTTGGATCCTTCTTACATTATTGTAGCACACTTCTATTTCAGTTACTCTTTCAGAACTCTCAATAATATTAATCCCTTAAATGGCAAATCTTTTCATGTGGTTTACCATAATCATTGGTGTGTTCATTTCCTCATGTGATATATATACAAATACTTTAAAAAGTATTTGTTCATATGAGTTTTGTACATTTCACACTAGAATTACTTTTTAATGGTTAATGGAATCTCGAGCTAAGAGGTTCAAATGCTTAATCAACTTCAGCTTATTTCAATAAGACCTTATCACATAATTCATACACAAAATGCAATTCAATGTAAGTGTACAGAATTCATTAACTGTATAAGATGGCTAATTGTAATCATTTTGTGCTCTTTTTTTGGAAAAGTAGCAAATGAAAAGTTTTCTAAACCTCTTTTTATTGAATAGAGGATACATTTGTGTGTGTGTAACTGTGTGTGCATGAGTGCATATGAATCTATATCTTTGCAGGTATACATATGAGTGTATATGTGTATGTCTTTGTGTGTGCATGAATATATATTTTCTTATCTACTTACTATGTAAAGTCATGATTTTATAATCATCATATTTAAAGTTGACTACTAAATCGTATTAAATTGCATTGTTACAATGCTATTGTATTAGATTCCTGATCATTCTCAGAATTCTTTTCTTTTGTTGTCTTGAGATTTTTTTACTATTTATCTTTTAAATATGGAATTAATTAACAATATAGTTATATTTATTAATTTTGTGTATGAAATTTTAGGAAGTATATATAATTTGAGTTACCAACTCAAGAAAATACGTGTGACAGGAAAATAAAATCGCAAAATGGTTAAGAACACAGCATTAATCACTAAACATAAACTTATGGTATGATGGTGTATTGTATAATATTTTCATATACAATATACATAAATATAATATATTTACATATGTATAATACATATGCACATATATAGTATTATATAAGTAGATGGTATTGTTACTATTTTCAGAGATGGATTCTATGTCTTTAAGTACATTAACTTCTCCTCTGTTCATTTGTATCTTTGTTGGCAAATAACCAACTCCAATTTTTTTCTCTTTCCTGGAGTCCAAACAAGGGTTGACTTCTGTATTAATTTTAAGGCACAATGGAATTAACATACAGCTGTCTGAGAAGTTAAGACTCTGGTGCCAAAATGATGAACAGTTTCCCATTTCTACAACAATAATTTGTACACTGACAATTGGTACCCATGCTGCCTTATTTAATTGGCATAAGGTGGGTATTCAACAAATCCCTCTTGCAGAATCACATGATCCTATCTAGCTACCCTAAACCAAGGACTTGGCTATGGTTTCCAGAATCAGCAGCTAACATTCCATATATCTTTCTATAGGGAAATTCTTAGCCCTTGAAACTTTCCTCCTAACTGAAACCAAAATCTTAAGATCTACTTCCTCTAAGAACTGGAGAGAACAGCAAGGACGCTTCTATTCTGTAGGACTGTGGTTATCTGGGAAATTTACCACCACTAAAACTTTTTTATTTACTAAGATTTATATGCATTATAGTTCAGCAAATGCTTTGCACATTAAAATTCATAAATACCCCATTGTTTAAGTGTCAAGTAGTTAGATAATTGTTTTAACAAACCCATAAAAAGGTGAATTTTATGCACAGAGATTGATTAATTTGCTAATTACTGAGCTCATGACCAGAGCTGGTGACAAGATAAGAGCCAGTAGTGTAAAATATTCACTCAGAGCCGCAGGCATCCCAACTTTCCTTGTCTTTGCCTCACAGGGAGGATTGAGCAAAGATGTGCCTCAAGGAAAATCTGCTTTATTCCAATATTCTGTGAACATTTGGTTAAAGCCATATGATCAAGAACATTTTTCTATATCATTTAGACATTTTTAATGAGTATGTCCAGAATATAAACATTTCTACTACTTTAATAATTGCTCAATGGAATGTGAGGCAAGACTAAATCAGCCATTGTCAGTTATCCACTAACTAAAAATCAAAGCTTTTAGATCTCTGGTATTCTTTAATTGAAAGGGTTTTCCTTTGCAGTCTGTCCATCAAGCATTTCAGCTCCTCAAGGATAACATCCTCTTTATTCCCAATGAAGTTTAAAAAAATGATTTTTAGAGTAATATAAGCCCCAAGAAGACACTAACTGCATTGCAGGGCCATGACTTACTGTAATAATTAATGTCAGTGTCTGCATCTAGACTATATTCTACTGGTGACCAAGGTCCACAAATGTTTTCAGATGCTGTGGGGCTGGTGCAACGCTTACTCAATGTGTGTTTGTTAAAAGAATTCTCATACTTTCTCCCCAGCCTGGTGGTCATCACAATGGCATTTGATGAGACATCCAGTGATATGATTAAACATTTCCTCAGGAGATTTTCCAATCCCATGCTATGGAAAGCCTTCGACCCATCTCTGTGAGTAAGCTGGATGAATTCAAATTAATAAAGGTAGAATGGAAATATAATGTAGTTGATAAAAAGTGAAAATTTAAAATAGCCGAAGGAAACTTAAGTTCCCACTGAAACACTCATATGTGCTTTGTAATTTAAAATACTAAGCGCCCTGCTAGAGATTAAACACTGTAATACTCTAAGTGTAATTTTCTAGTAATTCAGTTTTTCTTTCTTCAGTATCCCTCCAAGGCGTGACAGACTGAACAGCAAATATGCTGTATTAAAATTTGTCCCTTTTAATCAGTTAATGATACTGAATTATCCCCCTTTATCAAATAAAGGCCTATATTTAGTCTCAGTTTCTCTTCTCCTTTCTGGTTGTCATGACTAAAAGTTCTAGGGAGGTGAGAAAGGCTAGGCTGTGTGGGTGAAGGGGTATAGAAACAGAACCAATATCAATAGATCCTAGACGTCCTTGCTTGAATCAGGCACACATCCTTCAGTTTCATTGACTTTCAGTTACCATTGAGAATTCCAGTAAGAAATGTCTACTTCGTTGTTGCATTCAATTCTCTTTGAATTGTGACACAATCCTTCCCCCTTTCTCATCACCATCATCAAAAAGGTTACAGGAGTTCTGTGACTCACTGAACCTGCTATCCTGAAGGCTCAGAGACAGGCCTGTGTCCCCTACATCTTGATTCACTGGTATCATCTGTTTCTTGTTTTATGTTCTTTCTTTTTCCTTAATTTTTAGATTTCAGGAATTCTACAAGACAGGGCCACAGAGTAGTATGAATTTTTCTCTTTCTTTCTTTCTTTCTTTCTTTCTTTCTTTCTTTCTTTCTTTCTTTCTTTCTGTCTCTCTCTCTCTCTCTCCTTCCTTCTTTCTTTTTCTCCTCCTTCTCCTTCTCCTCCTTCTCCTCCTTCTCCTCCTTCTCCTTCTCCTCCTTCTCCTTTTCTCCTTCCTTCTCCTTTCTCCTCCTCCTTCTCCTTCTCCTTCTCCTTCTTCTCTTCTCCTTCTCCTTCTCCCTCTCCTTCTCCTTCTTCTTCTCCTTCTCCTTCTCCTTCTTCCTCTTCTTCTTCTTCCTCTTCTCCTTCTCCTCCTTCTCCTCTTCTTCTCCTTCTCCTTCTCCTTCTCCTTCTCCTTCTCCTTCTTCTTCTTCTTCTTCTTCTTCTTCCTTCTTCTTCTTCTTCTTCAACATAGAGTCTTCTCACATACAATATATCCTGGCTATACTTTCCCTTCTACGCTTCCCAGTTGCTCTGCACATCCCCTTCCCTCCAGATCTACTTTCTTTCTGTCTTAATAGAAAAAGAACAGGGTTCCAAGTGATGACAACCACACATGGCAATGCAAAATATATAAGATGAAGCAAAAACTATGGAAGTTGGACACAGCAATACAACAGGAGGAATGGAGTCCCAAGAACAGGCACAAGGGTCAAAGACACACTTATTCTCACAGTCAAGAGTCCCATAAAAATACTAAGTTACTAGCTATAGAATATACAGAGAGTACATGATTCAGGTTCATATAGGCCCTGGTTCACTGCTTCAGTCTCTGTGAGCTCATACACAACTTGGTTAGTTGATTCAGGGGGCTTTGTTCTCTTGGTGGCCTCCACCCCCTCTGGCTTTTACACCATTTTGCCTCCTCTGGCACTGGATTTCCTGAGCTCTGAGGGGAAGGATTTGATGGAGACCACCTATTTAGGATCTCTCTCCACATGTCTGGCTGCTGTGGGTCTCTGAAACATTCTCATTTGCTGTCAGAAGCCTCTTTGTTGATAATTGGCTAAGACACTGGAGAGCCAATGTCTCTATGTGATTTAAGAGAATTTAGGATTTTTGACACCAGCCTATTTCAGGGTATACTTGTTCCAAGTGGAAGGTGTGGTGAAGTAGGGAGTGGAAGAAGAGAGTAGACGGGCAGAATGTACTGATAATGATATTTTTACTATTATAGTTATGTTTAATGATTAGTGAATGACTCAGAATAATCTAAGCTTCTACATCCAAATTTAACCCTTAATATAAATCTATTCATTGAGGAATCATGTTTTGGACCATTATAAAGGTGAAAATAATTGAAACAGGAGGAGGTCATCAGCTTGCCAGGATAAACATATTTCAGGTGATGTGGATGGCAAACATGGTTTGATTCACAGGGCCATATCTATAACCACTGAACGCACAGTGCTGTAGAGTTTCTAGCTTTCTCTATTTAAAGGCAAGTAAGCAGTGAAACACTCTCCCAACTCTGTTTTCTTTTTTTTTTTAACTTTTAATTTTTGAGTCTCACTCTGTAGCCCTAATTGACCTAGGGTTTACTCTGTAGACCCCCTCCACGGTTCTTGCTGTGGTAGCTCTACCAGAGAAGAGAGCAAGCTGCTGCATATTTGCTCATCGTTTGATAGATTTTGATATTTTGGCAATGGTAAGCATAACAAATATGAGGTGGTATTTTCTTGTGGCTCTGATTTGAATTTTCCTGATGGTTAGTGGTATAAAACATTTTTTATATCCCTTCTGGGAACTTGCATGTCTTCTTTAGAAAATGCTGATTTGGGCTTTTTGCCAATTTTTCCAAGGTCTATGTTAACTGTTGAGTTGTTTAAGTTCTTGTATAACGTAGATGTTAAAATGTTAAAATTCATACCTTACATTTTCTTCCACTTTTAAGGTGCACCTTTTCATTTATTGATCACTTCCTTCATTATGCCATTGCTTTCCATTTCACAAGTCCTAACTGTTGCCCCATTGCCCATGCTTCCGGTGTCATGTCTAAAAGTGTCCCTGTTCAAACCAGTATCAAGTAAATGGTACTCAAGAACTGTTTTAGCAATTTTATGTTTTTACTTCTTTTCAAATGTTTTTAATTTATTTGCCTCTCCTCTTGTGTGTGTGTGTGTGTGTGTGTGTGTGTGTGGTGTCTGTCTAGGGTAGCAGAAGGTGTTGGATCCACCAGATCAGGAGTTACAGCTGAGATCAAGTAGATCCAGCACCATCTTCTGGAAAACAAATTCATTTATTCTGGAAGAACAGCAAGTGCTATTAACCGATGGGTCATGTCTCTTTCCCCAAGGTGTACCCCAGGCTATCCTCAAGCTAATGATCTCCTTGTGTGTCCTGCTGGGTTACTCTACCACAACTGGACATTTTGAACTTTTACATTTAAATTTTCATATATTTTACATTAATTTTCTGTATGATATTTAAAGGATCAAATTTTGTTCATGTGCATGTGCACAGTACATTTTAAGAGACTCTCTTTTTCCTATTGTTTAACCCATAATAAGCAAAAGCCCTATTCTGCCATTTCCACTGATCCACTATTTCTACCAGTGCCGACTTTTATCACTATAGCTTTGTAATAAATTGTGAAGTGAAAGAGAATGATACATATAATTTTGTTTATTCTCAAGTTTTATTTATTATCAAGTATGATTTTGGGGCTAGTTATGGATCTATAAGTAAAGTCCTTTGAAAGAAGCTTGATTCCATGTATCATCGTAAGCAAGTGAGAGCATGTGAGGGTAAAAAGTTAAGAAAAGATTTCAACTAATATGTTTAGGTTAGGAAAAAAGAATGTCAGTGCTCCGCTCCAGCCCACCACTCACCTCTCACCTTCCCCTTCCCCTCCCCCCCACACACAGTACACCATAGGACACTGACAAGTGCTGTTGTTTTAAACAGAAGACAGGGATAGGTAGATGTACTGGCTGATTTTGTGTGTCAACTTGACACAAGCTGGAGTTATCTCAGAGAAAGGAGCCTCCCTTGAGGAAATGCCTCCATGAGATCCAGCTGTAAGGCATTTTCTCCATTAGTGATCAAGGGTGGGAGGGCCCCTTGTGGGTGATGCTGTCCCTGGGCTGGTGGTCTTGGGTTCTATAAGAGAGCAAGCTGAGAAACTCAGGGGAAGCAAGTCAGTAAGAAACATCCCTCCATGGCCTCTGCATCAGCTTCTGCTTCCTGACCTCCTTGAGTTCCAGTCCTGACTTCCTTTGGTGAAGAACAGCAATGTGGAAGTGTAAGCTGAATAAACCCTTTCCTCCCCAACTTGCGTCTTGGTCATGATATTTTGTGCAAAAATAGAAACCCTGACTAAGACAGTAGATAAACAGTTCTGGTTAGAGTGTGATCTGGGTATTTAATAATTTTATTCTTATTCTGTAGGATGACACAGAGACATTCTTAATTTTGAGGCCCACACCAGTTCCCATACCAAGACCAATGTTTCCTTCTTTGGTTAATCTCATTGTTGAATAATTAATGGTTCCTTCTTTGCTTAATCTCACTTTTGAATTATTTGTCCATGGGAATTCAGTGTCTCTCAACTCAGGAGGATTTCTGGTTTAAGACATTGGTTATAAAAGTTCAAGAACCTATAGCTGTAGTTAACCAATCTGCTCTATTCTCCCTGGAAGCTACCTGATCCAGTGTTCTGGATTCTCTGATGAAAGACACACACACCAAGCCTTATATTTAAATTGTCTTAGTCAGCTCAATGGCTCGGCCATTCTCAAACTTCCTCGTTGCTAGTGTCTCCCCTCCTATACTCCTGAATTATTGCTTACTATAATCTGCATCCCATCTTTGCTACCTTAGATCCAATTGGGGAGGCCTCCTGGGACTGCGCTCTCCAGCTCTTACTTGATAATATGCTCTCTCCTGCAGCTCTCAAGCCTAATCTTCCTGCTTCCCCAAGTACTAAACCCTTCTTCTTCCCTTGGTTCCCTTGCCCAGGAAATCTAAAGTTCTGTCTCTGTGTCTCTGCCCAGCTGTCTCTGGCAATTTTATTTACCAATAAGAACCAGCTGGGGTCAGGAGCCCTCAGTGCCTCATAAGTGGGATTCTCTTGCAATTTGGACTCCCCCATCCCCTTTAACACAAGTAGCATTAGAAGCAACAAGAACCTTAGGAATCTGGAACAGGGCATTTCAAATGTTGTCAGAAAGAGAGGTCAGTTAGCTCCTCTTTATGCCCTCAGCCTTGAAAGGGGTGCGATATCACATGTGTTTAGACAAATACTTCTTGAGTGATTAACATGTGTATATGCAGAATCAAGCAAGAAGTCCGATCCCAAGTAAATGAGATACATCCAAAATAAAAACAGGTATATCAAATTATGTGTCTTGTGCTTATTTGCTTATATATATGCTAGCATAAGATAATACATGCATGTACATATAGGTATGCTCATATGTAGAGGCCATTGGTCAACATCAAGGGTCCTCTTGTATCTCTCTACCAAGACAATCTATCTCACTGAATCAGGAGTTCATCATTTAGTCTAGATTTGTTGTACAATGTTCTCACCAACTCCTACAACCCTTAGTTCTGTGGTTCCACAAGTGCACTGGCTTTTATATGGTATCAAGGAGTCATATTTGGGTTCTGTTTATTATGTAACAAGCTTCTTATCTTATGGGAACTCTCCCCACTGCTAATACCATCACCTATTGACTCAGAATATAAAATCACAACCAGGCATGACAGTTTATGCTTATAATCTTTATTTCTGAGTCTTAAGGCAGCCTGGTATATATAGAAAGTTCCAAGCTGTCATGAGCCACACAGTAAGACCTTCTTTTGTTTACAGAAAGTAGCACTGTGTGTCATGAAAATTCCTCTCAACCTGGAGAAAATAAATTTGGAAAGTAATGAGTAGGGTCTTGAAAGGTTGTCCATCTCCACTGGTGCATGTGGGCATCACTAGTTGAACTCAGAGATTTATTAATAGAAATAAAAAAGAGGACATGAAGTTCAGAAGGACAAAGAGTACAAGGGGGGTTAGAAAGAGATACTAGTACTGGATATTATCAAAATGCTTTGTATAAGCTGGACATGGTGAACAGAACTTTAATCCCAGCATTCTGGAGACAGTAGCTTATGGATTTCTGTGAATTCCTGGTCAGCATGATCTACAATGGAGTTCTAGACAACCAAGGCTATAAAACAGAGAAACCCTGTCCCTGAAAGCACAATATCAACAAAGACAATAATAGAAAGGCCAAACACTGAGACCACCAAAAAAATCACTTTAAAAAAGAGCAAAAAGAAAGGAATTGGTTTTTGGAACTACCGAAACAAAGGGCCACACACTGTGTCATTTAAAAGAATGGAAATTGACTCTCAAAATTCTTAAGATTTGCAACCGAAAATAATGGTATCATCCAGTTCATGCTTACAGGAGCATTCTATAGAAGAATCAATCAGTGTCTATTGTATCTTGAAGTCATTAGAATACCTTGGAAGTCCTTGAATGTCATCTGTATCTCTCTAACATCTGTTTCATTGGCATATGGTCTCCTTTGTGTTTCTGTGTCTTTCTATGATCTTCTGGTTAATCTACTAGTATTTGACTGCAAATTTCACTCTCTCAAGTATTATGTATGCCATTGCATCTATAAACATTGCATCTCTAAATGTAGTCACATTTATAAGAAACAGAAGTGGAGGGCTCAGTGGAAAATGTGGTACATCTACACAATGGAGTACTACTCAGCTATCAAAAATAATGAGTTCATGAAATTCATAGGCAAATTGATGGAACTAGAAAATATCATGCTGAATGAGGTAACCCAATCACAGAAAAACACACATGATATGCACTCACTGATAAGTGGATATTAGCCCAAAAGCTCGAATTATCAAAGATGCAATCCATGGACCACATGAAGCTCGCGAAGAAGGATGACCAAAATGCGGATGCTTCACTCCTTAAAAAAGGGAACAAAAATATCCATAGGAGGGGATATTGAGGCAAAGTTTAGAGCAGAGACTGAAGAAACAGCCATTCAGAGACTGCCCCACATCTGATATATAAATATATATGTGTGTATATATATACATATACATATGTATATATATATCCACCAAAACTAGATAAGATTGATGAAGCTAAGAAGTGCATGCTGACAGGAACCAGATATAGATCTCTCCTGAGAGACATAGCCAGAATATGTCAAATACAGAGGCGAATGTTAGCAGCAAACCACTGAACTGAGAATGGGACCCCTGTTGGAGGAATTAGAGAAAGGATTGAAAGAGCTGAAGGGGCTTGCAACCGCATAAAAACAACAGTGCCAACCAACCAGGGCTCCCAGGGACTAAACCACTACCCAAAGAGTACCCATGGACTGACCCATGTCTCCAACTGCATATGTAGCAGAGGATAGACTTGCTGTGCACCAATGGAAGGGGAATCCCTTGGCCCTGCCAAGGTTGGAACCCCAGTGTACAGGATTATCTGGGGTGGCAGTAAGGGGGTGGATGGTGAGGAGAACACCCTTATAGAAGAAAGGGAAGGGGGAGGGGAAGGGTTCTTATGGACAGGAAACTGAGAAAGGGAATAATATTTGAAATGCAATTAAAGAAATATCCAATAAAAAAAGTAGTGAGGATTTGGTTGCAGAGATGGCTAAGAGTTTAAGAGCACTGAGTGTTCTTCTAGAGGTCCTGAGTTCAATTCTCAGCAACAACATGGTGGCTCACAACCATCTGTAATGAGATCTGATCCCTTCTTCTGTTGTGTCTGAGGAGAGTGACAGTGTACTCACATACAAAATGTAAATAAAATATTTATTTTTAAAGTGAGCATTTTGGCCTCTTTTTGTAAACATAACTTATAACATTGATTTCCTGTTTCATCTTGCTTCTTGCAAGTTATGTTTAGGATGGTTCTCTAGATAGATTGTTATGCTTTACAATGGATATAAAATAGGCTAGCATAACTCTCCTACCCCCTAATCCAAAGGATTTTAAATAAATTACTTGATAGAGCAAAATCTTCCATTGCCACATACTTCCCCAAGGCAATTCTTTGAGCAAATATGAGATCTATTCATTAAACAAGTGCTGACAGCTTGGAGAGGTTCATTATGTATAAAACCACTCTAGTGAAGAAAGAAAGAAAGAAAGTGAATTTGAACACCTTAAGGTATACAGAATTTTAAGAAGATGAGATTCTGTCGTGCTTCCTAAAAGAGCACATGGTGGAAATTCTTAATGGTTGTTAGACAAGCCTTTCTTTCCAAAGTCTCAGCCTGATATGAAAGGACCTGAGAAATATCTCTCATTCACTACATGAGTATTCATTTATTTATAATTTTCTTTCTCAGAATTTGATACAAATGAGATAAGCGTCATATAATAAGCTATAATAAATGTAAATATGAGCAAAAACCAAGTCACGTAGGCAATAACATTTGACAGAAAGATCCTTCAGAACGACCTCTGTACTCATGATCCTGGTGTCCTATCAATTACTTGAAATTCCATGCTTTAAACATGCAGCGTTGTGCTATAACTTGAATATCTTTCAGTTGTTTAGATTCAGGTGCAAGTATTTATGAATCTGAATATATTGAGAGATGTCGATGGACTATTTTTCCCTAGACACACTATGTTTTAAATATGTGCTGCTTAGAATGAAATCTGGTCCTCACACTGGAAAGACTTCCTGGTCATTTTCCCTGTCAACCAGAGGCAACAAGTTATACAAACAGCCGTCCATCTGCTGGAAGCTACTGCGAGAAGCTCTGCTCGTTTTGTGGTTGAGCAAGTTAGGACCCATTTTATTCACTGATCAAGAAAAGAAATACTCTAGTTTTCTATCTCTGTTATCAATATTGCCAATACCTGTTCTATGATGGTAAACAGCTACTGGATGAAGATTCTTTTAAATGTCCTCAGTTATTTCAATGAAATAAAATTGTATTCTTTTCTTCTTTCTTTCTTCTCTGTTTTTAAACAGAGAATTTCAATTTCTTAGGTCATCTTTATAGAAAAATAATAGTGTCCAAGGAGGAATCACAAATCATTATTCTGAGATCACAAGGGCAATGCTAAATTACTCTTGACAGTTCAGAGCAACTGGACACACTGTACAAAAGGATCTGAAACTTATGTTCTTAGCACCATCAGAAATGTGGTGACTCCATGAGAGGGTGCATCTCAGAAGTTTGTTTCTCTGTAGGCCTGACTAATTGGAAAGGTAGATTTGAAACTTTGCTGTGCTTAAGAAGCACTATGTTCTTCCCCTATCCTCCCACAGTATTTTCTCTTTCTGCCTCTCTTTGAAAGGTGAACTTCTGAGTGCCTGATATCCTATATTGAAAAATTATTTGGATTGAAGCTGATTGAAATACACAAGTAAATAAAGTGTCTTATTCATTAATAATCACATATTACAATTTAAAAGTTACCATGAGGAGAGAGAGAGACAGAGAGAGAGAGACAGGAGACAGAGAGAGAGAGAGAGAGAGAGAGAGAGAGAGAGAGAGAGAGCGCTGAAGATACTGACACTATGATAAGGTACAGCTCTATAAACTCTAATGTGAAGCTTATTTGATTTTGTTTGTGTTTTTTCCAACATAATATTATTATTAATCATTTGGAAATTTCACACAAGGCATCCCACTCCTCCCAGGTCCACCTTCTCACCCTTGTACCCTCCTCCCAGGAAGAAAAAAATAAACCAAGTCCAATTTTTCTTGCCCATATATTCACTGGAGCATGGTCGGATTCTCAGAGGTCAGTCTCTTAAAGATAACTTGGTCCTTCCCCACACCTCACCTGAAGCTGTCATCTGTGAAGGGTCATCTCTTCCACAGATTTTAAGGACCTAGTCCAATAGCTTCCTTTCTGGACTCAGCGTTACTCTGATTTTCCTTTAAACAATTGAATGCCTTGGCTTCTTGAACTTTTTTTCTCGCATTAAGTGTGCAGCCAGTGCATTTGCCAATGAGTAATGTGTCTGGGAAGAATAGTATGCATTCTGTAAAGCAAGCTGGAGCATTGCTAGAATTATATCTACAATATTCCCTTGCAGTGGAGATCTTTAATGATCATTGAAAAGTTTTCTGCAGAAGTTGCCATTGACTGTCTTGTCTGTGATTTCCAAAGATGGGTGATAATATTAGAATTCATTTCATTTATAATACTATCAATTTTCTGTTTTGAAAAAAAAACATCAGAGTTCACGGGGTTCACAGCTTCTTCATTTTTCAAAAGTAAAAAAGTTATGAAAATTGGAGTGCTGAGGTCATGAGCTTTTAGTAGCAAAGCCTGAAATAGAATCTAAACATCTTGGTTTCTTCATTATCTCCTGCTTCTGTGAATTTGAGAAGGCTCCCCTGAAAAAAATAAGGCAAATGATTCATGTATGTTTCATATTTAAACAGCTTTTTAAAGGTAGATTGCTCATTGGTTGAAAAAAATATTTTCTATGTCTATCCAAATGTTATCAACTTGGGTAAGTTCAAGTGGGGGTCTCTCTCTCTCTCTCTCTCTCTCTCTCTCTCTCTCTCTCTCTATCTCTCCCTCTCTTAATTGATTCTAATAAACAGGAATTATTCAAGTAGGTCTAGTGTCACCTGTGATGCTATTGCACTGGAAATTTAGAAGGCATCAGGCTGTGGTCAGATAACAAAAACACAGTGCCACAATTTGTGTAAATTTACAATCCTTTAGTCTGAGGGACATGGAGACCATCCTAGGCTGTTCTTTGCTTTTTACTAGTAAGTGAGGGAGGGCTGCAGTTGGGATGTATTATATGAGACAAGGGTAAATAAAAAGAAGAAAAAAGTGTTATCAGTCTTGCTGATTTGTTGCTCTTTCCATGTGTCAGGGTAAAGCTGCAGAGATTTATGGGATTGGCCTACAGAGTTTGCAGTGTCTGTAATCTCACCCTTGAGGGAAAGACTTCACCACTTCTTGCTCTAGAGACTATAAATGGTGCATCTTAAAACCAAAGACTCCGTAAGTTGGAGCCCATTCTTTTGTTAATGTTCCCAAGAAAGGGTAATTCAAAATTCATGCTAAGATTTTTAAGTAGACAACTTATTCAATACCTTCCAGAACAATCAATGCTGTTTTTCTTGTTGCATTGTTGTATAGATGAGTCTTCCTATGTTTTTGAATATTCATCTTTCCTGAAAGCTGACAGGTAATTTTAAATCAAAATGACTCATACCACATAAACATGATGCACTTCTCCTTTTAAATGTGGAAACCTGAAGATACAAATGTGCCTTTGATTTGCAAATTGACATTTGCAAGCCTTTAATGAATTATCTATGAGAAAAATCAGAGAGGAATCAACATCTGCTCTGAAATTACTCTCCAGTTTTGTGCTGACTCTTCTGACTGAAGATGTGGAGGCAATAAATTTGCTTCCTTTTTTTTTTTTGCGAGAATGCTCTTAGAATTACTTTCTTCATGAATTGTTAAATTCTAAGAACGTTTTGAGATATTTTTCAAAAATATAATAAACAAGTAATAAATATCTTTGAATTATACTTTAGTCATTTCTTACCAGTTCTAAGAACACTGATTAGCATTTCATTGACTTTGTTCATGCCGTTTTGTTAGTAATCATCTGTTTATGAATTGCCCAGGTTCTAATAACCATCACGATGAAAATGCCCTCCCTCTGTCTCCTTCCTATCTATACACTATAATCACTTGTTTAAAAATTATCTCCCCCACTGATTGTAAGTTCCATAAAATTGACTTAATGGTGATATACTTTTCACAGCTGCTCCCCCTCCCCCATCACATACACTCACTTTCTTCAGCATTCCTACATTTTGGGGGCAGCAATAGCTTTCTAATCCCAAAAGGGGGAGCAGTATGAACCGTCTATTGGACCTCCTTCTAAAGTTCACAGTATAGTTTCTAATATAGAGATAGGCAGATAGATATTATCTAGAGTAAATCAGTGAGCTAAGGAATACCTGGTCGATATTTGTACTAAATCAGTCATACCTTTTCTAATTCCATAGACACAAACATCTTCTACCCAGCAAGACTTGACATCAAAATGGATAAAATAAGACAGAGGAGATAGCTCAACACTTTACTACTGTTGTTTGAAAACTTGTGTCACAGATTATAGTGAGTAGTACTAAAAGAAGGCTGAATCTTAATTTCATTTCATATTATAATATTAGAAAGTAAAAGTAGAGAAATTTATTGAGGCTACATGACAGATCTTCCGAGTGGCTTATCAAAGCCAATGCAGCATTTCTGCCCAGGATCAGGACCCACAGCCTATGCTTTCTTCCTTCATCCACTGACTTTCTTGTTCTTCAAGCACCGCAGACATATTTTGGCTTCTGAAACATTAAGTCTTTTCTTTTCCGAAAAGAAAAGCATGATTTTCTCTGGGAATCATATGACTCGCCTTCTCCATAGAAAACTTACTTCCCATGTTACTATTTCAGAGATATTTCCTCTGACTCTAACATCAAAGTGGTACGTTTACTTTCTACTTCCTTTGTTTATTAATTCATTACTGTATTTTTTCTGTCTATTCATCTATACACTAATTTCATAATTCCTATGTATACTCTTTTCTATCTACTATTAAGAAGAGGTAATTCCATGTTGTTTGAGAAGCTGATATTCTATCAAAATGGAAAAGCAATGGAGAATGCTTTAAGAAAATACTATTTAATGATATTATTTGCAAACCGAATATTACATAATATTTCCATGAGATCAGGAAGATAAAATCTTTGTTTTTAACTAACATCTTTTTGCTAAAGAACTGTTTTTATGGAAAGATGTAGATTTGGTTTATTGCTTATATTAATTGGGTTCCCAAATTACACGGGAATTCACAGGTGTGCATGTAAGAAGCTGAGGTCCCTGCATCCATTTGGCTCTAATTGGTAAATAAAGTTGTGGATGGCTAATGGTTGGGCAGGGAGACAAAGGCAGGACTGGAGGATCTCAGGCAAAGAATGCAGGAGATAGAGAGGAAGAGGGAGAACCACCATGCTGGGGAAGGAGAAGAATCAATCTTGAGAGCTGGAGAGGTGAGAGCGTTGAACTATATAAGAACCAGGGATGAGCAACCCCAAGCTCCCTACCCCCAATTTGGGTCTACGATAGCAAAACAGAATATAGATTTTAGTAAGTCATACTCAGGAGTATTGGAGGGGAGCTGTTAGCAACATGGAAGTGTGGGAGCCCAGCCAATGTGCTGTTTAAGTCATATTAAAATAGAAGGCTGTGTGTGTATGAGTGTGTGTGTGTGTGTGTGTGTGTGTGTGTGTGTGTGTGTGTGTGTCTTTCATTCAAGAATCCAGAGCATTGAGATGTAGCAAGGAGTATGTGCTGCCACCAATGGGGAGATTAGAGCAGATTAATCTGATACTGCCATAGAGAGATGTTTTAAATGTCCATACAGTCATTTTTAAAAATTCTATGAAGCACTTCTTTGTCAAATTGAAAGATGCAATGAAAAATATGATTTATGCATAGAATTTGCAAAGTCCGAAATAATGGCTTTTCTTATAATCTAAGAAGTTTAAGTGGCTACTCTCAGTGTAGTACTATATAAGCATTATATTTATATATTTTATTGGATATTTTATGTATTTATAGTTCAAATGTTATTCTCTTTCCAGGTTCCTCCCTCTCCCATCCTCTCTTTCCATGCTTCTATGAGGATGCTCCCCCTCCTATCTGCCTACTCCCACCTCACTACCGTGGCATTCGTCTACACTGAGGAATCGAGCCTTCACAGGACCAAGGGCTTCTCCTCCTATTGATGCCAAGGAATACAATCCTCTGCTTCATATGCTACTGAGCCATGGGTCTCTCCATGCGTACTCTTCGTTGAAGCACCAAAATAACTAACAAATTCCTATCTAATTGCATTAGTAACCCCGGGCATTTAAAAAGAGAGTTTACAAAGAGCCTTTCTCTCATTATACCCCGAGTGTGCTGACTAGTTTCGTGTTAACTTGATAGAAGCTGGACTTAAAGAAGGGATCTTTTGGAAAAAAATGCCTCCAAAATATCCTGCTGTAGGACATTTTCTTAATTAATGGTTGATGTGGGGAGATTCTAGCCTATTGTGGGTGGTACCTCCTTGAGCTGGTGGTCCTGGGTTATATAAAAAAGGGGACTGAGCAAACCATGATGATCAAGCCAGAAAGCAGTACCTCTTCATGGCCTCTGCACCAGTTACTCCAAGTTCTTGCCCTCTGTAACTTTCTGTCATAACTTCCTTCAATGATGGACTACTCTGTGGAAGTATAATTCAAATAAACCCTTTCTCCCACTTGCTCTTGGTTATGATGCTTCATTGAAACAATAGTAATCCTAAATAAGACAACTCGGGAAATGTTCTGAAAAGGACTTACCCAATACCGTCTTTGCCAAAGCTAAATCTATCAAGTCAGTCATGCAAGTGCAAGGCAGTGTCCATTCACTACTCAGCTTTTAAAAACAATGACTACATGAAATTCCTAGGCAAATGGTTGGAACTAGAAAATATCCTGAGTGAGGTAACCCAGTCACAAAGAACACACATGGTATGCCCTCGCTGATAAGTTGATATTAGCCCAAAAGCTCACAATATCCAAAATAACAATTCACAGACCACATGAGGCTCAAGAAAAAGTAAGGCCAAAATGTGGATGCTTCAGTCTTTCTTAGAAGGGGGAACAAAATACTCACGGGAGGTAGAGGGTGGGAGGGACTTGGGAGGAAGAGAGGAGAAGGAAGGGAAAAGTGGTGGTGGGGGGCAGGATCAGGTATGAGAGGAGACTGGGATGATAAACAAGGGGTCAAGAATTTGAACAGAGATGTGTAGCAATGGGGGATGGGGAACTAGGGTTAGCCACCAGCAAGTCCTAGATTCCAGGAAAGCAAGAGGTCCCAGGACCCAACAGAGATGAGATTAGCTGAAACACCTAACAAAGGGGAGGGAGAACCTGTATAGACCATATCCAGAGGTTAGGCAAGGCACCCAGATGAGGGGTGGGGCCACCCACCCTCCTCTAAATTTTAACCCAGAATTGCTCCTCTCTAAAGGAAATACAGGGACAAAGAGTGGAGCAGAGTCTGAAGGAAAGACCATCCAGAGTGTGCTCCACCTGGGGATCTATTCCATATGCAGCCATCAAACCCAGTCACTAATGCTGATACCAGGAAGTGCTTGCTGACAGGAGCCTGATACGGATGTCTCCTGAGAGGCTCTGTCAGCCTTACTGATACAGATGAGGATGCTTGCAGCTAAGCACAGGACTGAGCACAGGGACCCCCAACGGTGGAGTTAGAGAAAGGACTGAAGGAGATAAAGGGGTTTGCAACCCCATAGGAAGAACAACAATGTCAAAGAACCAGACTCTGCAGAGCTCCCAGGAACTAAACCACCAACCAAACAGTACACATGGAGGGATCCCTGGCTTCTGCTGCATATGTACCAGATGATGGCATTGTCTGGCATCAATATGAAAAGAAGCTCTTGGTCATGTGACAGTTCGGTTCCCCAGTGTAGGGGAATGCCAGGGCAGTGAGGTGGGAGTGGGTGGGTGTGAGGTGAAGCATCCTCATAGAAAGAAGATGGTGAAGATGGGAGAGGGGGTTCCAGAAGGAAACACGGAAAGGGGATAATATTTGAAATGTAAATACATGAAATAGCCAATAATTTTTTTAAAATGAAACTCTGGGAATTCAAAATTAAAAAAAAAAAAAGACAGCGTCTAAGATGCTATTCACCTAGAGATTTACAATAGACAAACACTATTTTGCATCACTATCCATGTGGACTAGTATGCATTGTAATGTGTATACGAAGGCCACGGGTTCAAACCTGAAGCTCTCTATTTGGACAGTGAAAGGGACTGAGTTGGGAGAGGCAAGTACGAGCTGCCGCTCGTCAAGCACTGTCTGTAATCTGCAGACCAGAGGAGAAGCGTGGCTTTCAGTCGATGAGAAAACATGACATTCGGTGGCTAACGGGAAATTGGCTTTATTGTTAGAAATTAACCATTTGGAAAATAGCGCTGATAGCACATCTTCTAAGGCCGCAGTATCTGCCCAAGACTGTCTTCTGAATAGGACAAAAATTAGTTTTTGTTCGTAAGGTGAAATAGTCAAAATCACTGAAAAGGTTACAAGTTTGGTGGGAGGGACTCTCAGGGGAGAGAATAAAACTTTAGAGATGTCTTTGAATTTAATCTCGATCTCTGCGGAAGTATTTTGTATGCAGAAGCAAATTTCACTTATAAATGTGCACAGATTTATAGCAACGTTCATAACCACTAACCATGGTTTGTTTGCATTGTCTGCCACTGCTGCGTTTCTGCTAATGCTATCCAAGTGTTTTCTTGCTCAACCCCACTGTTAAGTCTGGCACTTTCCCTTTTGGATATCTCATGTGTCCTCAGTTTGCTGTTGGTGCCTCGGGTTGATGCTGAAGTCCACTAGAGCTCACTGATTCTTAGTTAAGTTTACATTCTAAGGATGACTGCTAGCAAGCAAAGACTTTGGCTTTCTCCACAAACTTCTTGTACAGCTCCACTGGAGGTAAGAATCAGAGGATCGAATGCATTGAGATTCCTGTGACCTTCAGAGCCTCATCCCTGAGTTTGAAAGATCAGCTAGAAAGCAGACAGGGTACCTATTCGCTCTTTATAATGTCGACTATTGACACAGCCATGGGCATTCTACTCACAGTTTAAAGATTTGTTTTTCCTTTATCATCATTTTCCCCCATTGGGAAGTTAAATGAAAACTTTGTGTTTTAAATTGAGTCCAGATCTCTCTTCTCAAGTGAATAATTCTGTGGTTTGGTAAAAGCCGTGAGCTGCATTTTGTCATGGATTCTAGAACTAGAAACTGAGGCTACTGATTTTAAAGGTAGACTAAAGCCTTTCTAGTGCTTCTTATTCCAAGGACTTTGATTAAACCCAGACTTCTTACTTCAACTTACATACTTCAACGACCATATTAGTTTATTAAAAGTCATGTTTGTTCTCATCTTTAAACTGCACCTGGGTATCAGCCCACTGCCTTTGCTTCACAGAGGCCACTGATATGTTAACTAGCATGCTATAAAACTGTTTTCTATAGTTCATGAACATCCATTTTGATTTTTATAAGGAGACGCACAAATATCCCTTCTCTATACTGTTATCAGAGTATTAGACGTGGAAGTCGTTGTAATTGTGGTTGGAAAAAACATGGCATCCATTTGTGAATAAAATTATTAGTAGGGAATGAAAATCTTGGACTTAGTCTTTAAAATTCAACACAAAGGTTGAAGCTAAACCTTCATTAGCTGAGTGACCTTTCTAAAAGTTCGGCTGCCCTTTTGCCTGAAGAAGTCAGAGATAGGCTAGACACAAGCTTCGGATTTTCACTCCTCTAACCACGAGCAGAAATGTGAGAAAACTGCAGGTTAATAGCAATGAGTAAAAACGAGAGTGGTCTCATTTGCGTTCTTGTATCTGGTGAGTCTGAATGATGACACGTGATGTAGCAAATAAACAACGAGGGTTACACTTGTCAAAAGCACTGTGAAGAACGAGGAATAAGGTCAGGACAACCATGGTTAAAGGAATGATAGTTGTTATATCTCAGGGCAGAGTGTCAGTTATTTCCTTAAAAAAGGTTATTATAGAATTAAAAAACATTACTTTTCATCCAGGAAAAGGTATCTCATACTCTTGATCAATTTGAATACAATCAGACAGCTAGAGAATATGAAAACATGGCAATTCATATACTAGGCACTCTGGGTTTCCGTGTCATCCAGAAGCATGACACAGGTTTGGCAGGAGCTTGTGCAGGACACAGGACACTTCAGTCAAATAAGATTTCTAAGCTCATTAAGAGCTCATCTCTTAGCTTAGGATGCATGGTATTTCTGCTCTTCTCTACATACATCACACATACATCAGATGGGAATTTAAACTCATCTGCATAGCTGTTCATTTCACAGCTCATTTTTTTTTTTTCTGTTCATTTCACAGCTCATTTTAAGTTGCAAATTGTTTTAGGTTTCTTGTTTCCCTGTTTGGTGCTGAGCTACGTGGAGTGGGTAACTGTTGGTGTGTGAAGGTTACCCACTGGTTAGAGTGGGTCTTCCTGTACCTTCCTCACTGGGTTCTCAGATTATAGGCATGTAAATTAGAGTCTGGTTCAACTCTTGTCTTATGTGGCTGTTGAGTTTCCAAGTTCAGGTTCCCCTGCATGGAAATCTTAGGAGGGCAATGTGAAACTTAAAAACTTCCCATTTAATATGAAGAGAGTTGGAGCCCAGTTCATCGATTCATAACTTTAGTGCTTACGTCACTTTGCATGAAATAACTTAGATGTCAGCAATGGAAGAGGAAGTGAATTCCCAATGTGTCCCCTCTGAATAAGGAAAGATCTTTATTGACTGTTATAAAGTGGGCTGTGGGCAGGGGGCACGTGGAACACATCCGGCAGGGAGAGGACCCACTACTACTCTGTTTTTTGTTTTTTGCTGTTAGAAAGCGAGTCTTGCCCTCTGCCATTTTCATCGCCTCCTCTTTTTGCTTGAGAGAAAGAGAAAACCCATGCATAGTGGTACCTCGCCTTTCACTTCAGTGAGGAGGGTGAGTAAAACATCCTCTGCTGGGACTGAACCCACGCTCTTCCCTGTTTCTTCCGAATCTGCCCATGCGGTCAGGTGGGCATCTGTGTAGGCAGCGCCCACTGACATCTCTAGGCAGCTTTCCTCGGCGGCTCCCCTAGACCATTGCCTTTGTTCTAAAGCAAGTGTGTACGAAGTCAGACGTCCCTTTAAATCTGCACTGTAGTGCAGAATTCTTATGTTTCAATAATCCCATTCAGAAGCAGAGTGTCACTTCGGTTCCTCATTTAACCAGGCAGCCTTAAAAAGAAAACAGCAGCCTACTAAGTTGATTAACAATTATGAAACATACTATGTGCGAAACACTTCCTTTGGTGTTTGAAACCAAGCCCATGATATTAACATTATTTATTCGATTGAATTCCTTTCAGGGGTTTCTATACGTGGGCACGTGTGTTTATAAAGATACGTGGCACATTTATCATTCCTTCATTTAAAATTTAGTTACTTCCTAGTAGATTCATCATGATTTGAGACGGCTCCTGTGGACGACTTCAGTTTTAAATGCCGAGCCAGCACAGACGCAATCTTCTGTACCGCATCTGTTCTTTACAGTTACGACCGGAAACTGACCAGGGGTGGCAGCTCAGGCCACGGTCCGGGACCACAAAAGAATAACAGCAAGTTCCGCGTGGGGCTGGAAGGTCAAAACTCAGAATGCTACCTACGGTGCGATTA
Source organism: Rattus rattus (assembly GCF_011064425.1). Taxonomy (NCBI): domain Eukaryota; kingdom Metazoa; phylum Chordata; class Mammalia; order Rodentia; family Muridae; genus Rattus; species Rattus rattus. Next base: position 49,188,357 of record NC_046155.1, on the reverse strand, counting down.
TCACAGTGCCTTATTGTGTTAGCCAGTCCAGCTCCAGTGGTGGTTCTCATTATTCCTAGATTCATGTTAGTTAGCAAACCAACAAGTTTTACAGAAATAAGTTATCTCCAATCAAAATGTTGTTTATGAAATTTACAAGGTTCTGAGTTGCTTTATTTAATCTCGGATGCCGACTACAAATTCTTGACCTTTAAAAGGCTGTGAATGGTCAACCAGCAAACAAGTATGATAAAATTTTTACTATAAAGACCTAAAAGGACATGAATACATAGATTTAAATGTAACAAACGCATTAGAAAAAAAAATCAATGCACAGTTTTAAGAGCACTTCAATGAGCGTTCCATCAAATACTGAAACATTTTTCTATAAGTATTCTATCAATATGCGGAAAATAATGTTTTGAGATTTATGTACAGTTTTTTTTTCTTAAATTGGTAGTCCGTTCTTGGAAATCATACTTCAGATTTTTAGATGCTACTGGTAAAGCACTTATGGAAAATGAGTTAGAGCTTCCTGTGCTTGTATGAGACGCTGTGTGTGGATCCTCGGAAACTGAGGTAAAGAGCACAGTGTTGAGTGCTACCTAAAGTCTAGCTGGAGGGAAGTGGACTCAGAAGGATGCCTGAAGCTTGCTGTTCAGCTCCTCTTACCAAAATAGTGAGCTTCTGCTCATGAACGGCTCCAAAAGTAAGGTGGATGGTCTGGGAGATGTCGCAACGGGTAAGGGCACTCGTCAATAAGCCTGGCATCCTGAGTTTGATTCTCAAGATCCGCAACATAAAAGTAGAGAACTGATTCCTGCAGGCTGTCTTCTGATCTTGTATATACGTTATAGCAATGCCCCACCCCGCATAAATGCACAGGACTCAATTAGTGGATGTAATAAAAAGACAAATAATTATAGAAAAAGTCATCTGACTTAGAGCCCTAAGCTCCACACATATATACATTAGCACCACATACATGGACACACAACACACACACACACACACACACTCATAAAGAATTTACTCTGACTGAGAAAAAACAGACATATTTTTGTTTTAATTAATGGTATTTATTTATCTTGGTATTAACTTGACACTAACTTGACTTTACATAGTTGAAAGATCACTTCAGTGAGTTTGTAGGAAATATTAAAATATGCTATCAGTATCTAGAAAATAACTTGAGACTTCTGTACATGTTTCCTCAAATTAGAACTCTGTGCTTTGAAAGTCTGTGCTTCCAGGAGATGACTTTTAGGTATAGCACCTATTGTGTTTCCCAAGTTATTATTTATATATAGTTATTCTGTGAAACATCAGTTCGGAGGGATGTTTTCATGAAATGTCCTAGAAGCTGTGAGAGTGGCTGCATTCTGTAATGAGGAGTATTAGAAGAATTTGGAGGGCTGTGGTCTGATTTGAATAATTTGTCCCCTTGGTATTTGCTTGAAGAGTAGCATGTCTATGTTCATATGTGTCACACACACAGAGTTTCTTTTGACCCATTCTTGGCTTCCTGTCACTGTAAAGTATTTCCACCTGTCCAGAATATTTCCGATCCCATGCTAGAAGCAGGCTTTTTCTCATAACAGTACATTTCCTCACATTAGATGATGAACTTAGAAATTAAGACTGGAGCACCCATATTTTCCTCCTGTGTTAGAAAGTGGAATAATAGCAGGAAACTGATAGAAACAATTCTAAGAGATTCTGGAGCTTTTACCTAAGAACAGTGCACAACTCGACACCGTGGGCACTGCTCTAATTTGGGCGTTGTGATGATTGACAAGGAATGAGAGAACAGAGTTCCCCTGCCTGTCTGTGGTTCAGAACTGACTTTCTTGAGGACCAAAAAACAGATCTTATGTTCCTGTCTGCTGCTTTGATATTCCTTGAATGCTAATACTTCCTCTTAAATTGTAGAAGATGACCTCATCAGAACATTCACAACATATTACCAATATCATGGTGCCTTTAAGTTGAACTCTAATGAAGTCACTACTTGCTTTGCATATAAAATGTAATCAAAGTGATAGAAGTTTAGGAAACAGATGTATAGTTGTTAAAACAAACTCACAATATTTTATTAAACTAAAACACGCACACACATACATGCATACACAACCATGCAAGCATACACAAACAAACATGTGCACACACATACACATATGCATACATAAACATGCATGGGCCCGCACTTAGGGAGATGTGCTTACATACAAACACACATACATGCACACATACCCATAGAGAACTTGAAGCTCTAATGCCTTTCTGGTCATTTTTACCTAGCATATCAATCACAAAATACCTTTTCAAACAACAGAAAATTAAAATTATTTTTGCACTTCATAAATCTACTGTAACTTTGTAGAAAATAATCTTTAAAAATATAGAGAAAGAACATCACTCGTTAGTGTGAACACAGTCACAGAGAGAAAACTGAATCCCATAGCATATCACAAATACACACACACACACACATACACACACACACACACACACACACACACATATATAGGTAGAGTTTATCACTGCAGGAGAACTAAGTTTAATATTCTAACATAGATCTTTTTCTCAATAGATAAAAGACATAAAGTTGGATTTTTACAACATATACGGCAATCATTCCAAACATTCTTGATAAAAATAATAGATTAATGAACAAACAGTGTGAGGAAACCCTGAAAAAAATCAAAACACTGGGTAAGTACACGTTCCTTCCGTTCTCCCTACTTGTGCCTGCCAATGGGGGAGGCACCTTTTTCTTCTCTCTTTACTTTCCATCACCTTCTAGAACACTGTCTCAATAGGGCGGAGTTCCGGCCCAACAGCATCTGCTAGCGTGAGTCTTTGTGGTTAAGTCACACTGAACTGCCCCTAACTTGAGAATTTAGGAAGGATGCCAAATGCTCGCTTTTATTTTGATGGGGTGCCTGGCCTCTTTGCCTTGTGTAATGTTTGAGCTTCATCCACGCCACTTCACGTGCTAGCAATCCATTACTTTTATGGCTCGTTACTGGTTCCGTGTGGGGAAGCGGCGTAATTAGGTTAGGCACTGCCAGTCGATAGTGTGTAGCTCCTGCACGAACCTGAAGCTGTTTTCCTGTGGCATTCTTCATTTCTGTGGGGCGAATTCTCAGGAGTGGGACTACTCAGCAATACAATGTTCCTCTAAATATGTAGGGGACTGAAAACTCTTCCAAAATGCCTTCTCTATTTTTAATGTAGCGCTTTCTTGTTCTTTTATAATAAAATGTGTATTCCCGTGTGCGCAGTTTCCAATACAGGTTGCTTCAGCGGCATTCCACACAGTATGGCTGTATCTTCATTTTCTTCTTATTTTATGATTATATCTTCACTTTACTCCCGGTAAAAACAACTTCCTTCCTTTCTCTTGAATCTCTTTTAAGTCTCATGGACTACTCAAAAGTTTCCATGGCCTATTTATGAGGGAGTTGTTTAATTAGCCAGGATTGGAAAATTTACCTTTTATCTTCGTGCTATTGATTTATAGTTAATTCAATTATGGTTAGAGAACATGTTTTTGCATGCTGACAACTTCTTTTATATTGCTCAGGCTTCTTTTATGAATCAGAAACTAGCTCCTGATGAATACTGTATGTGCACCTAGAATAATGAGCACCTCGCTGTCTGGTGTGAAGAATTCTATAAATACAAAGTGGAGTTCATTGTTTGATGGCGTGCTTCGTTCTTTCATGTCTTCACTGACTTCTTGTCTGTTAGTTCTAACTGGCTGATCAGGAAACCCGCTACTTTTGTAATCACCGGGATTTTATTTCTATTCTCCATTCCCTTCAATTTTTCTTAATGTTCTGACATTTCCTTTTTTATGTTCATATGTAATTACGATCATTATGGCTTCTGGTGAGTTCACAATTCTTTATTCTGTTGATGACAATGTAAGTTATTCTTATAAATTTTTGGCTAAAATAATAACAACAAAACCCAGCTTTTGTGCCTTTGTGCATTCGCTGAGTTTATTTACGATAGGTGATGAGAAATAGGGTTAAATGCTGGTCATCTTCCAGTTTGTTTGATATATGTCTTTTATTCCTGTCCTTACTGGGTGTACAAATGTACACATGTCAGGTCCCTGAAGGTAAAATCACATTACCATGTAATGTACTCTCCACGTAATTCTTTGAGACCATCATGATGTATGAAACTTTTTGCTTACTTATAGTGTGTGTGTGTGTGTGTGTGTGTGTATGTGTGTGTGTGTGTGCGTGTGCGTGTGTGTGTGTGCACGCCAGAGGTCAACCCTTGGATGCCATTTATGCAAACCCATCTCTTTTTTTTTCTTTTTTGAGACTGAGTTACTACTATTAGGATCTGTGGTGGCTCGTTTATAGACTAGGCTGGGCAGACTGTAATGACCCACATGTCTCTCTGGTGCTGAAATTATATTTGTGTGTCACCACAACCACACATTTTTTTTCTTTTCCATGGGTTTTGAGAATTGAAGTCATGTTCTGACACGTGTGTGGCAAACATTTTACAGGCTCAGCTACGTCCTAGGTCTCTCACTCACTGTTCTAGCCTCTGCAGAGTTCAGTTTTTATTGCCAAATTCATACAACCTGTAATGACCTACGAAGAAAAACCCTCAGCTGCAGAACTGCTTTGATCAGCTTGCTCTAAGAACATGTCTGAGGAACGTTTGTTTTGTTAATGAAGCTCAGAGGTGCAGCTTACTCTGGGCAATGCCATTCTTTGAAAATGGGACCTGTGCTCGACACAAAGGCTGGCTGAACAGGAGTCTGAGGAGAAATGTGATAACAAGCCAATGTGCAGAACTTCCCAATGTTTGCTGCAATTTCTGCTGGAGTTCTTGCCTAGGACTCCTTCAACAAAGGATTATGACTGCAAAGTCTAAACTGAAACAATCCCCCCCTGTCCTACATTGTTTTATGTCGAGGCGGTTATCCCTGCAAGAGAAAGCAAACTAGAACATTATGGGATGTCTCTTCAACTTCCCCCTGGAGGATACTTTGTATCATATGAGCATAACACCCCAAGGTTCCTTTCATTAATTATTATTTTGGGTAAACATGTTTTCCTACTCAGTGAATTTTTGGGTCATCAAAATCTTCATAGCTGAGTTTCTTGCAGCTAGAGCAGGCTAGGTTCTGTTTCAACCATTGTGTCAATTCCTCTGTTATAGTGATGTACGTAGATCATTAGGGTCCATTCAGCAGCCTGATGGGTCTAGATGCCAGTGTTCTTTCTTCTCCAGAACTCCCTGTATTCTTTGCATTTCGTTGGTGCCTGACTTCTGTGTTTTCTGCTAGAAGGTTGGAACTTTAACTAAGAAGTCCTGCATCACCTCCTACAGCTATGACCGTGCTGACCTTAAACTCACACACTGAGGGCAACATACTTTCTAATTAGAGAGGGAGATTCTTTTCTCTCAAGGTTTCTAAACTCTTAGTATTTCCCCCACTTCTTCATTCTGTATTATTTTTAAAGCAGACAACAACCAAATTGTTTTAGCGAGCTTCCCAGTTAACAGCAAATACAAACTTAACATTACCTAAAATCACCTGAACGATGAACCTCTTTTGAGTCACTACCCTTACCAGGTTGATTGTTAGACATGTCTATGCATGATGCAGGACGGCCCAGCACAGGGACCAGCGCCTTATCTGGGCGGGAGATCCTGACTTCTACAAAGGAATTGGTGTGTAAGCCAGAGAATGAGCTGCAAGGAGTACTCTTGCGTGTTCTCTGAGACAACGACTCCCACCTGAGTCCCCCTCTTCTCTCCAAAGGGAACATTGAGCTGAAAGAACCCATGTGGAGAATTTGCCATCTCTTGTTACTGTTGGATCGTTCACTGCATGAATGTGGATGCCAGACACTGAGGGTGACGGCATTTGGCTTCAAGGTTGTGCAGGAACTTTTTAGGATAATAAAAATATTTTGAGTCTTGAGCATGGTAGTGCTTATATGAGTATGTAAATCTGCCAAAATTCATTGACTCTTATACTTTAAATGGGTGGATTTTATCATGTATAAAATACACTTCAATAAACATAACATAAATATTAAAAAAAAAACAGATAAACACTGTCAAACTCTCTTGGGTTCGTAGCTTAGTGGTGGACTAGAACACGTGAACAGAAACAAACCATTTCTCCTTTTTAAGTTGCTTATGCTCAGGGTATTTTATCCCAGCTACCAAACAGTAGCAGCAGTTCTCAGGGCAGTTATTTACATATTATGTACAATTCATTTTATGTATTGGATTTTTTTTAATTTAAGACATTTTAATTTTTATTAGAATCACCGTGCTAGTTCTTTTTTTTTTTTTTTTTTTTTTTCTTTTTTTTGAGCTGGGGACCGAACCTCAGGGCCTTTTATTAGGGCAAGCGCTCTACCACTGAGCTAAATCCCCAACCCCACCGTTAGTTCTTAATGTTGCATTTTTATCAATTAGTGACAACTAATGTTTTTGGTTAGCACTCAAAACTGATTTCATTTTATGTCTAGTCCTGTAATATCTATTGTCTACTGTATTGTGTTACATGTACAAAAGGGAGATAAAATGTTCATTTCCTCCTGTGTTTGGTAACTTGTCTCAGCCTTCATGCTTGCTGTGTGCTGTCTGAAAAGCAACTTTTTCTCACAGTCCCGAGGTCTTTCAGTGCCTCCTACGACCAATACACACATCGGAGCTGTGATTTTGCGTGAAGGTTTTCTTTCTTTAATGTCCTTCTTGACCAATTTCATTGTCAGAAGCACAAAACTCCATTTCACAGGGTGAGGTCAGTTAGAGAAACGAAAAACCTCCATGGTAACTAAATATTAAAATAGCTTATTTAGAACAGAATAAATAGGCTCGATTAGTTTAAAACGTAACAAGAACATTTCATTTGCTGATGTGCATTATAAATCTCCAAGAGAAATGTACAGTGTGAACATTTCAACTCATTGCTTACGAAAATTCATTAAAAATTAATAGATTTAGGTATGTAATAATTAATTTAAAAGGGTTGAGGAAAAGTATTTGAGAGGCTTTGAAGAGAGTAAAAGGAAGGGGGACAGGATGTAATTGTATCATATTCCCCCAAAATTAAAGAAAAAAATTTAAAAATGTAAAAGCTCTTGTCTAAACATTTCTGTGGGCAGAAGTTTCACAGACTGGTTGATTATATTTTGTTCCCCTTAGACTCACTGATGAGGCAATGCAGCCTGAGACAATGACTCCCACTTGAGTCCCCCTCTTCTCTCCAAAGGGAGCAGTGAGCTGGTAGAATCCCTGTGGAGAATTTGTCTTCTTTTGTTACTGTTGGATCGTTCACTTCGACGAACCTTTTCTGGTCGTCTGATTCAAAAGCCTCCTGACAGGTGGCAGGTAGCTCCTAATTCTCAATGTGAGTAAGAAGGGGAAGACAAACTAGATGTCTGCCTGACCTTTCAAAGAGTTTGACAGTGTTTATCTATTTTTTTAATATTTATGTTATGTTTACTGAAGTGTATTTTATACATGATAAAATCTACACTTTTAAAGTGTAGGAGTCAATGAATTTTGGCAGATTTACATACTCATATAAGCACTACCATGCTCAAGACTCAAAATATTTTTATTATCCTAAAAAGTTCCTGCATAACCTTGAAGCCAAATGCCGTCACCCTCAGTGTCTGGCATCCAATCGTCCCTGTGGTTTCCTAATTCTTAAACTATCACATAAAGAGAATTGGAGTGTGAAGTTGATACTACTATTTCGTTCCAACTGTTCATCAGACTTACCCTCTTGTTGGACATAATACTTTCATCCTTTGAATTGATAGTGTTTCTTTAAAAAACATTATTTCTGATATCGATTTTCCATACAACAAAGTTAATATAATTGTAACTTTTTATTTTAATTTAAAAATGTAACTAAAATAGTATTACATTATTTCACCCTTCTCTTTACTCGATTTAACCCATCCTGTGTCCTCTCCCTCCAGGTCCTCCCATGAGTCTTCTTATGCTATATGCATTTAGACATACATATACACATATATGCCTAAATGCATACATATGTAAATATAACCTGATGAGTCTGTTTAGTGTTGCTTGTGTGTACATAGTTTCATGGCTAACCACTTGGTATAGGGAAATCATGTACAGGAACCATATACACATAAACACACATATTAACACATAAGATGTTAATACAGTCTGTTGAGTCTGTTTAGTGTTGCTTGTGTGCACATAGTTCCCTGACTAACCACTTGGATAATCAATTAAGAGGGTTACCCTAAGACTAATCGTTCTTTCATTGGTCCTTGCTTGCCTGTAGTTCTTTATCTGAGGATAGCATTCATGAGAGATTTTTTTTTCAATCTATATTAGCAAAGTCACATCCTAATCAGGCTGTGACATTAGGAGTGGTTTCCTTGCCATTTGTAGAAGATACCATTGCATGGCAGCTTCTAGTTCCTCTTCTTCTAACAACCTTCCCTCCTCCACTTCCTCCATGTTCCCTGAGGCTTAGGCTCAACGATCATTTCTAAGAATCACAGAGTTGAAGAAAGCAGTTTTTAATAAGGCATTGGCTGGGACTTTATGTAGTTTCATGGTCAAGAAAATCAGCTAATTCAGATCAAGGCTGTGCTGTGAATGGAGACATCTTTGTCATTTTTTTTCCTTTGGTAGAGTTCCTGTGTTGTCTACTTCCAAGTTGATTTAGGGAGTGATCGAGAGTCAAGCCATGTATTTTGTATGTGGCAAATGTAATGTTATCTGAAATGGTTCAGCTGAAATCACTTATGAGCTGCAGAAACCCACAGTGGCATCATTAAATTTGAGGAATTCATCTGTCTCGTGAGAAAAAAAAATGTATAGGGCAGAGGGAAGAACCTTTAAAAACTTCATAATTAATATTATTACCTTACTTGAAAATTGTCAAGGCATCTGCTTTGGCGTGTTTGAGCCTCATTTCCACAGTGTACTCCAATATTACTATTACTGTTCATAATGTGGATAACAGTTAGAAATAAGTATTAGTAAATGAAAGGGATAATTCTGAATATTTTCCATGCATCATCTCACTTAATCATAATCCTTACAGTTCTGAGGTTAACAGGAATGCTACGTCCGTAATTAACCACTAACAGTAGAATAACTGACATGACAGGAATATTAGCTATTATGTTCAAGGTCACCAAGGTAAGAGAAGGTCAAATGAAATTAGAAACCACATAGTGCTCCCTTATTCTACAGTACAATACACCATGCAATTTTAAAATATAAGCTATGAATTAAAATATACCGCAGATTCTAGACTGTGTGCCTTAGTCAAATTATTGAATCTAGTTAAATTTCAATGTGCTAAGCTGTAAATTAGAATAAGAAAGGCACCCAATTCTTAAAAGTATTTGCAAAGATTAAAGATGTTTTTTCGTGGGCACGGAGGACAGGATAAACGATCAGTAATTGTTACCTGTTACCATGACACCCACCACTATTATTCTGAGTAAGTTATAAATGTTTCTACAAATAAACTTGTTGAGTTGCCTTAAGAAGTTCTGCCAAAGTCTTATCTGAAATAAAAAGAATACTTAGCACTGTAAAAGTTTAGGGCGGTTCACGCCCAAGACAAGAGTTCCTGCAAGAGAACATTATTTTAGATCAATTCTGACTTACTTGTTTCTTTTAGTACCATCCTATGCGTGCTTAATAAAAGATGAAGAATTGTGTAAGCTTGTGTGCCCTGATCAGTAAATGAACAGCATCCTGACCCTTGCATACCGCCATTGACCACACACACAACTCCAGGACTGCATTCATCAAGAACCCATGTTTGTCCGAACTACATTCATAATCTATATTACAAATTGAGATATTTACTTATGCAAGAGATGTTATAATTATTTTTAGAAGAGAATGTATGGATTTGCTTAATCTCAGTACCAACAAAAGTTGTATTTACCCACATGAAAGAATCGAGAAACAATATAGCTTTAAGGATATAGGGAGCTGAAAACAGCTTGACTGAAAATCTAAAGACTATGTCATTAACGTTTTGAAAGTCCTGAGTGACTATGTATCGTTTAACATAGACACAAGTATCTCAATGACCCAATGCCTGAGACCTGGGAAATGGCAACTCTGCTCTCTCTTAATGTTTGAGCAATGGCCGAGCCTTCCTCTTAGTGTTGGCAGTGTATGCAAGTGTGAGTATTTAGGGACAAAATAATTGATCTCAGTGTGCAAACCTCCGCCACTGCATCGTCTTCCTTCATATGTTTACTGTGTGAGTTCATAGGTTTACATAATAGCTGCTCACTTAGTGCTAACTCCTCCCTCTGTACTGCCTCTAATGAAGGTTGGAAGGCTCTGGGCTGTTTCATTCTTGGTGTGACTCCCTCAGAGTCCTCACAGCCCATCTGTGCCCAACTTTTCTGTGCAGATGTTCCTGTGTCTGTGCTCATTTCTTCACCTCCCAGCCAGGTTTCCAGGACCAAGCCACGAAGGGCTCAATAAAGAAATAGTCACCAGGGAACGGGATTGTTGGGGGGAGGGCAGTAAGGGGAGGAGGATGGGGAGAGGAACACCCATATAGAAGGGGAGGGGGAAGGGTCAGGGGGATGTTTGCTTGGAAACTGGGAAAGGTAATAACAATTGAAATGTAAATAAGAAATAACCAATTTAACAAAGATGGAGAAAAGAAAAAAGAAAAAAAGATACACTTTCCAGAAAAATAAAAAAAAAAGTCATCAACTTTAAAGGCGTTTTAAATATTATCTCTCTCATTTTCACTTTTTTTTTTTTTTGGTTCTTTTTTTTTTTCGGAGCTGGGGACCCAACCCAGGGCCTTGTGCTTGCTAGGCAATGCGCTCTACCACTGAGCTAAATCCCCAACCTCATTTTCAATATTATAACTTAATTACATCAGTTTACCTTTCCCTTTTCTCCCTCCACCCACCACCTTTCTGATTTTCTTTCACATTCCTGGTCTCTCTCTTTTTTTTTTTTCTTTAATTGTTTTATGGAGTTTACTGAACTAAAAATGGCCTTCCACATCCAACAGATTCACAAATCCAAATCCTTTCTCATTATATTGTACTTTATAAGTAAATCAATCTACTCTTTCAAAAATTCTTATTTGGGGATTCTTGAGGCAAATGTTTTGTCTCAAATCACATTGTTCCATGGGCGTTTGAGTTTTCCAGAGCAGTAGGGAAAATAATATTGTAGTCCTAGCGTGGTGCCTTTTCTCCTCCAGCACTTTCTGCACTTCTTATGTCTTTAATTTGCATCTTGATGAATTGATGTTCTTTGATCCTTATGGTCTGTGGCTCTCCTCTAAGTATTTCATTCTATATCGGCAAGTGGATGATATTTTTTAATTATTCTCTGTTTCTTTTATTCTTTATTCTTTAGGGAATATTGTAAATGTTATAGCAATTTCATTAAATTGTCCTCCCACCTTCCATATCTTCCTTATGTTCCAATGTAGCTAACCTTGTGTCCTCTTTCTTATTTATTATTCTTGTCTAATATATGAAGTATACTTTATTCTGTCCATATACTTACTCTTGGACCTGTGGCCTACCACTGAGGCATGGTTAACCCACCATTTTTTTTTCTGCATTTTTTAAAATTGGATATTTTCTTTATTTACATTTCAAATGTTATTCCTTTTCCTGTTTTCCCCTCTGGAAAGCCCCTATTCCATCCCCCTTCCCCTGCTTCTATGAGGTTGTTTCCATACCCACATACCCACTTTCTCCCGCCTCCCCTCCATGGCATTCCCCTACACGGGGGCATTGAGCCTTCCCAGGACCAAGGACCTCTACTCCCATTGATGCTCGACAAGGACATCCTCTGCTACATATGCGGCTAGTGCCATGGGTCACTCCATGTGTACTCTTTGGTTGGTGGTTTAGTCCCTGGGAGCTCTGGGGATATGGTTGGTTGATATTGTTGTTTTTTCCTATGGGGTTGCAAACTCCTTCATCTCCTTCAGTCCTTTCTCTAACTCTTCCACTGGGGACCCCATTCTCAGTCCAATGGTTGGCTGTGAGCCTGACAAATACAGAGGCAGAGGCACAGCCAACCAAGGGCTATACTTTTAAAAACATTCACTCTCCCTCTTTGAGAAGCTGTCAATAAGGAATAGCTACTTAGCTAGGGGTGAGACTGGAGCCCACCCTCCCTCTCCACTCTGTAATTCTGTTAGCTTAGCTTAAACAGATATTGTTCACACTATCTCTTCTGCTGTGCATTCCTATGTGCAACTGCCCTGCTGTGCCTGCAAAACTTGTTTCCTTGTACTGGTCTATTGCCTCTAGCTCTTACAATCTTTCTTCCCTCTCTGAGTCCTGAGCATTGGGAGGAAGAAGCACAATACAGATACAGATACTCCATTTAGTGAACAGTCCATGGTTGGTAATATTTTTTGGGAGAAAGAGGGTGTTTGAAACAGGGTTTCTCTGTGTAGTGCTAGCTGACCTGGAACTCACTATACAGACCAGGCTGGCCTCAAACTCAGAGATCCAACTGCCCCTGCCTTCCAAGTGCTAGGATAATAGTCAGCTGTCTTCCTTCTTCAAAACTAAAAGTGTGATTTCAGAGGTCTTTGCAACAGAGTCATAACAACTGATTGGGTCACTTTGAAACCTTACACCCTTGTACCTATTGTTCCCTTAGACAAAGACATGACAAAGTCTCTACTTTGCCATTCATAGCATCTTGTTGCCTGTTACTGAATGCCACCTGAAGACATTCAGGTCTTTTTAAGTGTCAATGTGGCAAACAAGTCTGATGAATGATCATCCTGTTTTCCTGTGGCTTTACCTAATGTGCTGGTTCATTAAAGAAACCTTCATATTATCAAGACGTCTGTATTAACCTGTCTCCTCTGAAGCAACCATCCACCAGGGGTTTGGTAGCCTGTTGTCATAAAGATATGCGTAAGAACATGACTTGACCTGTCAGCCTCAAAATGTATGTTTCTTGTTTTGCTGAATTTCCAGCACCCCCCTGCCTGGGCTAGGAGGGGAGAGGGATTATGAGCTAATATTTTGTACTCTGAAATGTCTTGCAGATGACAGAAATCTAATGATTGTCTGTTCTTACATGTCCACCTTCCTTATTTCCCATTTCTTCGAGGTTCCTTATTTTGGTCATTTCAGGGTCAAGCTCAACGGCATTGTCTCTAAAGAAATAGTCACCAGTGAATGGGCATTTGTTGGGGTTTGCATAAGGGGAGGACAATGGGGAAATTTCAAAAAAAACAGGGTGATAAACCTATCGCATATAGAAGGGAGGAGAAGGGTTAAGGGGGATGTTGTGTTTGGAGAGCAAGCTCTAGGAAGAGGCTTTGAATCTGAGCCTTGTGCTTCAAGAAAGTATCTTTGGGCATTGAGGTTCCTGGCTCTGAAGGCTTTTCAGTTCTCTGGGATTCTGCCAACAGGAAACAGGCTTACAGCATATGCCATCCCAGCTCTTTACAGCTTCTTGCCTCCACAATCATTCCTAGCTTTCTTTTACTAGCCACTTTTCGGAGTTCTTTAAAACCTTGCTGTGAATGCTGTTGTCGTGGCTGCTTCTGTCCCTGCTGCACGCAGTTCTGTTCCTACTGTAATTGCAGGGGCTCGTTTGCTCTTCACACAGTACCCTAGCACACTCAACCAGCAATAAAGACTAATAGGCAAATAAAGGATCACTCAGGAGAAACTTTTATCAGGGCTTAATGTTTCCTCACCAGGGACATGCTATACAGGAGGGAAGCCATCAGACTGTCGGGGAAAGACCAAGAAACAGGCTTCTTAGATAGACGTTAATGACCACATCTTCATGTTCTAGCCATCGCAAACCTTGAATGTGTGCCAGTCATGAGCATTTTTCTGAATTAAAGGCACTACTCCACTCGGCTTAAATAAGGACAACCCTGAGATAGGAGAGTCATCACAAGAACACTTTTCTTTGTCCTAACTGATGTGAAGTGTCCTATGCAGGTGCCAGTTACCAAGAGCGGTCAATACTGGAGCATGTCCTCCAGAAGTACAAATTTGGGCTTCATCAGTAGCTTAGCTTATAGTGTTTCTCAGAAGGGAGTATCCTTTAGCAGTGTTCAACGAGGCTGCCATGATGGTGGTCTGGCCAGCTCTCTAGCAGTTGTCTGATTGATAGCTCTGCATTTAAGTCAACCAGGCACAAAAGAGAGGTCTGACAGCTGTCTGTCACATGGCAAAGCAGCTCAACCATGACAGCTTCAATCATTTCAATGGGAAGAAAGAGCAAGAGTGCTTACTACAAAGACTGCCTTTGAGACTAACATTCTCAACCAGACTTCAGAATGCTTAACCAAAAACTCATAGGGATGGCTAGTTCTCCCTTATGATATCTTATTTACCTTCATGATGTTCATTTTATTATTATAATTTCTTAATGTTCTGGGGTTCAAGATGTCCTGTATATTCCTCTCTGGCCTTAAACCCTAGGAGAACTTCTGTCTTAGCCTCCCAAATGCTGGAATTACAGGTATGAGCCACATGACCAGCTTCTTATTCATTTTCTTTCATTCCTCAGGAGAATAATTCAATGTCATCATATTTATTTGTTGGATGTTTGTCTTTCTGCCTCTCTTTGCAAACCTCCCTTGTATTGTGGGAGATCAAGCTCCTTTGTTTGGTGACTATATCTTCCCTCTTCCTTCGGTTTTCTCTTACAGGTATTCCTTCTCTGGCTTCCCTGTGGATGCTGGAATGTTGAGTCCTCCTATTTAGAAACATCTAACTTTTATTAAGTAATGAATTAATTAATTAACATCCTAAATGCTTCCCTTGTAATCTTTCCCCCACCCCTCCCCTTCTCCTCTCTGAGGGTGGGCCACCTCTTGGGTATTTCCTTACCCTGGCACATCAAGTCTCAGCCTACCCAGACATATTCTCCCTATATGAGGCCAGACAAGGCAGCTATGATAACTGAGCAGCCTGTCTGCTATATACGTGTCTGGAGCCTCGTTCCAGCCCATGTATGTTCTTCAGTTGGTGGCTCAGACTCTGAGAGTTCCCAGAAATTAAGGTTTGTTGGCTTTTTTTAGTCTTTTCTGTTCCATTTTACTTCAGTTCTTCAATCTTTCATTTATCTCTTCTATAAGTTCCCAACCTCCGTCTAAGGTTTGACTATGCATCTGTTTCAGTCTGGTGCTGGGTTGAGCCTCTCAGAGGACAGTTATGTTAGGCTCCTGTCTGCAAATGTAATAGAGTAAACATCTAAATTTTAGGCATCTCATAGGATACCTGTTTTAGCTATGAATTTGGCAAAATGGAAACCAAAACACTAAGCTAGATTCATATGAAATATTTCAAGTTGTATGTTTTCTAACATTACATAGTACCACATCTCTAATTTTATCCCTAGTTACATTTTAGAACAGTAAATAGCTGTATTTTATTGCGTTCTACCTTTTATTATCTATGCAACCCCTCCCCAGCACCCAGGGAGTTTTCCTATTCAAACATGTCTTTAATTCGTTCATGTTTCTTGAACCCCACTGTCACTGATGCATGACATCATCAACTTCCTTCTGGTCTTTAGCAGTGGCCTATTAGCTGATCATCAATTTTCTTAACTTTCCCAGATCAGAATTCTATATAGTTACTGAGATGAACTTTGAAAAAGAAAATCTTGCTGTGCCATGCCCCTGTGTCAACCATTTACCTGATTTCTGTCACTCACCTAAACAATACAGAATAGTCAGGTCCTTACCTAAGATCTGACCTTACCTTGTATAGTGACTTCCTGTCTATAAGACATATCTACACTGCTAGTAGAGGTGTCTTACTCTTTTTTTTTTACCATCTAGTCTTATGGCAAATATAGTTTTCTAAAATGTCAAACATTTTCCTATTTTAGCTGTGCTTTCTAAACTTCTTTACAATTACATCGCTAGCCCATAGACTTTCAAAACCTATATAATGTGTCTTCTTCTTATTGAATGTATGCCTTTTTAGCCTACTTCCCTTTTAATCTGTAATATGGACTGCTCAGAAACAAAAACCTCCCTTTTGTCTTGTTCCACACTTTAGTAACTGTCCAAGGGCATGGTCAGTGACATAATATTTCCTTCAGTTTGTATTTCTGTAGCAAAATATCTGAAACTGGATATTACATATTGAAAAGACACACTAAGTTCATACATATCAATGCTATTGCTTATAAAAACCTCTTTGCATCATACTAATCCAGTTCTGTGATAACAAAAGTCTGAGGGAAAGCACCAATTCATTCATGAGGGAGGGCCCCAGCTCCAAGTCTTAATTCCCTTCCAGTAGGATTGCCTGCTAGCAGGTCTACCACTGAACAACATCACACTAGGAATGAAGCGTCCATCAAGTCAAACTGAAGAAAAACAGCATTCAAGCCATATCCAATATGTATTTAAACAAGGAAAAGGGGAAAGAATTTGATTTTATCCTCACCCTTTCTGAGTCTTGGTTAGGTATCTTGAAAAAAAATTGAAGTATTGAATGTTTCAGTCATTGTTTTGGCTTCTTGCTCCAGAGGGGCCTAATTTGTACAGAAACACTCACCTGACTCTATGGCCATGACAGAAGGTTTTCAAATCTGATTAATGAAATATTTTCCTCAGAGTAAAGAAGATCTAGGTGCTTACTCAGAGACCGATGTTTAGATTGCTCTGGAATACAATGAACTACAGCCTTTGTCTTTCCTATGCATGAATGTAGGCTGTGAACTAGAGGAACCACTGACTGTACCAGTTTCTGAGAACAATTATTCCATTCACTGCAGTGATGGTGACGGGGATCACTGGTCTCTGATTCCCAAGTTCCCAAAGGGTTAATCTCTGCTCTCACTGTCATCAGGAAGCACAATGACAAAACGAGGACATCAAGCTGCAACTTCTGGTAGTAGTTTTGATGTTCTCAGGTGGCACGCCATAAGAGAGAAGACATCTGAATGGATTTATAATCCCATCGGTATTGATTCATTCAAGCTGCATTCTGGCCAAGATTCTTTACACTGGGCCGAAAAATCTTAATTATTTTCTAAATGATTAAATATATGAATGCTAAAACAAGAAGGAGTAAAACAGACCATAGGTACATGGGTGTGGGGAGGGGTGCAGAGAAAGAGAAAAGAGTACACAGACAAGAAGACCTACAGTGAGTGGATAAAGAGGAATAATGGATACGGTGGTCAGCCAATTAAGATTTCAACATACTGGGCTGGGATATACTGGTACATGGTCTAGTCCCCATGCAGAAGGAAGGAGGAGCCTTAGAACCATAGTAATAAAAACATTCTGCACATTTCTTGCTTATCTGCAAAGACCATCTGGTACCAAACAAAGTTGTTTGTTTGTTCGTTTGTTTGTTTGTTTTTGAAGTGGAATTTGAGATATGAGCAAAATGCCTCAAAGGACCAAAGGTCATTTACCATGGAGCACTGAATTTTGACAAAAACCTAAGGATCATCCAGGCACGTCTCTTTATTGCTTAACATTTTCCTCATGTTCAAAACTAGTGTTCTATCATACTTGTTACTTCTAAGTCTATTTCACAAAAGCTAAAATCATCTGAGAGGAGGGACCCTCGACTGACAAAGATGCCTCTATAAAGCTAGGCTATGGACAAACATGTTTGTAGGGTATTTTTTACATTAGCGATGGAGGGAGGACGTCTGGTTTGTAGGTGAGGTCTTTTGATGGTGGTCCTAGATTCTGTAAGAAAGCAGGCTGAGGAGGGCCTGAAGGACTGAACAGGAAGTAGTACTCGAAGGCTTCTGCCTAAGCTCTTGCCTCCAGGTTTGTGCTGTTCGAGCTCTGTCTCTGAGTTCCTTCAATGATGAACTGTGCTGTGGGAGAGCAAGTGCAGTTAACCCTGTCTTTCTTACCTTCCTTTTGGCAGTGGTGTTCTGTGTCATTGCAGTAAAAATCATAACTAAGATTCTCTACAAAGAAATCAGGATTCTTCTATATATATATGTGTGTGTGTGTGTGTGTGTGTGTGTGTGTGTG
The DNA here is from genome assembly GCF_011064425.1 of Rattus rattus. NCBI lineage: Eukaryota > Metazoa > Chordata > Mammalia > Rodentia > Muridae > Rattus > Rattus rattus. The sequence goes on along the minus strand of NC_046155.1, from coordinate 49,170,362 downwards.
TGTGTGTGTGTGTGTTGCATGGGTGATATTGAGATCATGAACAGAATCTGATAATTTAGCAATTTTATTCTAAAAATATGACTAATATATTAGGACTCTTACGTATTTTGTCACAGTGCCCCTTCCTTTTTCTATGTATACTTTCCCTCTTAAGAACACACTAATGGTTATAGTTTTTACATAGGCGCTGATTCCACAGATGTAGGATAATAGTAGGGATGACCCTCAAAGAGGGCAGTGTCAAAGGCAACATTAACGTCTTAGTGCACTCATAGACTCAGGAAAAGCATCTTTCATCTTTTGTATTTTTTTCAAATATAGAATGGATTCATGCTCCTGTAAGAACAGAAAGTGGTAGAGCAGAGAAACTCAGCTCTGCTTGTAAATGAATTAAGGAATGCTCAGTGGTGAAAATTCATGAATATGAATGAGTGATTAATCTCTGGCTTAACGTTTTCACACTAAGCATGCGTTGGTAGGCAGGGAGAAGGAATTGAAGTGTCTACAAAGCAAAAATTTTATAAAATTAAAATTTTAGAGAAACAAATTTTAGTATATATGAAATTATATATTTTGAGAGAATAATAGTCTGGCTTGAACAATGAATGTTTCAAACACTGGCAGGTGAAAAGAAAAAAGCAGGAAGGGTTAGACAAACATCAAATCACACAGGAAAGAACTTCTGAGGCAAGGAGCAAATCGTAACACTAAATAGCAATCCCAGCAAAGCTCAGAGAAAGACGAGGGAAAGTGGTTTTCTGATATTGGATAAAAAGCATTCTGAAGCATTGTGATCCCTACTTTACTAAAAAGAGAAGCCACACATGAAGCTTCCAGTACCAGAACTGGTTACATCTAATTGGGTTTTTGACCAAGGGGTCCCATAGGAATCTTCAGACAATGCAGCCTGAAGGTTTGCCAGGACTGTAGATTGCTCTCCTCAAATTGAAAGCAAGGCCCCATTGCTGTAGAGAACACCTACACCATTCATTTAACATGGAGGAGTTGAGATGCAACCTATGTACAGCCTTCACCCCTATGTGTTAGTGTTAGCATCTTTGGTATTATATTCTACCAAAGGAAAAACATAAACACCAGCCCATACATAAACCTTTCAACTTACAATGGTGTCTCGCCTGTAAGATACGCTAGGGCAAGAAGTCGTCTACCACTGCATGGCACAGGAAGACTGTAGGCACTCAGGAGCCCCACCTACTGCCACACTGCATGGAGTGGGTAAGCAGAAGACAACTAGAGACCTGCCAGCCACAAGGCCAGCTCACAGCAGGAGCCACTAAGATGTGCATGTATATGGTAGAGATATGGGAGAGAAAGAGAAGCCAAATGGTTAGAGCATTATGAAGAAAGGAGGAACTGGAGGCATGAGGGTGGAGAGGAATAGCCCATGTGAGTAGCTTGCCCCAGCACCCAAGAGCCTGGTAAAGCCTCAGCCTGTGCTGCTGCTGAGGGCCATGTCTGGGTCCTTGGCCATGCAGTTGCAGGTGTCTGTGTTGATATCCAAGGTTCATAATACCACTGAAGGCTCGTGAACATCACTGGTCTGGGCTGCCACCTGGGACTATGTTATTGTCCAAGGGCTGTACTTAGCTGGATTTGTCCCTCAATGGTTGTGGCTCTCTAGAAAGCTGGTTGCAACCATGGCCAGCTATCCTAGGGAAAAAGCACAGCGTACATTAATGGGAGCAAATTGGGCAGCCTTGAATTCCAACAAGCTTTTGCCTTCCCACCAAGGCAGGTGTTGGCAACTTTTAAAGAACATTTACTCAAAGAACCTTCATTTAAAAATTAATGAAAACAGAAAAGAAAACGTCTTCAGTGTAAAGTTTATTAGACCCGTTTTTTAAAAATGAGACTCATTGCAATTTATTCACTTAAAAGAAAATCCACAGATAGCATGCGCTATCCACATAGTATATATACTAACACATTAGATAAAAATAAATAAATGTTTCAAAATGACAAGTTCCAATATTCAGGTCAAAATAAAATAATACTTACTAAAACATAAATAATAAAATAATGGGTCACAAGATTTCAAAGACTAATAAACAGATGTCTACATTTTTATCTAAAATCTTTAGAGCTGTAATAAGATGAGCTAAAAAGAACTTAATTAACTCAGTTTATTCCATTCTTATTGGAAGACATTGAAGATAATGTGACAGAATTTCAGTGAGTCTGCTGTTAGAATAATAGAAGTCTGTCTCTAAACTTGTTGAGAATTCTCAAGCTATGTCTGATAATTTAAAAGTATGACACAATTTTGACAAAATGCTTAATTTCTAAAATTAGGGTGGAACAGGGGCATTTGCCATAATTTTTTATTGTTCTGCACGTGTGTGTGTGTGTGTGTGTGTGTGTGTGTGTGTGTGTGTGTGTGTGTGTCTGTGTGTGTGTGTTTGATATGAGTAAGTCCAAATGTCCCTACAGTCTATGTGTGTTTTTCCAGCTTTGGCCATTAGGGTTTCCATTGCTATGAAGATATCCATGACTTTTTTATATGTCAACTATTGTAAAGAGATATTTAATTGAGGCTCGTTTATGGATTCAGAAATTTAGTCCATTGTTTTCATGGCAGGAAGTGTGATGGCATTCAACCAGACCTGGTGCTGGAAACAGTTGAGACCTGCAGGCAGCAGAAATAGTCCCTGGGCCTGGCCTGAGCATTTAAAACCCCAAATTCCACCCACAGTGACGCACTCCTGCCAACAAGTCCATACCTACTGCAACAAGGGCACATCTCCTAATCCCTGTCAAGTAGCCCCACTCTCCAATGACCAAGCATTCAAAATATCAGCCTATGAGTTCATTCTTATTCAAACCACCACAATGTGTGATCAGCAGACTCACAGGTCAGTCCAATCTTAACATTGTAGTCTGTTTGAGATGGCCTCCATTGTTTATAGTATGCAATCTAGCTGGCTCATGAGGTTTAGTTAACCCTTTAGTCTTTGCCTTGCCCTTGTCATGGGTGCCCTGTGATTAGAGATGCACACTACCACACCTGGCTCCTTACATGACTTCAGAGAACTATAACTCAAGTCTTCATGCTGCCTGGTATAGTATTTTGCTTTCTATTGCTTTTGTAAGTACCTCAGACCAAAACCAACTTGGGGAAGAAACTGTGTAATTCTTCTTACAGCTTGTAGTCCATCGCTGAGAGCAGTCAAGGAAAGAACTCTCAAGGCAGGAATCTGGAGGCAGAGAAGCAAAGATCATGCAGGAATTTACAGGCTTCTTCTTCTTTTTTTTTTTTCCTTTTTTTCTTCTTCTTTTTCCCCCAAACCCACGGCCTTGCGATTGCTAGGCAAGCACTCTACCACTGAGCTAAATCCCCAACCCCTACAGGCTTCTTTATAATGAGTTCTTTAGCTTACTTTTTATACAACCCAGGACCATCTGCCCAGGGGTGACACTGCCCAGAGTTGACTAGGCCATCCCACTTCTGTCATTAATCAAGAAAATGCCTCAGAGCCTTGTGTGCAGCCCCATCCGATGGAGACATTCTGTCAGCTAGTATCCCCTCTTTTCAATGACTCTAGTCTGTGTCTAGTTGAAATCTAATCAGCACATATGGCAAGGGATTTACCATCTCGATCGGCTCCTCCCTCTTTTGAACAAAACCATTTTGTTCCATTTAATTGTCACTTTTTCTTAAGTATCTTTTACTAAGGATCAATTTGCAATTATTTTGAATTGAAAGGGGCAGATTTGTATAACAAATAATTGTGAGTAATACTAAGAGCTACAGCATTCTAATGTAAGTATTTAAAATAGAGCAATATGCATACAACTTAGGCAAAAAGTTATGTCTTAGTGGTGGCAAAGAAAAGGTTCTGTTCCGATGGAATAAAATGAGTCCTGTAAGTGTCACCAGTGTCGGCCGCGTCTTCATGAGATGCTTAAACCTTAATTTAAAGATAACACATGAGACATACAAGGAGGGAAATAAATGTCTCTTTAGATACTAGTGTCAAGGACTAGACTGCAAAGCAGTTGAGCTAAGCAAGCCATAATCGGACCATCATGAACTTATAGAAAAGTGTATGGAATTTTATTTTTTTAATTGAAAGTTGGAGGATGTCATCTTTCTTGAGGGCTTCCTTGAGGGAAGAAAAGCTCTTTGGTTTTAAAACTCAGAGCACAAGTCGGTATGGTAAAAAGCACCCATTAAGACATATATCCACAATGAAGATTTACAAAGCAATACTAGAAAACTGTTTTTGTTTTGTTGGCTAAGGTTCATTTTCCCACTGTAGAAACAGGAACATGGGTGGTCCCCTAAGTAAAAATAATCTAAAGATTATAAAAACTAATTATCCTCTCCTTAGGGCTTGAAGAAAGAAAGAAAACACAGCAGAATTCTTTTCAGCTACAGTAGGGCAGCTTTTGTGTTCAACTGGAGCCTACAGAATTGACTCAATTAGTCACAGAATGGTAGCACCAAGCCTTGTGCCAACTGTTGAAAGCACAGGGAGGCAGCCCACTCTCAGACCTGGAGCAGCTGTGCTCACTTCTGAATTATGCACCGAGGCCTTAAAGTCTTCGGCATCTTTCTCTCTGTAGCAACCTTGGTGTGAGGATTAAAAAGAAGTTTCAAGCCACACCCTGCCGTGGATGCATTCTTCTTAGTTCTTCAGTCATAACGAGTGGGTTGTATATGGCATAGAGCATGCAATATAAGTTAACAGTCGATTAACAAATTAAAAAGCTCTTACAGGAAGCCCCAATCACTATTTATGGCTCCTCTGGCATTATCTAAACGTGCTACTGCAAAAATAATTGTGTGTTCTGTTATGAGCATGCAGGTGCACACAACTGATTAACTTGAGAGACTGACCCACCAGGGGTATCCATCCCATATACAGATACCAAACCCAGAAAATATTGCGGATGCCAAGAAGTGCATGCTGACAGGAGCCCGATATACCTGTCTCCTGAGAGGCTCTGCAAGAGCCTGACAAATACAGAGGCGGATGCTCACAGCCAACCATTGAACTGAGAACGGGGTCCCCAGTGGAGGAGTTAGAGAAAGGAGTGAAGTAGCTGAAAGGGTTTGCAACCCCATAAGAAGAACAACATCAACCAATCAGACACCCCCCTTCCCCAGAGCTCCCAGGGACTAAACCACCAACCAAAGAGTACGTAGGGATGGACCTATGGCTCCATCTGCAGGTGTAGCAGAGGATGGCCTTGTGGGGCATCAATCGGAGGAGAGGCCCTTGGTCCTATGAAGGTTCGATGCCCCAGTGTAGGGGACTGTCAGGGCAAGGAGGTGAGATGGAGTGGGTGGGTGGGTGAGGGAGCATCCTCATAGAAGCAGGGGTGGGGGGGATGAGATAGCGAGTTTCTGGAGGGTAAACCAGGAAAAGGGATAACATTTAAAATGTAAATAAAAATATCCAATAAAACAAACAAACAAACAAACAAATACGCTGAGTACTGTGTAACATTGTAAAGTCTGAACCATCATGGTAGCTTATCTCCAGTGCCCTTCCATTCTGCCAGACAAATCATGAGGAAGGGGATTTTGCAAAAAGCTACTGCCATCTGTTCTTGGAGATGTACCTCGGCCCTGCTGCTCTATTAGTGCATAATGAGGGCATCATTTAAAAAATCAGCAGTGATGTTTATCCAGATGTTATACTGTAACTTAATTTGATGGAGACTATTGACTTTCAGCTTGACAACATCTAGAATCAGTGAAGAGATCAACAAGCCCCTGCTCATGATTAGAAGGGATATTCTTAATTAGATTAATTGAGGTAGGCTGAGCCACCCTGAATGTGGGTGCTACCTTACCATGGATTGGAGTTCCAGACCGGATTTAAAAAGGAGAAGCAAGCTGACCATAAGGTCTCTTCACTCTGTTTCTGACTAGTGAACCCAAGGTGACCTGCTGTCTCTTCCTCCTGCTGCTACGACTTCTCCACACTGACATGTATTTGGAACTAAAGGCCAGGAGTATAAAGTCTTCCTTCCTTAAACTGCTTGTCTCAGATATTTTCTCACAAAATTTAAAAAAGAAATTACTAACTGATACCCTGGGCTCAGAAAAGATTGTAGTGAGTCTTTTATTACATATTTAATATGTTTAACAAAACTACTTATACGTAAAGCATTTGATTTTGCTAGAACCATGAAGACAAGAATCTTTTTCTTCACACCAAAAGGATCCTTATTTACTAACGAATTTTTTTCTTTAGTATATGACACTATTTGAAAACTGACAAATTAGAAAGAATTTTACTATTTATTGAGTATATACTATCTGTGCTGGTTAACTCTGTTGTTGTCCCTGCTGTTGTTGTTGTTATTGTTATTGTTGTTGTCAATTGGCACAGGGTAGGGTCATCTTGGAATGGGAAACCTAAACCGAGAAAATGCCTTCATCAGATTAGCCTGTAAGTAAGTCTGTGTGACATTTCTTGATTTAGGATTGATGTGGGAGGGCCCAGCCTGCTATTGGTTGGCAGGTGGTTTGGGGTTTCATAAAACACAAGCTGAGAAAACCGTAAAGAAGCCAGGGAATAGTGTTCCTCCTCCATTGGTTCCTGTCTCCCATTTCATTTTTTGAGTTTCTGCCATGACTTTCCTTCATACAGGAAGAAAGCTGCAAGAGGAAATAAACCTTTCCTCTCCAGTTTGCTTTAGGTCGGGGAGTTTATAGACTGCTAAATGGGCATTATTGTTGTGTGTAGTTTTTGCACCCAGCGTTAAGCTCCAGTCACTACCAACCCCCATCCAGAATCCCTTGAATCCACAAATAAAAATCAACACACACATACACACACACACACACACACACACACACACACACACACACACACACACACCAACCACTTAATTTTAAAATGCCTTTATTAACTCAATGACTGGGCACTGCTGAATCCCCACCACCACCAGGCAAATTCCGATAGAGTGGCCATTGGCTACTGAAAATGGCCAAAACTCACATGGCCTCAAACAAGCACTTTTATATAAACTATGAATGATTCAGAAATATTCATGTAACTCGGAAAGCCCAATTATTTCATGTGTACTGTCAAGAATGTCTGCAAGACCCAACAGCAACAACAAAATCTTTTTACTTGTTCACGTTAAGGTATTTTCTCACTTTCTGGGAACTGGTAGTTACTTTAAGCACTAAAAGATTAAGAAACTTATGCACAATTGTGAAGGGCTCACCTAGATTAGAAAACAAAGCATTCATCAGAGAGAAAGTTTAATGTAGTATTGGGAGGACAAGAAAGCAAAGTATAAAACAAACATAAAAAGGGAGGGTGAAGAATTCAGATCTCTCTGTGTACAAATTGCCAGACTATCGTATTGGTTGGGTCGAGACTACAGATTGTGTAATTTTAGTAGGAATTGTAGAAAGGCTTTCAGTATGTGGTGTGAAATAAAAAAAAAGCGAAGCAGAAGTACATTTCATACAACATACCAAGACCAATGACCAAAGGACCGTACATTATAACTAATGAACAAAAGAATTATGTATCTGTAAATGACCTCAGTGTTTTTGATAGAACCTTCATGGCTTCAAGACGAAATTTTGATTGCTGTCTGCGTTGTTTTGATTGTGGGTATTTGTCTGCTTGTTTAATTAGCACACAGAAGAGACAGTTCTTATAGCAAAGCAGTGGAAGAGATAATTTCTAACCTTTGATGTGGGTTCTTTTCCACAAGATCTAAGGAAATATTTCTTTGGGTAATTGTAATAACATTCCAGTGTCCATTAATTTTGAAATAACACGTGTTATTATTTAAGAAGTCATGGAATAGTGTGAATGTCATAAAAATCAAAATTAATATAGCTAATATTGAAGAGTGCAACAAATTGTTTCAAGATATTCTGTATGTTCTAACAAAGTTTTATTTGTTGTTGAAAATTACTTTTTCTTGTAGTTATCTTCATTGTTCCTCCTCCCCATCTTGTATCTGCTCCTCCTCCCCGTGCCCCTCCTTCTGTCTGTCCTCCTGCTTCTCCTCTGCACCGTCCTGGTCCTGTCCTCTTTCTTTTCCACCTTCTGTCCATTCTTCGTCTCTGGCCCCCACCCACCTCTTGTTCTCCTTTGTATCACATTTTCTTATAACAATTTCATAAATCAACTTTTAGTTTTAACAAACTTCCACTTCTTAAAAACTGTTAAGATACTTAGATAAAGAAACTAATAGGATCCTCCTTTTTTGTCATAAAACTGTGTATTTCTTTTAAAAAATCCCCAAGGAAATTATTTTCAAAAACAAAACAATTTGCAAATCCCATCCAAATAAAATTCCATATAGATTCAGATGGCTGGTTTTTATTCTGTTTCCAGTGACTTCAATCTGGTTACTGAGATGTTGATCCCAAAATAGCTACTTAAAAAATTCTGCCTCGTCTGGTTGAAGCAGTTCTGGCAAGAGAGATTCTATCACCCTCAAGGTCTGGCCTATTGTGTCCCACCCTGGGTGACTTGTCTCAGAAAGACACAGTACAGAGGGCAGGTTCCACCTGCTTCCTACCTCTCACCATGAAGCTGCAAGAGGGAAAAGGGTATCTGTGAAGAATTTTGACTTCCGTGGATGAAAAGAAATCTGCGACTGAAAGGCAGCATTGTTAGTATAAATGGAAAACCCGCAGATGCCTGGGAGGTGACTCTCAAATGCAAATCATTTTCTAAGACATTGGTGTTCCCTTTATCTCAAACCACCTAGGACAAACAAAGAAAACTCCCCTTTTAGCTACTAAAGTGAGCAAGAGAAAGCTCTTTAAACTTTTTTAAAAACCTTCAAATCTTATATTACTGCAGAAATTGTAAATGTTTCCAACTGGCTGCAAATGAGTGATCATTTAGTTATTTATTTATTTGGTTTAATGTTTGGTTTGTAGCTAATCCCACAGTTTAAAAATGAAAGACCATCAGTTGAAGTCGTGGCCAAATTAATTAAAGCAAGCAACTAATTGAAGCAAACTTTTTACAAAATTTATATACATGGGCTGTCTCCCCTTAAAAGTGAGGTTCAACAGATCAGCTTTGGACATGGAGACAATCAGGGTTTTAATAGTCCACAAATAGTGTGTGGGGTTACGGTTGTTGAGCATAAGTATAGGAATAACAACCAGAAACAAAGACATGGTTGGAAAGTGGTCATAGCAAAGAAGTTGAAACAACAGGTCTTTATATTAACCTTTGTAACAAAACCATGGTAGCTGTTTCCTGGAAAGGAGTAAAGAAACATTTGTAGTTAAAGTTACATGTAGGGCATAGTCCCATCCTTGAGAAACACGTTTAATCATAAACAGGAATGAACCTAATTTCTGTTTACTACAAGATGGCTTTTAAGCCTAATATGGAGGCAGGCTGGTTCTTCAATGGCTCATGCTGTCCAGCCAGCACATAGGCAAGAATAAGATTGAGAGCAGACTAATTTTGACAGCAAGAATATGCAATTGCAATGTATTTACCAGCTGCATACTTAGAAACGTCATTAAATTACCATGCAACTAAAAGTCAGGTTACCTTTCATTCATGCTTCTACTTCACCCAGCAAAGGTAGCAAGCGCCCATAACAGTTAAAAGACTGACATCTTATAGAGTAATTAACAGCACTGATGAATAACCTAAGGGAAAAAAAATGAATCCAAGTCACATTCATAATCCCTCACTTATTTTATTACATATTCCACACAAAAGAAGACATTGTTCTATCTGCTCACCAAACATACAGTTGATACAAGCCCCTTCCAGGTTTTGATTTAGTAGGGAGAATGCAGAACCTCTTAAAAATGTATTTGTAGAAACTCAATGCTGATCGTAGATACCAAATTCTGCCATACTCTCCCGACTTTCCAGCTCAATGTTTCAAATAGAGTGGCAACATTTTTATCCACTCTGTATTTAAACAAACAAGGTACTAAGAGGAGAAATGCTAGGTAACTACATTGAGGGAGGGAATCTTGCCACAGTTTTTTTTTCCTTCCCAAATGGTTGCTATGTGCTGTAGGGCAGGGATTAGAGAACACTTCAGAACTGTTTCAATACTTAGCAGGAAAGGCTAGAGCAGTCCAAATTTCAAGTCACCATGGAAAAATATTACAGGGAAACAAATGGCTGCAGCAAAAATTTGCAAGTCAAATTGCAGCTATTTCTTCTCCCATGCAGCAAAGTGTTTGCTTGATTCAGAAAGAAAAACTAATAACAAGACAAACGAGCCAACCAGAGGAAGCACACGCGCTGTGTGCACCTTCTACTGTAGTCATTTAACCGTTGCTTCACAGCACCATGGCTTTTCTTGCAATCTGATCCAAGGAATGTTGTCAAATACTTAAGCTACATTTAAATGTAATTTCCCGGACTTCTCTTAGACTTGTTTGCAATCTAGCTGCTAAGGCTACATTTATAAGAAAATATTGGTGTGCTAACATTCACTGGATATTGTTTGTATGCATTTCTTTTGGAACTCATGATTGACCCTGCACTTAGAGTACAGCAAGAGTCTGAGCATTGGGAAATGACCTCTTGAGGATGTTTTCTCTCTTAAAAGTACCTTAAGTTTGCATCATTTCCCATCAACATGAGTTATACATGCCACCTAGAAATTCTTCAACGTCCTAAGTCAACTTTATCGGTGGTGAGCTCATCACTTGGAATAGATAGAAGTAAGCACAAAGACAACGGGAATCACAGAGGTGAGTAGCATTTAGTGATGCCACAAAAAGAAACAACAGGGTATCCCAGAATTCTGCACATGAACGTGAATTTATTTTCTTTTCATTTTAAAAAAAGATTCATTTATTATATATAAGTATACTGTAGCTGTCTTCAGACACACCAGAAGAGGGCATCTGATCTCACCACAGATGGCTCTGAGCCACCCTGTGGTTCCTGGGAATTGAACTCAGGACCTCTAGGAAGAGCAGTCAGTGCTCTTAACAACCGAGCCATCTCTCCAGCAGAAACTTATTTTCTAAGCATCTTCATCCTGTGATGAAAATCAATTTGATAAATGCAAAGAAACTTCGATCGGGAGGAAAGCATTGCTATACCAGAGATGATAATGGGACCCCATTTAATCCTTCCTATGCCATTAGTACATTCTTTCACTTTAAACTATGGGAAACTTCATACCTATTGGCTAAATTTACAGTACCAGAAGGTGCTGTGCAAGCTCCTGGAAGAGAGCAATAATAAACAATCTTACCAAACTGTGAACCTGAGAGCTACAGTAACAACTGGACGGGCAAGACATGCTCACAGGTGTAAGAGTGTCATGGGATTAAACAACCACTTTCTGATTGGATTTAAGGCCTGCTCCATAAGTTAAAACCCTGAAATGGTATCATTATTAGGGCAAAAGACTGTGTAGCTAGATGAGTCATAGGCCCTGGGGAGGAAATAATTATTATTATTCTGATAAATGTCCATAATATTAAACAATTATGTGTTAGACACAGAGATTTGTACAGCTCTCAACTCTCACCACAGAAGTTTGTTTTTTTGTTTTCTTTTGGGTTGTTTTGCAGTAGATGACAACTAAAAGGAGACTCACAATTGGCCAGGCTACAGAGAATAAGAAACTGTAGAATGCCAAACCTTAGCGGGACCTCTGTATCATATTCCTTTCTCTTAGGATTCAGAGACCATTGAGGAGGAGAACTGGGAAGATTGTAAAAGCCAGAGGGGATTGATGAATATATAGAAAAGTGGTGTGCAGACACAGTAGGACATTGGACAGTTGATGTCACAGTAGTTGGGACATCATCCCCAAGGTCGGTGAAAACCCAGGCAAAATCCTAGCATGGAGAGGGGAGTTTGACACACATCCTCATTCCTGGTCAAGGATCTCTTGGTAATTGATGGCTGCTTGGACTGGGAGAGCTTTCTTTGAAGGTGTGGTCTCTGCTAGATCAACCACGCTTTAGAGAAAGGCCACAGATTCAAAGTTTTATGAGCAGCACAAATTGTATTTCATGAGATTACAAAAGAAACAGTTAGTAGAGGAGAGTCAATCAGGGAAGAGCTGGAGAAGGAGATGGCTGTGACAAGAATATACAAGTGGTTCTCAAAGAACTAATAAAACAACAAAATAGAAATGTATTCCCTTAGCCAAGGAAACAGACAGAAAAGCAATGCCAGAAAAGATGGTGAAGGACAGAAGAAAACGAGATGGACAGAAGGAAAACCATCACCTTTGTGCTTTGCACATGGACTCCTTGAAATGTCACCAATAAAACAGGGAGACAGGAACAGAAATTTCCAGAGACTCCTAGATCTCTGGTGTGAACCAGTATCAGTAAGGATAACACCACTAATCACATACTGCTAGACAAGCATTGCAGATTTGAAGGAGCCCGAAGAGCAGCATTACAGTGGAACCCTGTCAATCTGTGCAGACCAGTGACTTTGCTAATAAAAATTCTCATGTGTCAGGGCCTCATCACGGCATTTCTCTCCTGCTCACCTCAAAGGCTAGATGGACTCTTCAAAGCCTTTCTCCAATTCTCCTGTCAATCTCTATTTACTTAATCCTGACAGATTAATAGGGTTTGATATTTAAATATCTTGACTCACTGACTCACATGGAACTCTGCAAAGTGTCCGCTGACTACTCGGGAGTGCGAACTGCTGATTTTAAATGTGTTGAGCTCAGTTTCAAATGATGCCTTTGCTTAGATCCGTTCCCTATGAAAATGGATGTCCGAGGTGCTGACATGTCTGCAGACAGTTTATTTTGGAAGTCATTCCAAAAAAGACAGAGTGAAAGAAAAGTATATGTGAGATAAAGATATGAGGAAGAAAAAATGCAATGTGTGCTACAGAGGTGGCTGCAGTATAAAATAAGGGTCTGGGTCTTCTCCAGTTCCAAGATGCATGGCAAAAGCTCATAGCTTTCTGTTCCGGATCTTTTCTCTTACTGGATGAGTGTATCTTCTGAAAACGTTAGCAATCATGCTATCGTCTGAACATACCTTTCTTTGACTGACCGGTGTTCTGTGGCTTTGAAAAGCAGAGAATCAGAACAAGAACTCCAGCCTGTCCTTAGATTGTATAGTATCAGAATGAGCAGACACGTTCAGCACTGTGGCTAAAGCAATCAGATTTAGGCCAAACACTATGGCTATACAGAAAGCGTCAGCAATAGTCACTGTCAATCATAGCTCTGAATACAGTACAGTTCTCTTGAAAATTATACCAGATATGAGGTATAAGAAGGTGTTGAAAATACATGCTATAGACCCCACTCTTTCTTATTGGATACTTTATGTATTTACATTTCAAATGTTATCCCCTTTTCCCGCTCTCCCATCTCCCTTCCCCCTGAATCTATGAGGATGCTTCCCCTCTCACCCGCTCCCATCTCAACACCCAGGCATTCTCCTACACTGAGGCATCACAGGGCCAAGGGCTTCTCCTCCTATTGATGCCATACAAGGCCATCCTCTGCTACACATGCAGCTGGTGCCATGGGTCCCTCCATGTGTACTCTTTGGTTGGTGGTTTAGTCCCTGGGAGCTCTAGAGGTTCTGGTTTGTTGATATTGTTGTTCTTCCCATGGGGTTGCAAACCCCTTCAGTTCCTTCAGATCTTTTTCTAACTCCTCCACTGGGGTGCCCATGCTCAGAGGCCCCACTCTTACAGGATGTATGATACCATGGAACTCAACAATATTCTCTTCTGCTATCAACATATTCAACCTGTGTTTTAAAAGACATAACACTTAACAAAAAAATTACAAAGTCCCCCTAATGGATTCCTTGGGTTCTAGAAACAGGTTACGTGTAGCACTACAACCATAATGTGGATCAATCACTATTGATCTGATGAAATTGCAGGTTATTAGACACAATTCCAGTATAGGAGAGGTGAATATGAAGTCTCACCCCTAACCAAGAAGGAACTTACAATTGATAACAGTTAGAAAGAAGAAATCAGTTTTCTCCAATGAAGTGTCACTGGGCTTATCAGTCATGTTCAGGAAAGATCCCAGTAGTTGACCAGCAAAACTGAAATCCACATTTGTTTACTTGTTTTATGATTTTTGTTGTTTGTTTTAAGAGACAGTGAGGGAGGATGAGAGAACATGCTTTGGGTGGGTAGAAAGACTGAGAAATGAGGGAGGAGATAGAACATCATCAAAATATATTATCTAATTTTTAAAATTAACATTAAATAGTTTGATTAGTCCAAAGTGACAATGTCCCAAAATGAAAAAAAAAACTTTTGTATAACAATTAGTAAAAGCTGTTTTTACTAACAAAAACAGCTAAAAATCTAAAAGAGATTAAGATGCTATAAATTCTGACAAGTTGTTTGTTGCAAAATAGTTTATGTAAGTGATGGAGGGAGGTAAGAGGGGGAGAGAGGGAGGAGAAAGTAGAAAGGAGGGAGGGAGAAAGAAAGAGAGCGACAAAGAGAGAGAGAGAGAGAGAGAGAGAGAGAGAGAGAGAGAGAGAGATTCTGAAAAACAAACTAAGCCTTACGCATGCTCTTCATAAATCTTGGTAGAACTTTTAACAGGCCACCCTAATAGTTTTTAAGAGTGACGAATTCCGTGTAACTCAGAACAGGGAAAATTAAGTGAGTTATGCCATAACGGAACAATTATTACTTTTCTTTTACTGCACTGGTGGGTTTGAAGTAATATTGCATGAAGTTTCATGTTGAGCAATTCTCCATGTCAATAACTCAGACACTCAGTACATACTCTAATCGTATGTAATAATGCTTCTATGAAGGGGATTTTGAGAAAAATGATGAGGCACATCTAGGCTAAGTATCAAGGCCAACAATAATACTTGTTTCCCCTCTTCCAGATTCTATCTAATACAACATCTTTTACTCCATACAAACTAATGAGGGACCTACAATTGCATCTTAGAGTTGGCTCACGTGTCAGTCATGCTGCCATGCCTTTCATTCAGCAGTCTCAGCACCTTCTCAGCTCACTCAGACTCCCTTATAGTGGGAGCATGCATAATGCTACTCCTCATATCTTCACCTGTAAACATCTGGTGACCTATGACAGCAGCGGAGTGACAGGACCCGGAAGGTGGTGAATGTCTACTGAATGAGTTCTTTTATGTGTTCATTGATACTGAAAGTTACTTTGTTGTAATTGGACTTTTGGTTAATTTATGGGTATTTTTTCTTCCACCCTTCACCATCTCTGCTCTTCTTCTTCCCTTTCAATGCCTTCACATCAGAGAGGAGAGGGTAGAAGGGAAAGAGGGCAATGATATCATTAGGCTACTTCCTGCTCATTAGCGGCATCTGACTCCTCAGGGAAAGTTTGATCTTTGCTATCAGGATATCTAATGTCTTCTTCTTACCGCTTTGTGCAGGACCACGTGGTGAACCACAACCAAGCACAGTTAAGTGTAGCTAACAATAACCAGCGGCACCCAAGTGCCATCCAGCCAACCCTCCCCCTTCTGTCAGGGTCTAACGTTTATGTAGCCTCTGAAGAGTTTCCCGAGCTCCAATGCACTCACAAAAACTATGTGCAGCTGGCAAAATCGCATGTTAAGGGAGAATATGAGGCATGTGAGAGACCTTGAGCAGTTCTAACCCTTGTAAGAAGTACTACAGAGAGAGGAGAGAAAGAAGGCGGAAGGAGCAACAGTTGAAACTATAAAGGCTTGGAATGACTTGAAACTGATAGAGGAATTCAACCCATTCACTCTAGGTCAATAGTTCACAAAGAGAAGAAACACACACACACACACACACACACACACACACACACACACACACACACACACACACACACATATCATACATAGTCAGGTACATCAAAGTTAAATTTCAGATCACCAATCTTGAACATAAAAACAAATTACCTTAAAGCTGCTAGAGAATCTCCCATGTTATTTTTCAAAGGGACATCAATAGAACTGTTGCCTGGCTACTGAACAAGACTGGAATTCAGAGAACAGTGAAAAGCATGTTTGATTTTTTTTCTTTGTTTCTTTCATTTTTGTTTGTTTTTTTTGTTTTGTTTTCTTGTTGTTTGGTTCATTGGTTTACTGTTTTTGTTTTTATTTTTTAGTCTATTTTATGTATGCGTGCTTTATCTGCATAGCCACCTGCATGCCAGAAGAGAGCATCAGATGGTTGTGAGCCACCATGTGGTTGCTGGGAATTGAACTCAATGTCTCTGGAAGAGCAGCAGTGCTCTTAACTGCTGAGCCTTCTCTCCACCTCCTCCTCCTCCTTCTCCCTCTTTTGAAACACTAGAGAGAAAAGAGAATTTCCATCTTGAACTCCATACCTCATGAAAGTATCCCTCAGTAGTAAGGACAAAATAGAGACTTTTTAGACAGACAAAAGCTAAGGGAATTCAGTACCAAAATATCTCTCTACCTTTGCCCTAAATGCATGCAATATGAAGGCTTTTTTCAGGCTGAAAAAGGAAAAAATAAAGATATATTCCAAATACAAGCTTAACCCACATGAACTGATGAAGGCTGACAGAAGATGCGGGCGACTGTAAAATGATACTCCAGTTTAGTATCATTTAGGCAACGGTAACTATGACTACCAAACAAAAACAGGCACTATATGTAGTAGTAAAAACAAAGACTCTACAAGGGTTAAAGAGAAAATTTTTTTTTTTTTTTTGAGCTGGGGATCAACCCAGGGTTAAAGACCACTGAAGATTTTTTAAGACAAATAGATATACACCAAGTATCCAATAGAAGACTAACACAAATATACAAAACAGACAACTCAAAATACTCATTTAATTCTACTTTTCTAGCCAAGCATGAGAGGAAAGGTCATAGCATGAGCATGGTGGCCCTTTGTGTCCCCTGACATAGAAGAACCCTAGATTGTATCCACCACCTGTGCACTTAATAACTTAGAGCTCTTTTTGGTAGTTTGGGAACCCTGGCATCCATTTTAGTTCAGACCCTGTATCCAGGTTCTCTTAGAAGTTATCCGATGAACAGCTGCTGGCTTGTTTGGAGAAAGGCTTGTGAAATGCCTCAGTTTGCCTATCAGTAGCATCAGGATATTTAGTAAAAAGTAATCGGCCACTTATCCAATGAATGGGAGTTACATTCAAACATAAGAAGGGGGACTCTTTATTTTTCTACACAGACTCCTGGCCCCAGCCTGCTCAGAAGCTGTCAGTGTTCCCTTCATTCACACCAGGTGTTGTTGTCTTAGTTACCTTGGTCTTACCAAAGAACCATGGGCTCAGGACTCAGAACTATAGATTTCTGAATGACAACCTAGTCTAGTTACTGCCTATCCATTTAAAATTGCCGTCACCCTCGACTCAGATGGTAAAGTTCCCAACAGATTGCCCGGAGTTCTGTTGACAGTAAGGAGCTCATAGTGATGTCAGCCTTTCCACCGGCACAAATGCCCTCTTAGAAGTGAACATCACATTACTCAAGTGCACATGCTCTGCTTCTTCCAAACCAGAAGGTCCCAGGCATCTTCACAGGGATTCACAAACCTGACACCCCCATGCAAAAGCCTGGCTATGCAAAGCCATAACTGTAGAGTTGAGGAATTGTTTCTTCCTGTGTCTTTCTAATAGTGGACCCAGAGTCTAATTTTCTGAGCAATCTTTTTTCACTGAACGGCCGCTTTGTGACAGGAAGAATTTCAAGCTTTTGTGCCACTGCCTGTTTATAAGTTACTCGCTCTTGTCACTGTTTCTTGTCACAGCAATTGAAAAGTAACTAAGAGAGAAATTGGTATCAGGGAGTGACCCATTGTTACAGGCCTGACCATGGTCCTTGGTTTTTTTGTTTGTTTTTGTTTTGTGTTTTGGTTTGTTTTTTTGAGGAATATGGAGGATTTTAAAGTTTTTGACTAGGAAAATCTTTGAACACTGTAAGCAGGCCTTAGCAGACCATCCTAATAGCGGCTTGGAAGGTTACAATACTGTGAGCGATGTGGACTAGGGAGGCCCAGCTCAAGAGGTTTCAGAGGGGAACCATTTTGAAACTAGGATAGAGACTATTCTGTTCTTGTCTTACAAACCTGCCTGAGTACAAAGTGGAAAGTTTTACATTTCCTAATATTAGTCATGAGGTTATTGATAATCACCCTTACTCGGCCTTCAATGAAAAAGAAGCAATGGGACAACAATAAATATGAAATTATAAAGTGTGAGGGGAAAACTGGAACCCGGCATATCAACCTTGGAGAGAAATGTGTTCTGATCAAATTAAAGAGAGGTCAGATCTAAGATTCAAAAGGAATAAAGGCAGGGATGCTCTCAGGGCAGGACCCAACCAAAGCAGGCTTCCTACTAATAAAAAGGAAAGGCTGGACGAACTATATTTCCAAAAAAGGGAGCTACAAAGGAAAGCTTATGCAAATGTGACTCAAGGTGGCCAGGTTCTACCACAAACAGGCAGCCAGCTTGGCGGTTTCCTCCTTGCAGTTCTGTTTTTGCAATTGTGATGATTACAACCTAAGAGCAGGCCACGCATATGACCGAGGAGAGCTTCCATGGAGGCCCTGAGAGGTCATGGTGTATAGCTGTGGAAGTGAAGCCCAGACGGAATTGGAGACTCTAAGATGTAGAGGCCAGAGCCATGAGGCCTCTGACAAGAAGAGCAGCAGCCAGGGAGAAGTGTGCTTCGGTCAGCAAAGCTGCAAGGGCAGAACAATCTAAGCCCTTCCTTATCCGACATGGAGGTGCAGTATGTGGAGTTTGGTGTGCTGAGTTTTGGTCTTGATTTTTTCCAGTAATTTCTCATTAGACCCCCCATTTACCCCCTTGGCAATAGTAATGTGTATCTAGTGCCCTCACATATTAGAAGCCCCCAACCTGATTTCGATTTTATGGGGATTTACAGTGAAGACATTACTTTGAGTCTCAGAAGAGTCTTTGGACTTTTGAACCATGTTGAAACTGTGAAATACTGTGGGACCTTCTTAAGTTGGACTAAATGCATTCTGCATTATAATATGGCCATAAGCCTATGCAGGCCAGGGAGTAGAATCGGTGGTTTGAATGAGAATGGCTTCCATAGGCTCCTATTTTGAAGCCTGGTGCCCCGTTGGTGGAATTGTTTGGGAAAATTGGGGGGATGTAGTGGTTTTAGAGATGTGTAATTGGAAACAGGCTTTGTGGTTTCAAAGAATATGGGCCATTCCAGGTCTCCTCACTCCACTCTGTCTCATTATCGTCAATTAAAAATCAATCTATTAGCTACTGCTCCAGCACTACACCTGGCTGCATGATACCCCGTTCCACACCCCTCTGCAACCATGAGCCTCAAATTAAATGCTTTACTTCCATGTTGCCTTGGTCATGGTATCTTATCATAGCAATAGAAAAACAGCTAACTCTACCAGCTAGTTTGGGAATCTAACCTACTTTCTTTGTTTCTACATTTTAAAGAAAGCTATAAAGCCATGAAGTCCGATCTTTTATGACCATCCTTACCCCATGCCATCAAAGTGTATAAACTAAGCCATTTCTTTGAATTTCACCTTGTAATACACAGTCCACTACAGGGAAGATTATTAGATATTGTGGTACCTCACACATCAGAAATTATCGTTTTGTGCTTAATCTAAAGGAGGGCAAATATCTAAACAGCAAATCACCAAGCTCCGGAACCCTTTGCTGAGAATCTATCCTCTAAAATCATATCTGGGGAAACTGCCTCTCTACAAGTATTCTGTCTGAAAGCTTCATAGAAAACTTCGTATGAAGGGAAATGTGAAATAAGTTGGAAAGAAAAAGATGAAGAAAAATTTAAGGAACAGTGCTCCAAAAATTCTATTGAGGCCAAGACAACGCAGTTGCCAATTCTCTGGCTATTCTTGAGAAGCACTAAGGAAATCCCCCCTAGTGATTCAGATATAACCAATAAGCATGAGTGTGTCCACTTGTTAGGAATTGCATCAGGAAGGAATTAAATCCTTTGCACTGTAGAGCTTTGCTAAATTATGCGAAGTGAACTAATTCCCCAGTTATAGGAAAATGCCCTGAGGTAGGAGAGAGAGAGAGAGAGAGAGAGAGAGAGAGAGAGAGAGAGAGAGAGAGAGAGAGAGGCAGAGAGAGAGACAGAGAGAGAGACAGTGAGAGAGAGAGACAGAGAGAGAGAGACAGTGAGAGAGAGAGAGAGGCACAGAGAGAGAGAGAGAGAGAGAGAGAGAGACACACACAGAGAGAGGCACACACACACACACACACACACACACACACAGAGAGAGAGAGAGAGAGAGAGAGAGAGAGAGAGAGAGATCATTTGGAAGGATATCTTTTCATATGTACAAAACTATCTTCCAAAATCAGTCCAAGAAGTGAGCATTGCACAGAATAAAAGTGAAAGTATGATACAATGTTTGTCAGATCTTTCTCAACCAAGGAATTCCAGGAAAGAGTTAAAGTTAGGCTTTTTTCCCCCCAGTGTAGGGGAATGCCAGGGTTTGAAGTTGGAGTGAGTGGGTGGGAGTGGGAGCGTCCTCATAGAAACAGGGTGGGGTGTATGAGACAGGTGGGAAAGGAGATAACATTTGAAATGTAAATACATAAAAAATCCAAGAAAAATAAAATTATTAAAAAAAAATTTACACAGTAATAGTATGTTGAGGAGGTAAAGAGATGACAATGTGTTTATCACTAGAACTCATAAATACAGGATTAATGTTGACCAATGCATTAATCACCTTAACTGTAAGTTAACTACAGCTACTTGCAGTTAGAGGGAGTGACTGAGAGGCTGTATAAACCATCACAGTGAAGGAAATGTTCAGAGAAGGAGAGTAGTCGTTTTGCTTGTTCTCTACAATCTTGTTTCTCATGGTAGCTCTGCGGCTGTTGCTTTCCTGTGTTTCTAAGTTTAGTCAGCATCCCTGGGAATTTGTTGTAACACTAGACATCCATGATTTGTGCCTATTGTGCCTTCTTAGCATGATGGACAGAAATGGCCCTAACATAAGGAGATTAAACCAGCTTAGAGTTTTAGGTGAAGTGACTGCAAAGACAAATGGTTTTTTAATGAGAATGTAGAGCCAGGGTAGCAGGTCATGCCACAATTAACATTTGCTTCTATTAGGTTCTAAGTATTGATATTTATAGCACACAACATGCATAGCTAGGTAAATAATAAGTAGATGACAGAGAGGTG